>NC_046645.1:26717035-27073267 GCF_900324485.2 Mastacembelus armatus
GACAGTGAGATTGGTTAGGAGACGACAAAAGACACTGAATATTTTGTTGTTCTGGTTAGTTCTGGTTTACTGTCTGTTAATGATTTGCTTAGGAAACGGTTATAATATAAATTAGGTTTGCAGCCAAATAACAAATTTATGCAAAAAAACAGAAAAAATTTTCATTATAGTTGTGAAGTGGATGGTTTTATATAAAAAGATTGGGCTGTAAGTCTTCTGCTGTTTTTTTTTTTTTTTTTTTTTTTTTGTCCTGCACAATAAAATGTTCAGTGTCAGCTGCATAAATCATCAAATAAACATCCTGCTGGAAGCCTCCCCGAGCCACTCTGGCTTGCCAGTCGCTGCCTTTAAAATTCATTTATGTGAAACATGTACACCAGTGAATCATTTCTCATTTGAGTCATCGGGCCCTTATCTGCAGTTTTTAGCTGGTAATTGTGTTTCATGCTAATTAGGATCTGATTGGACGAACAGAGACGGCTCTAATTTCTCGTTATCCCATGTTTTATGGAGCTGTCAACTTGGGTGAGAGGTGCCCGTGTGCTGCAGGGGCTCACACACGTAACCACATACACACAAGCGTCTGTCTGTGTGTTTCTTTTGGTCGCATCATTATAGTGCTGGATATTACAGAAAGTGGTGACAGACAGTCCTGCTGTTACGCACTGCTGAGTTATATTTTTAGTCTTGTTTGCACCATGAAGCACTGCAGTGAAACAGACACGTGCTGAATGTCACTAACCTTGTGCTCTCTCCCTCTCTCTCTGTACCTTCTGCAGGTGTACCTGGTCCTGGAGCTGTACATCGCTGATGTGAGTGACTGGTCGGGATTTCCAGGGAGACTGAGGAACGAACAGGTCTTGGACTGGGCCGGGACGACTGGTGGTCTAGGAGTAACGGCAGACAATCTGGCGGTTGTCTCTGGACAGGTGCACGGTTCTTATCTGGAAGGTAGGCACAGAACAGGTGAAAACAATTAACTAATAATACCAAGTTGATGCAAGTGAGGGGCGAGGAGATCCTGCTGGCTCCGCCAAAATAAAGGCATTCCCGGAAGTCACAGAGCCCGGGTTCTCACACTGAAGGCAGTGTGAGCTCTCCCTATTGCCGTTGAAACTGTTCATTTGTGGCATTAAAAGGTTAATATTTCTATTAACACTTGGCCCTGAATGGATCAAACACCATTGCAGGGCCTTGTTTGGACAGGAAGTAATGAAGAGATGGTGTTTGGTAAACACTTCACATGTGTTTACACAACTTCTCATGTTCCCTTTTCATAATTAGAAATGCACTTCCACCAATGAAATGAGATGCTGTATGAGTGATTGTTAGCTTTGAGCAGAGTCAGAGCACATCATGTCTGTGTATGTGTGTGTGTGTGTGTGTGCTCACTGACCTCTTATCTCAATATCAAAGTCTGCAGCCATCTCACACTGAGCTTCTTCCAGCATCAGCATTCTGCAGACCTGACAGCTCCTCTACATGGGTGACTCCCTGCAACACCCACAGTAAACAGCAAACCTTATTTGTTCATGGGTTTCCTGAAGACAGGGGGGGACAAGAAAACAACAAAATAAAAGGATTTGACTGAAAAGGTTGTTGGTGGAAGCTTCTGGTTTATTACACCTGCCCTTTTAATATACAGATAGAACAGAAAGAACAATTTATATATTGAGCTACACATCCTTAATTGCTTACCACCATGATTCTGCAGGTTTACCCCTCTGACAGATAGGCCTAAAAGATAGGCCTAAAGATAGAAGACACCTGAACAAATGTGGGGTCTTTTCCAATATGAGTCCACCCCTTCTTGTCAAGCTATATAAACCTGAAGTCTGCAGAGAAAAAAATTCTGTAAACTGCCCATGATTAACCCTCTGGGGTCGACGAGCGTGCCGGTTGTAATTAATATGTTTAAAAGCAACTGAAAAAAGCACAAATGTCTGGGCATGTCCAGGGCCCCAAAACCCTTCAGACCCCAGAGGGTTAAACCTGAAATGAGTCATCACACTTGTGTTTGTTTCTGAGAATTAGCAACTCTCAAACTTAATGAAATTTCCACGACAATTTGGTGACGAGGATGGGATGGACATGCCACTGACCAGCGTCTGTTCTAGATGGAAGGAAAACCCACCAGTGGTAAAATTTAGAAACGAAGGGAAAATTCTGCTCTGACAAATGGGGGACTGGATCCCACATGAGGTCAGAACGGGTGGCGGACAGTGGATGCTCCATTCATTTAATTCAATTCAATTCAATTCAATTCAATTCAATTTTATTTGTATAGCGCCAAATCACAATACAAATCATCTCAAGGCACTTTACAAAAACTAAAACTAAAAACCCAACAATTCCCTTATGAGCAAGCACTTGGCGACAGTGGAGAGGAAAAAACTCCCTTTAACGGAAGAAAAAAACCTCCAGCAGAACCGGGCTCAGTTTGGGCGGCCATCTGCCTCGACCGGTTGGGGTGAGTGGATAGAGCAGAGAGAAAAGAACAGCAACAATAAACAACAAATAGACACTGCAAGTTGGTGGGGCCAGTAACTGCACATCAGCGATAAACAGCTCCAGGACCAGGGACACCTGCAGAAGGTACAGAGAGAGAGAGAGAGAGAGGGAGGGAGAGAGCACAAACTAGGGGAGAGAGAGAGCACAAGGTTAGTAACATTCAATGGTGGAATATACATGAGGTGGGAGAGAAGGGGGTGTGGGGGGGGGTGTGTAGGGTAGGGGAGCTCAGTGCACCGATGGTCCTCGGGCAGTCTAGGCCTATAGCAGCATAACTAACTAAGGGATGGTTCAGGGTTGCCTGAAGCCAGCCCTAACTATATGCTTTGTCAAAGAGGAAGGTTTTAAGTCTAGCCTTAAAAGTACAGAGAGTGTCTGCCTCCTGAACCCAGGCTGAGAGCTGGTTCCATAGGAGAGGAGCTTGATAGCTAAAGGCTCTGCCTCCCATTCTGCTTTTGAGAACTCTGGGAACCACAAGTAGGCCTGCACTCTGAGAGCGAAGTGGTCTATTGGGATAATATGGTACTATGAGGTCTTTAAGGTATGAAGGAGCTTGATTATGAAGGGATTTGTATGTGAGAAGAAGGATTTTAAATTCTATTCTATATTTTACAGGGAGCCAATGAAGAGAAGCCAATATAGGAGAAATATGATCTCTCTTGCTAGTTCCTGTCAGGACTCTGGCTGCGGCATTCTGGATTAATTGGAGGCTTTTTATTAAGATATTAGGACATCCAGATAGTAATGAGTTACAGTAATCTAGCCTTGAGGAAACAAACGCATGGACTAGTTTTTCTGCATCATTTTGAGACAGGATGTTCCTAATTTTGGAAATGTTGCGCAGGTGAAAGAATGCAGTTCTAGAAATTTGTTTTATGTGTGAGTTAAAGGACATGTCCTGGTCAAAAATAACTCCAAGGTTTTTTACAGTAGTGCTGGAGGCCAGGGCTATGCCATCTAGAGTAGCTATAATTTTAGAAAAGTTATTTCTGAGATTTTTAGGCCCAAATATAATGACTTCTGTTTTCTCCGAGTTTAAAAGTAAAAAGTTACTGGTCATCCAAGCCTTTATGTCAGTTAGACAGGCTTGAAGTCTGGTTAACTGGATTGTGTTAACAGGTTTAATAGATAGATATAACTGAGTGTCATCCGCATAGCAGTGGTAATTAATAGAGTGCTTCCTAATGATATATCCTAAAGGAAGCATGTACAGGGTGAACAGAATCGGTCCTAGCACAGAACCTTGTGGAACTCCATAACTAACTTTTGTTCGTGTGGAAGGTTCATCATGGACATGAACAAACTGGAATCTGTCCGATAAATAGGATTGGAACCACTTTAACGCTGTTCCTCTGATACCAATCACATGCTCCAGTCTCTGTAATAAGATGTTGTGGTCAATGGTGTCGAATGCTGCACTAAGGTCTAGGAGGACAAGTATCGAAACAAGTCCATTATCTGAGGCTAAGAGAAGATCGTTGGTAACTTTCAACAGTGCTGTTTCTGTACTATGATGTGCTCTAAATCCTGATTGGAAATCTTCAAATAGTTCATTCCTGTGTAAGTGGTCTGATAGCTGCTTAGCAACAGCTTTTTCTAGGATTTTAGAAATAAATGGCAGGTTGGATATTGGTCTATAATTAGCCAAGACACCTGGATCAAGACTAGGCTTTTTGAGTAAAGGTTTGATTACTGCAGTCTTAAAGTAATAACCAAACAACCACTCAGCAGGAGGATGGCCCAGCACAGGAGGAGCAGCTCCTCAGGACCACAGTCAGCTGTGCACCTCCATTTAGAGGAATCAGGACACTCTTTTGAAGACAGTGAAGTACACATTCTGGACAGAGAAGATAGATGGTTTGAAAGAGGTGTCAGAGAAGCTAACCATGTCCAAGTGGACCAAGTGGAGAAACCCTCTCACAACAGGAGTGGAGGACTCAGACATAATCTGTCTTCAATCGACCAGGCTGCTCTTTCAACTGTTCCCAGGAAATTAAGGAACAAACCCAATGTTTCTCAGGAACGACAGACTCTGCAGGTTCTGCAGACGGTTGGGGAATCAGAATGAGTCCATCATTAGACCTTAATGACCCTCTTCTGAGCTCCCCCTTTGGTCACTTAACGAGCCTATTCAGACCAGGTGTGAAGTGAAACCAACTCAGGGGCGTGGACTAACGACTCTCACCTGTTTTGCTTAGATCACTTAGTGAGCCTATTGAGCCCAAGGTGGAGGGAAACCAACCTGGGGAATAAATTTGGAGGTTCCTGTCCAGCCTCTCTCAGACTGATGAAGCCACGTGAATGCGTGGCGAAACGTTTCACCTTAAACAACCGAAAGTCCAGTTGCCATGACTCAACCACTAAATTTAATAAGTGACTACAGTGTTATGAATCATTTCTTTTTTATGTCTTCCGTTAAAGGGAGTTTTTCCTCTCCACTGTCGCCAAGTGCTTGCTCATAAGGGAATTGTTGGGTTTTTAGTTTTAGTTTTTGTAAAGTGCCTTGAGATGATTTGTATTGTGATTTGGCGCTATACAAATAAAATTGAATTGAATTGAATTGAATTGTGTGCACAACGTGTATACAATATGGGTACTTATTAGGTACTTAGTGTTTGTGTGATAAGATCTGACCATACGATGAGATGGAAAGATCAGTGTGAGTGAAAACTTATTGTGTGTGTATGTTATAAGCCCAGGAAAGTTTAACCACCAGTCCCATTGAGTCTAGGAACATGGGGAATAAACCAGGGAAATGAGAAGTCTTATCTGACTCTCTTACAGGCCCTGCTAAAATAATGACAGATAAATGGGGTAAATGTGTAGTTGTGGAATATTGTTACAAGAAACAGAAGCGGAAGTGAAAAGGAAGAGGGAAGCAAAGAGGGAAAGAATAAATTGGCACTTTTTTCCAAAAAGTGGGACAGGGAGGCAGAAGTAAAAAGAAAAAATCTGCTGCAGGATTAATGGTAAAATTAGAAAAGTCTGATGTTGAAGAAAATAAGAAGGATAAATAGAAATGTAGGGCAAGAAATAGGAACCTGGGCGCTCCATATACTGGCTCTATGCACATGGCTGTTCCACCAGCAGCACAGCCTCTTAGGACCAGATGGCTGCATCAGCAAGTACCCAGGGAGTCCAGAAGAAGAACAAGAAGAACAACGTCTCACCAGCAGCTGCATTTGATTACTGGCTGAGGAGCCAAACCAACAGAGGGGACATACACCAGATGCTGTGTGTCACAGGTTCTTCAAACTCCGATTGGCAAACATCAGACTCGCAACATGGTCAATCACAGCAACAATGAGAACACAACAACTCACCGCCACGATGGAAACCCTGTATTGATGTACTACCAGCAGGGAACTACACAACCTCACAGAAGAGGCCTGAGATCTCAACAGAACAATACAAGAGGACGTAATAAGAATCAAGGATTTTCGCAGAATCAGCTTCAAAGAAGACAGTTTAACATGGATGTAAAGTGTTACGCCTGTGAACGATATGGACATATATATATAAGGTAGAAGTATTCTTATCTGTACTGCAGGATTTATGTGGTGGAACCTATAAAACCACTGGATGTCCATTTGGGTTTTGGTTGTAGACACTGAAGATTTATGAGGGCATGGTGTCTTTGAAGCCATATAGGTGTTTAGTCTGGACAAGGAGCTTCCATAGGAACTTTTGGTCAAACAATGGCTTTATCACAGAATTTGGGACTCCCATATTTATAGGAAGTTGTTAGTAAAAATAAGATGCAAAAACCTACTGACTACCAGTTATTCCTTTGTGTCACATATCAAAAGGAGCATTTCTTATTTTCTGCTGTTTTTCAGTTTTTTTCAGGTTTTGGTTTCAAATTATGAACTTTAATATCTTGAAACTGTACAATTGCTGCTATTTTTAGGAAACCAATGCTGATTTCTGTTCATCCCTGTTTTAGTGCTTATTTTATGGTGAACCTTGAATGTGGACCTAACAGCAGAAAAACAGGCCAGACATGGTTTTAGAATAGGAAATCTGCAGTAATTTGCATCTGAAAAATACGCCTCCATAAACACACATTGTGTTTTAAAAGTACTGCAGCCCATTACTACCACTGCTTCCTGGAGTGAAGGTGAGTAGATCACAATGAGTCTGTGTGGGCGTTTCAAAGGATTCGCCCTCATTATATGTGTGTTGTGTGTTTGTGCATGCGTGATTGGGCAGCTGTGCAGCAGACAGCTGGCTGACAGAGACAACACAACAAGAAGATAAGAGACATGAGGAATCACCTCACTTTCACACAATACACCTGACCCAACCACCGCTGACTGTCTTTTACACACACACAAACCTTTGTTTTAATGCCTCTGCCACATTTGAGCATCAATGAATAAATATGTATTTTAATTAATTGTGACAAATTGCTGCAAATTATTAAAGCATACAAGATAATAATGGAAACATTGGTGGCCTGTGTGTCACATTAGCGGTATTATCACTAATAAAACACTAAATGAAGAACAGCTTCAGCTTCAGTCAGTGCAAGTAGGTGGCGATAAAGGCACAGGAAAGACACAGTTGGCCTTTTCCAAATGCACATTATGTTCTGAAACGGATAATCTATTAAGCAACCACACACTTCACACAGTGATTAATCAGGTTTGCCGAAACATGAATGTAGATGAGATATGAACTTTTTTTGTGTTCACACAACTATTTCTGTAATGTTGTAGATGTAGAAACACTGTGAATGCCTGCGGAGACGATTGTCTATTACTGTGTATATTTCCTACATTTAGACAATTCAAAATGCGTTTCTTCAAAAATGTCTCCATCTTCAGACTCTGTGGTTCACCAGGCAGATGTTGAGAGCTTGGCCTTAGTCAGTGGCCTTCACGTTTCTGTGTTGCATCAATGCTGCCGGTGAAGCATGACACTGACATCATTAACTCATCTGTGCATAAGATTAATTACTGATTGGAATATAACAGCACGGAGGGGGCCTGGGACATTGTGACGTTCAGAGATATTTGCACATCTTACATTTCTGCACCAGCATGCCAGAACCAAGGAGAGGGCATGTGCACCTGTGTAACTGTGAAAATGAACTGTGTGTAATTGACATATATAAATAATGATTTCAATACTCACCATGGATCATGTAGCCTTTGTCACCATTAAAAAGTCATTGAGAGGATCACTCACCCACTCTGCTCAGCTACAGAAAACTTCAGGTAATTGGTGGCTGCCCATATGGATATTTGCCACAGCGCCCATGGATTAGTGCAATAAATAATTAGTGTTTCCACATCAGTTTGTATCCAGCAGGTGAGACTGACAAATATGCAAATCTGAGGAGTCACTAAGTAGGTGTTGTGCTAACATGCATGCGGGAATATGAATCCTCCCACATTGAACTGACTTTGCAAATCTTTGATGAAAAGTGTGCGAGTATTGGTCATATAAACATTTGTTCATACTTATCAGAACACAAGTACAAAATATTTGCACACTGTTGTAAATACAGATTAAACTGTGGTCAAGATAATGACCATAGCATAAATGTATTTCCTCCTTTTACCAAAAGTTTTATAAATACACATAAATTTGTGCCTGGAACAGAAAAGGTCAGAAGGAGAATGCAGTACTTCAAAATTAATTTGACTTCACATTACACGAAAATTACTATAATTTAATTTCCCCTCCAGCAGAACAGTGGCTAATGCCAGTGAAACAGGGTGTATTTAATGGAACCAAGAGACTAATTGCGAAATCCAAAACTAGACTATCCGACATGTTCACATGAGAAGTAATTCCTCTAACTGATCATAATGTTTCAGTCAATTATTTTCCTCAGTCCTCTGATTTCTCCATACGCCCAGCCTTTGCTATATTCTTCTGCCTGCTGTCCTTACTGAAGATCCTGGTTGTGCTGTAGAGGCTGAACTGTATTTGATGCACTTCTCATGGTCAGAGTATTGGATACCAGTCAAAGGTTTGGACACATTTAGTTATTTACAAAAATGTGTCCGAACTTTTAACTGCTAGTGTATTTAGTCACGTATCTGGAATGTTGTCATGCTAATCAATAGCCAGTCTGCGCTTCTTATCAGATAGTTACGAATCACTAGGTTCCTACTGATCTACAGCAAATTACGGGAAGATTCTTTACCTCATTATCATCCTATACATCTTCCCTGTCATCATTACATTGAAGCACAACACCTACTTACTTATTTTTAAGCACTGAAATGTGTTGGTTAGTTTCAGCTTTAGCTGAAGTAGGCAGTCGTGGCCTAATGGATAGGGAGTTGGACTTGTAACCTGAAAATTTCAGGTTTGAGTCTCAGGTCTGGCAGGAAATTGTTGGTGGCATGAAGTGAACAGCTAGTGCCTTGTCAATGCCATGACTGACCCTTGAGCAAGGCACTGGACCCCCCAATTGCTCCCCAATTGTGCTGCAGCACTGGCTGCCCACTGCCCTGTGTGTGTGTGCACTTGGGATTGGGTTAAATTCTGAGTATGGGTCACCATACTTGGCCAGTTAAGTCACTTTAGCTACTCAAACACCTTGGTTATTTTAAAATGACTCAGTCATGTTTAGGCATTAAACTGACTCAGACATGTTTAGGCATTAACCCTCTGGGGTCTAAGTATGATAACACTGTAATTAGCACAAACTGGGCTACAATAATATGTGAGCAGCAAGTTTATACATGATTGTGTTTTTGAGAAAACAGCATTTATGCATGGTTAGTGAACCAAAAAATACATACAAAACATTGGTTTACAAGACTTTGGAGGACTGCATCTTGTAGTGTTGTCATGTGTTGGTGCAGAGAGCTGGAGAGAAGGAGAGGCGGTAGGACCTAAATGCAGAACCAAAAAACTTTATTATTCCTGGATCACCAGGGCAGGGAAAAAAAAACACAAAGAGCACTAAGCCAAATGAAATGGTAAGAACTGAAAATCACCGAATGAGACAGGAATCTAGAAAAAGAACGAATGAGACTGTCATGACACGCATCTTGGCTTCCTGTTAAATGCTTTTGTTTTGGAGGGTCAAAAGGATCTGGCTCTTTTCACTGTGTGTGTTTGATTTGATTGCATGGATTGAGCACCTGTTTTTCTCCCCAAGCTATAGATAAAAACCATGCCTCGGCTGCAGACAAGCCGCCAGGTTGTCTGCCATTTTCTCGCTGCCGTGGCCTAAGCTTCATCTATCTGTTTCACCTCGATCTACTTCATGTTATTGGATACACCTAGAAGACTGTTGATTGTCTCACCATGCTAAGCTAAGTAGCTTCTCCTCCTCTGTTTCCATGCTCTTGTGAAAGTTTTTTTGGGAGCCTTATGTTTTTCCGTTTTTGCCCAAGAGGATTGGAGTTTGCCCAAAGTAGACTTGGAGTTTCTTTTTCCCCGGCAAAGAGTTCCATTGGTGTTTCTGCCTGAACAGTTAAGGATTGTCGACGTAGAACAGTCAACGTTTTTAAGTTCTTTTTGGATTGACTGTGCACGTTTTTTGCTCAAAGCGCCTACAGGATTATTCCCAGAGACTTGATACTTCCGGATCCCCTGACCAGGGAAACCTGCACCTGCCAGATTCTGCTCTGCGGAAAACCACACGGCTCATCCACCACATCCATCCCGACTGCAGCAGCATTACTGGGACCGGCCGGAGCTGTGACCACCTCCTCCACAGCACCTACCTGTCCTCCTCTCCCCCTGCTGGTCACCATGCCACCTACTTCCTGATCTTGGAAAGAGAAAGATTGAAATAAGACTGAATAAAGACATATTCTCTTGCTTGAGTTACCAGTGGTGGGCGGTTTATTGGTCCTCAATTTCCTCAGTATATGACAGAGACGGTCGCATACCACACAAACTAGTCTAAATTACTAATGCTCGGCTTATGCAAACTAATTCTTCAGCACAGAACAAAGGAAAGAGAGAAGTATATATAGGTAAAACATAAAAGGTGATGAGACACAGGTGAACTCAATCCAGTAAATGATGTGAAGCTGCCGGGGACCAGAGCGGAGAAAAGGGAAGTCTTGTCACAGTAAAGGTCCCCAGCAGGAAGTACAAAAGGGGTATCATGATAAGTGTAAAGTGTTTGCTTCAAAATGATGTGAAAGTCATCTTGTTCACTCATTCACAGAAAACAATACACTGACTTAAACTTTCTATGACAAGACATATGCAGCAAGGTGTGTCTAATCATGTGATTCACTTGAAGACAAAGATTCGCACAAACACCTGCATAATGAGCCTTTCAGTCAGGAATGTGGCTGAGAGGTAGTTGGTGCAATACAATGCAGACGTAAATGTTCGTCATCTGAGTCGTATTTTTTCTCTGAGGACAAAGTAAACTCTTCGTCACTGTGTGGAACATACGAAGCGCTTCTTCACTTGCATACCGTGCCACCATCCAAACATGCAGAAAACGTGAGTAAATTAATTCTATGATGAAGCTTGACGTTTTATGCCATTTCTCGGGGTGGTGTACATAATTACCTGCCTCACCTCAGATTATTTACACATGAACAGTGCGCTCCATGCGAGACGGGATCACATTAGCTATAATGAGGTGAGACAGGAGAAAATGTACCCTTACATACACACACACACACACACACACACGAATTGAATAAAAAGTGATGCTTTGTTTTTGACTTAAATTGTTTCATTGTTTCTGGAAAACATTTCAAGCTTTCTAGCCATATACTTCTTATTTTTATGAGGCAAGTATTCGCTGAGGTTCTGGTTGTTTTATTTACGTGTCTGTGAACAGAGATGACAGAGACAAAGAAGACAGAGTGCACTATGTCTGCTTTCTTTATTTTACAAAAACACAGCGTTTTGTTATGAGTGTATACAAATCAAACTAGACCCTTTACAGATTCTAATGATATATTGCTCTTATCTGTACGACCAAAACTGACGGAGTAATTTAAGTTTGTTTCAGAAGAGAGAATTAGAGCTGTCACCAGTCCGATAACAACATTAAGGTGAGGAAGTGTGCTTATTACACAACCAGAGACACACAAGGCCTTGTGACAGGGAAGGTTACTTTTTTCCAAGAATGAAAGAAGAAGAGACATAAAAATAAAGAAGTAGACTGAAAGAGAAAGAGGAAAAAAGATCTATAAAAAAGGAAGTGTCCCAATAATTGATAAGAAGTGTTTGTGCTTGTTTGTGCTTACAGGCAGTTTAAGGACATCACCAGTAATTAGTCTGTTTCTTTGGAGCTCAGCTGGGAGGATTGTAAATATGTTTGGCTAAGGTTGTGTAAGGTTGAACTAAGGAATGAGGTCCTGCCCTTTTTGTGTAAGATTGAACCAAACACAGTAATATCTTCAGCACGGCAACAATTATTTTTAAGATGTCATTTAATATTATTATAATAATTATTATTATTATTGCTTGGGCTGAAAGTGAGATTTTACACATTCGAAAACAACCGCTTTTGCTCTGAACACACAACATACTTCCAGGAAATGCACTTTATGGTATTTGAAAATATCAACACTTTCTTCAGCTCTCCATTAAATCTAAAGTCTTGACTTTATGTGTACGTGTGTTATGAAGTTCGGTGAATATGGGAATTCAGCATTTCAAGTAAGATCAAATGAGTCTCTTACAAAGTAAAATTATTTTCAATAAGAAAGCTATGATGGGATTGTAACATCTAGTTGACATCACAGTGGCAATAATGCCATAATTCCAATTTCCATTTTTTCATTGACACAAGGTAGATACTGTATGTAATAATGTAGATGCGGGTGAACTCCAAAACCACAAAAACATTAAAAAATAAAAATATGAATATGAAATAATTTCACCCGTGTTGCAATTAATTGAAATGACAAAACCATGACAAGCGCATGGTTTTGTTAGACATCAGAGAGGTGGAGGAGCAAAGGGTTTGGTGAGGTTGAACCTAAAGGATCCAGAACCCGTATTTATTTTTAGCCTCAGTGTAGGTGAAGAGTGCAAAGACAGCACCACAATCTCATATTTACATAAAAATGTAAACCAAAAAAAAAAAAACTCCTCCCAAATGAACATGGTGACTTTGGAGTAAGCATCTGTGGACAAAAATTTAGGAATTAATGTCTCGCTCAAGGGCACGCTGGCAGTGGCAGAATTCAACCTTGGACTGATCTTTAAACGTCAGTTTTATACCTGCAAGCTCTGTTCACACACACCACACAATGACACACACACGCACGCACATGCACACGTGCACACACACAAGCATGCACATACACAGACACACCATGTACACAAACACACACACACACAAAACCAACCCTAAACATGTTCACACACACCACACTGACACACACATAAATCCACACACATACATGTGCACACACACACAAGCATGCACATACAGACACACCATATACACAAACACATGCGCACACACACACACACCAACACACACACATCTGTAAAAAGTCCACTTATTTGCCTCCTGTGCCCACATCCTTGTGTGTTATCAGCAGTTTTAAGGGCATCAACCCCTCAGTATTTGTGTGTGTGTGTCTGCCTGTGTAAGGTTTCAATGACTTTAGTGTCACCTTCCTTATTATCTTCCTCTGTCATGTGTGGAGGAAATAAGGAGCTTTCAAAACCAGGATTACAAAATACAGTAAAAAAAGACCATAAACCACAGGAATAAATTAATCAACACAAATCAAAAGGTTTATGAAAAGACAGGTTTTGAGAGACTGACTGATCCATAGTCTAGGAGCCAGAGTAGAAAATGCAAGGTCATCATGAGTCTTGCATTTTGAGAGGCTCAAAGTTATGAGTAGTGTAACAGAGCCAGCGCTGGGTTGATACGGCAGCAGCTTTGTTAGTTAACTTGCAGCAGAATTGTTTCCTGAATGAAAATATGAAAGTGATTTCTGGCAAGTGCCTGGGAAATAGAAGCCAATGAAGAGCTACAGAAAAATATCTGTTTCCCTCCTGTTCAACTCCCAACTTTTTCATGGAGTTCCTCAAAGGTCAACTCTGGGACCTGTTCTCTTTTTAATATTCTCCCTTTAGAACATAGTCCATCAATCTGACTGTGTCTCTTTTGTCATTGAGATGTTCTGGTCCTTATTTTTGTTCCAGCCAGTCAATAAATATGATCAATAATAACCCACTCTCACACACACACACACACACACACACACACACAATTGTTTTTTGCCTTCTGAGGTTGTTTCAGTTAATAAATACAAAACGGCAGACTCCATGTAGAGACAAAAAGCAGGTCCCCATAGGTTTGTTAAAGAACAGGTAGGAAACTGTTGGTGTTTGGTGTATAGAGGGGATATAATAATCGAAGAATGAATGTAAATTGGTACAGTATCACCAAAAGTATCAGTCCTTGAATGTCCACCAGTGTTTGGAATGGATTACCCATGTCCTCTGGCATTAGAAGGTCAGAACTACAGGAGCTTCCATGTGCCTCTGTGATCGTATAGTAATGTGTTGGTCTGGATTCAGCTGTGGCTTTTGCTCGTAATGCTAAACTTAACTGTGCCCACTGTTTGAAGACAACAAATTACAACAGTGGTCCCTGTGTGCATCACATCGGATGTGTAGCTGTTGTAACAACACATCCCACCACACAAGTCATAACCAACAGTGCAGTCAGACCAGCATTTTTACTGGTAGAAAGGGCGTAACCTTCAGAGGGCATCAACTTACCCTTACTTACCCTATTCACTCCTCTGTGATAATGTCAGAAACCCCAGACTGACACGCAGGCAATTTAAAGTGACCTTTAGGACCACAGAGTTAATTAAAATAAATATTACCCATTGTGCTGCAATTTTCACCAAGGCTGACTGAGCATGGGAAATGACTAAATTAAAATTCTTGTGCTCCTGAAGTACAAACTGAGGATGACCTCTCTTGGTAATGTTCTGCACAGACACAATTGTACTTTACACTGTTTACAGTTTATTAGCTGGTTAGAGCCATAGGGGCATGGGGGGAAAACCAATCCAAGGTGTATATTGGATGCCATTTTGGGTCATGCCCAGCTGTGTCTACTGAATGTTTTATACATCATAACCAAATAGTTTAACATGAATGACAAACTATCTGAGCCTAAGTGAAGAATGAAAAGAAAAGTTTATGATGCTCAGGGGAGGTTAATACACAGATCATATACCATATAAATACAACACTCCATGTTCCCAAAACATCCTTCCATCCAATGATTCAGATTCTGATAAATGTAGCTATAAACATACATATTCATAATGTATTCAGGAAGAAATAGCAGCTTTTATTCATTGCATATTATTTAAAACATATATGACTAATGCACCAGGTTATAATCTCTTCTTTGCTGCTGTTTGTGTCAGTGCTGCTGTCTGTCAGCCTCCTCATTCGTATTCTTTATTCCTGTTTCATTAATTTTCTTTGCAGCTTCATCTCCCTCTCAGCTTCCCTGGTGACTCTTTGTTTCTCTCTATCTTTCTCTCTGTCCATCCAACACCTGTTTGCTGAGCCTGTTTCTCCACCTCCCTCCCCCAGGTCTAACATTTCCATCTGTCCTTCCTGTAATTTTCTCAGGCAGTTGTTTGCTTTCACTCTCTTTCACTTTCTCCTTCTTCCAGTTCCTTTGCTTTTTGCCTCCTTTTTATTTTCGTACAGGTGTGCACCACTGTCACTGTGCATGTCTCTGTTTATAAGCATCAACTTTCACTGCATTTACATCAGGTATTAAAATGTGAGCTGTTTCTGGATGTTTTCTGCGGACAAGGTGTAAAAGCTCAGCAATGAAAATGGGATCCAGTCTGTCAGTAGAAATCCTGGGGGGAATCAGGTTTCAGTCAGTTTCATCCAGGTGGAAATGCAATTCGTGCACTGTGCATAAGTTTTTACCCAAGTGGAAGAAACACCCATCATCAGGACCAGGCCATAGCCTGACATCTGTATGGAGGTGGATGTGTGGTCTGGTAACCTGCCAAAACCTCCTGACAGGTCTAATGTTACACAACCCAAACCTATGTTTTTCAGCTTTATAGCATCTTATCAGAACAGTATGTCCTGTATGTCCAAACAACTTCCAATAATCAGTTGAACCCTGGCAGCCATTTAGTCTGTACATCATATTTTTACCTAGTTCTGGTCATGAATTATAACACGTTGTTCAGATGAAGAAATGCAATTCAGGTTTTTTTCATGCATTACACAAAAAATTTAACAAATATTTTTAAACTTGGTATTTATTCACTGCAAACAGCCAGTGTACCAGTTATGCAGATATTAGCTTTTCGCAGTCTAAGCAGGAACTCCAGTTATCTTTCAATGTGCCTCTTGTGTCTGAACATTATCATACTGAGTCACACAGCCTTTGGAAAAGCACAAAACTGTCGGTCGATTTTCATCTCAAGTGGATGTTTGACCGTATATGCAGTTGCAACGCTTCTAAAATTAGCTTAGTGTGAACACACACTGACACAGGATGAGTGGTGAGACCTGTGAAGAATACCTTTTGAAAGCAGAAAACAATTTACAGTCCTGTTTGTTTTTTGTTAGTAATCAGATTATAACATGTTAAATACTTTAAGGATATTTGGTGGAGAGTTAGGCCAGATCTAAATGTTTAAACCTTTTTGTTGATACACATGAGAAACCCACACCGAGATCAGTTCAGGCCTACATCTCAACATACCAATAACAAAGATAGATCTTCCATGTCACACACTATATTCCAGACATTTTTGACAATAACTATCACAACAGCAGCTTTGCAGGACTACTTTGTCCCCAGGTTCACCTGACATTTGCCATGTGAGCTGCAAGTGCAGTGGTCTCCAGACACCAGGTGAGCCGGGAACCTCCCAGTGTGTCCTACTACCTCTGTCCTCCACATTGACACCAATCTGACAGTAACATGGTCAAGTTCATGATAAGGCTTGTGATACACCTGCTTATTACCTGTGCACACGGTGGACACGCAGAACCATACTTGCCTGTGAAATGTGTGTGAACTTAACAGACAAAAATGTTTTTCCACTAGGTGTCAGATGAGGGGTCTCCCCAAGGAGGTTTCTTTATTGTTGAGAAGATAAAGGCAGAAAAAGTAGGGACTAGCTCTTGTAGCTTCACTTCGGAACTGTGTTGTCACTGGTGTGGTTTGCTCGTGGTCACAAAAACATGAAACTCAAAAATACATAATGTACTCTCAATCTCTCTCAATCTGAGAAATAACTTTTCTCAAATTATAGCTACCCTGGCCTCTAGCACTACTGTAAAAAACCTTGGAGTTATTTTTGACCAGGACATGTCCTTTATCTCACACATAAAACAAATCTCTAGAACTGCATTCTTTCACCTGCGCAACATTTCCAAAATTAGGAACATCCTGTCTCAAAATGATGCAGAAAAACTAGTCCATGCATTTGTTACCTCAAGGCTAGATTACTGTAACTCATTACTATCTGGATGTCCCAATATCTCCATAAAAAGCCTCCAATTAATCCAGAATGCCGCAGCCAGAGTCCTGACAGGATCTAGCAGGAGAGATCATATTTCTCCTATATTGGCTTCTCTTCATTGGCTCCCTGTAAAATATAGAATAGAATTTAAAATCCTTCTTCTCACATACAAATCCCTTCATAATCAAGCTCCTTCATACCTCAAAGACCTCATAGTACCATATTATCCCAATAGACCACTTCGCTCTCAGAGTGCAGGTCTACTTGTCGTTCCCAGAGTTTCCAAAAGCAGAATGGGAGGCAGAGCCTTTAGTTATCAAGCTCCTCTCCTATGGAACCAGCTCCCAGCCTGGGTTCAGGAGGCAGACACTCTCTATACTTTTAAGGCTAGACTTAAAACAAAGCATATAGTTAGGGCTGGCTTCAGGCAACCCTGAACCATCCCTTAGTTATACTACTATAGGCCTAAACTGCCCGAGGACCATCGGTGCACTGAGCTCACCTGATCAGTGATACTGATCTTCATCTGTTTTCTGGGCAAACAGATTTAGGCTGACACAACAAACTTGTGAAGACCTGAAATCCCTGACTTCTGGAGTTGAGTTGAAGGACCAGCAGGATCCAACTCCTTCTCTCTATGGGTGCCTTGAATTAATTGACTGATTGTTTTCACCTGTTGTCTGTTTTTGTCCCCAGATAAATAGAGCACTCCTGCCACAAGTAAATCGCCAGGTTGTCTGCCTGAGACTAGCTGATTGGTGCATGGTTCTACGCTTGTTCATTGCCGGCCTCTTGATTTGGAATTCCTTTAAAAACGAAGGACTTCAGAAAAGAGCTCGTAGCTAAGTCTTTTTCTGTTTCCCTGTTGTTTTTTTTTTACCTGGACTAGTATTTTTGAGTAAGTGGATTTTACCGAAGAGAAACATTGTGGAGGAGTTCCTTTTGTATTTTTTCCGAACAGGCTCGGCTCCAGCTTTGTTTTTTGGTAAAGAATTTTTGAGATCCCTATCACGGGAATTTTGATTTCCAAGTGCCAGTGTTTGATCTGCGAGCTGCCTGATCTTTTTGATTCTTTTTTCACTTCCTTAAAACTGACTGTGAAGCAAACCGGATCCTTCGACCTAGGAAAGTCAGCATTTGTCAGATTTTGCTCTGCGGGCACAACCCAGCTCATCGTTCCCATCAGTGGATACCAGCACGTCAGTACCATGTCTGGCCCTGCTGCAATCACAACTGTCATAATCGTCATCTAGCTCTCTACCACCATCTACTGGTCGCCATCTGCCATTCCTCCTCCTTGCCAATATGCCTTTTTGCCTCTTTGAAAGAATAAATCACGCTCTTGTCTGATTCTGAATTCTGTGTGGGTGATTTGTGCTCCTGATTACCTCCCTGGATCATGACAGAACAACCTGGCCAGAAGATGAACCACACGTCATCCACATCGGCGTCATGGTGTTCGGGTATCGAATCTGCTATTCAAGTTCTGTGACGTTCCAGAATAAAGCTTCCGGGAGTGGAGCTTTATTCTGAAAGAACCAGTAGGATGCAGTAATTCTACTCGCAGTACGTTGACTCATTAGGTTAACACCTTTCACCTAGGTTCGATTCTCTGTTTAAATAGCAGACCCCGGGCAGCAACAAGCTGCCAGGTTGTCTGTTGTCTTTTCCACAGATCACTGCATTACTTTATCATTTACTCAGCGCAATCCAGAGAGAGAAAGCCAAACTCCGCCTGCCGTAGTCGCCCGGTGAAGATACACCTTCGGCTAAGTGACTTTGGAAAGCCTGCCCTCGATGGAAATACTGAGAAGAGTAGGAGGACTGAATTAGCGGTTCCGGAATCGTAATCAGGTCGAGGAGTGCAACTCGACGCTAAGCAACGGAGTCGGGCCAGAGAAGAACGCAAGGACGCCATTCCGCACCTAAACAAATGAGACAGGTGCGTTAACCTCTCCCGGCTTACATTCTCACTAATGTCTCCTCTCTCTCATTCCACTTCAAGCTTCATAAGGAACGCATGCAGCGGACCTTGGAAGGAGCCGTAAATATATCCACTCCATGGTCTCCCTCGATCTGGAATAAGGTTTTCACTATCATCGCACTGATTCTTCTCCCAGCCGAATCCGGATTGAAGACTACTCAAATCTGCATCCTGCTGATCATCCATCCACAAATAGCACTATTCGTCAACCTTTATTATTGTAAATAAACACTTTGTTGAACACTGAATTGACTTTTGGAGCTTTTGGGTGGGGAAATCTGTGACCCAAATTTCACAAGTCACTAAAATCATGACAGAACAACCCGGCCAAAGATTGGGTATCCTCCACCCAGGACCCCTGGAAGTCTGGAGTAGAATCCGCCATTCTAAACCATGAGGAAAAGCTGGGGAAGATTTCTCAGTCGATGGATCAAATGACTGATCAACTGACTCAACTACTACAACGTCTTCCTTTCCCGGATCCTGCGGCAGTTCCGCTTCCTGACTCGCCAGCGACAACGCGTTTCAGAGAGGGAGGGGAATTGAAGTTAGCCATCCCTGTTCGTTACTATGGAGAGGTTGGAGTGAGCCGCACATTTTTAACACAATGTGAGATAAACTTCTCAATACAACCCTCGAACTTTCCTACAGAACAAGCTAAGGTCGCCTATGTCCTCTCACTATTGGGAGGTGAAGCCGCTAAGTGGGGAACGGCTGCATGGAGATGCAGGGCTTCTTGCTGCACGTCATTTGCTAGTTTCAGCGAACACCTGATACAGATATTCGACCCAGTACGACCAGAGGTCGAGGCCACCACTCGCCTAGCCCGATTAAAACAAGGGAGGTACATCATCCAGTTCCAGATGTTGGCAGAGGAGAGTCCTTGGGGAGCTTCCGCACTATATGACCATTTCTACTTGGGGCTAAACGAGCTTTTAAAGGACGATTTGGCTCATCAACCTCGCCCTAAGGACCTAACCACTCTTATGGATACTGTCACCCGGTTGGATCAGCGTCATCAGGAGCGGACCGTGGAGTCCCGGCTGATGCGCCGGCCGCTCGACAGAGGGAGGTCACCGGTGTCGAAGTATGAAATGGATGAGGAGGCTGATGGTCCTGAACCGATGCAGTGGGAGCGCGGAAGAGTCAGAGCAACCCCTCAGAGTCGACGAGGAAAACACCTGCGAGAGGTCGAAACCAATCAGAGGGAGCTGGGAGTGGTGCAAGCAAAAGATCAGGCTCAGCAGGGGGTGAGGGACGCCTGCTGAGCCGGAACCGGGACCGGGACTCTAGCCTTCGCTCCCTCACCACCATCACTATCGGGACCCCACCACGACAACTAAGGTGGGACGCCCTAATTGACTCGGGTGCCGACACAAATTTCATTTCCCAGTCCCTTCTCTCTCAGCTGGGGTTAGGGACAATCCCACTACCTCGATCTGTGAAGGTGAGGTCTTTTAATAATATAACACTACACCACGTAAAGGACATTACAGAACCCGTATTCATGGCTATTGACAATCACCAAGAAACTGTGTCCTTCCACGTGATCAGTACTCCTGAACCCACAATTGTGCTAGGAATTACCTGGCTTCAAGAACACAATCCTCACATTGATTGGAAGACGGGAATGATACTAAATTGGTGTCCGATATGCCATGTGAATTGTTTACAACATGCTGTGTCTGCTGTATGTACGTCTCCACAGGAATCCTATAAGCCGGATTTGTCATCGGTCCCGGCGGCCTATCACGATCTTCAAGAGGTTTTCAACAAGGACAGAGCGACCTCTTTACCACCACACAGACCGTATGACTGTGCCATCGACCTCCATCCGGGAACTTCTCCACCTCGGGGTCGACTCTTCCCTCTGTCCCAGCCAGAAAAGGAGGTAATGGAGGAGTACATTCAGAACTCACTTAATTCAGGCTTAATAAGACCATCCAAGTCCCCTGCAGGTGCCGGTTTCTTCTTCGTGGATAAGAAGGACGGAGGTCTGAGGCCATGTATCGACTACCGGGGACTAAATGAAATCACAGTCAAGAACCGGTATCCCCTTCCCTTATTAGCATCGGCTTATGAGTTGCTACAAGATGCAAAGATCTTCACCAAGTTAGACCTACGAAACGCCTATCTTCTAGTGCGAATAAGGAGAGGGGGATGAATGGAAGACAGCATTTAACACTCCCTCGGGTCATTATGAATATCTGGTGATGCCGTTTGGCCTCACCAACGCCCCCGCGGTTTTCCAAAATTTGGTAAACGATGTGCTTGGAGACATGATAAATTGGTTCGTCTTTGTATACTTGGACGATATCCTCGTGTACTCCAATTCTGATACCGAGCATTTCCACCATGTACGGGCGGTCCTGCAGCGGTTGCTGCAGAATCACCTATACGTCAAATTAGAAAAGTGTGAGTTCCACACCAGGTTGACCTCGTTCCTTGGGTTCGTGATCCGACCAGGAGAGATTACGATGGACCCAGATAAGGTGCGAGCGGTTAGAGACTGGCCAGTACCCTCCTCTAGGAGACAGTTACAGAGCTTCTTGGGGTTCGCAAATTTTTACAGACACTTCATTAGGAACTATAGTGGAGTAGCAGCACCCCTACACCGTCTCACCTCCTCCAAAGTATGGTTTGCTTGGACCCCAGAGGCTCAGGAGACGTTCGATCTGCTCAAGGAACTGTTCACTACTGCCCCCATTCTGAAGTTTCCTAACATTAATTTGCCCTTCTTAGTTGAAGTAGATGCGTCGGACACAGGAGTGGGAGCGGTCATCTCGCAGAAGGACCCTGCGGACTCCCTGGTTCATCCCTGCGCCTTCTTCTCTAAGAAGTTAAGTTCCCCTGAACGGAACTATGATGTGGGGAACAAGGAGTTGCTGGCAGTCAAACTGGCGCTGGAGGAGTGGCGCCACTGGTTAGAGGGGGCTAAGCACCCTTTCACGGTGCTAACTGACCATAAGAACCTAGAGTACTTAAGGACAGCTAAAAGGTTAAATTCGCGCCAGGCCCGATGGGCGATATTCTTTGAAAGGTTCCATTTTAAGCTGTCTTTTCGTCCAGGAACTCAGAACAGCAAGGCGGACGCTCTATCCCGGATACACGCACCAGCAAATGAGGAGGAGGAACCGAAGTTCATCCTACCTACTGCAACCCGCCTGGGAGCAGCGCGGGTGACTCTGGAACAGGATATCATACGGTCCACAGGCAACACCAGACCTAACGCCTGTCCCACTGACCGCCTTTTTGTTCCAGCTCGGTTCCGGACGAGGGTTCTCGGTCTATGTCATGACTCCTATCTTCACGTCCACCCAGGGGTAGCACGGACCTTGGAGGTGATGAGACAACGGTTTTGGTGGCCATCGGTATGCAAGGACACTATAAACTACGTAAACGCCTGTACTGTCTGCGCCCAGATCAAGGCATCTCACCAGTCTCCAGCCGGCCTCCTACACCCGTTACCGATACCCAGACGTCCCTGGTCCCACATAGCAATGGACTTCGTCACGGGTCTCCCCAAGTCACAAGGTATGACCACTATTCTGACAGTCTGCGACCGCTTTTCTAAAATGGTCCATTTTGTGCCCCTCCCTCAGCTCCCGTCTGCGCCAGTGATGGCCCGAGTCCTGGCGGATCATGTTTTCCCGTTGCACGGACTACCCCAGGACATAGTATCAGACAGGGGTCCCCAGTTCGTGGTTCCAAAGTTCTGGAAGGAGTTCTGCAAACTACTAGACATCACGGTGAGCCTCTCCTCGGGTTTCCACCCTCAATCGAACGGCCAGACGGAGAGATTAAACCAGGAACTAGAAAGCGGACTCAGAACGTTGTGTGCCCGACACCCGGAATCGTGGGTCAGTAACTTAACTTGGGTTGAGTATGCCCACAATAGCCTTCCCTCAGCAGCTACCGGACTCTCACCTTTCCAGGTGGTTTCAGGTTTTTAACCACCTGTGTTTGAGAACCAGGATCTGGAGACCACTGTTCCGTCCGCGCCACCTTGCCTGGCGTACGGCTAGGCAGCAACTATTAAAATCTGTCTCTTCCTATTCTGCGCAGGCAAACAAGCGGAGGAGAGCTGCACCGGTATATAAGGTGGGACAACGGGTCTGGCTGTCCTCACGGGACATTCCTCTGAAGTCCACTTCGCCCAAGCTCAACCCCCGCTTCATTGGTCCATTCCCCATCACTAAGATTATCAACCCAGCAGCGGTGAGACTCAAATTGCCCCCACATTTGAAGATCCAGCCGACTTTTCATGTTTCTAGAGTAAAATCGGTGATCTCAAGTCCGCTGTCCCCACCAACCCCTGGGCCCCCGCCGGTCCGTATGCTCGACGGTGAACCTGTCTTCACAGTGAAGAGTCTACTGAGGTCTCGTAAGAGAGGGAGAGGCATGCAGTACTTAGTGGATTGGGTGGGGTACGGACCTGAGGAACGGTCTTGGGTCGCCAAAAGGGATATATTTGAAAAAGACATGATACGTGAGTTTCACCGGGCGCACCCGGACCAACCAGGTGGGTCGTCGGGAGCTGACCATTGAGGGGGGGGTACTGTGACGTTCCAGAATAAAGCTTCCGGGAGTGGAGCTTTATTCTGAAAGAACCAGTAGGATGCAGTAATTCTACTCGCAGTACGTTGACTCATTAGGTTAACACCTTTCACCTGGGTTTGATTCTCTGTTTAAATAGCAGACTCCGGGCAGCAACAAGCTGCCAGGTTGTCTGTTGTCTTTTCCACAGATCACTGCATTACTTTATCGTTTACTCAGCGCAATCCAGAGAAAGAAAGCGAAACTCCGCCTGCTGTAGTCGCCCGGTGAAGATACACCTTCGGCTAAGTGACTTTGGAAAGCCTGCCCTCGATGGAAATACTGAGAAGAGTAGGAGGACTGAATTAGCGGTTCCGGAATCGTAATCAGGTCGAGGAGTGCAACTCGACGCTAAGCAACGGAGTCGGGCCAGAGAAGAACGCAAGGACGCCATTCCACACCTAAACAAATGAGACAGGTGCGTTAATCTCTCCCGGCTTACATTCTCACTAATGTCTCTTCTCTCTCATTCCACTTCAAGCTTCATAAGCCGTATATTTACGGCTACCTTGGAAGGAGCCGTAAATATATCCACTCCATGGTCTCCCTCGATCTGGAATAAGGTTTTCACTATCATCGCACTGATTCTTCTCCCAGCCGAATCCGGATTGAAGACTACTCAAATCTGCATCCTGCTGATCATCCATCCACAAATAGCACAATTCGTCAACCTTTATTATTGTAAATAAACACTTTGTTGAACACTGAATTGACTTTTGGAGCTTTTGGGTGGGGAAATCTGTGACCCAAATTTCGAGTTCATTGAATCTTGGTTTGTCTTCACAAACTAACCAAGATTTCCCAATGTGTGGACCAAGTTTCAGCACAGCTGTCTCAACTGATTCAAGTAATGTCCACCGCAAATCCGATGATGGTTCCCCTACCTGCCTCACCCCCACCTCCCAGGAGGACAGATTATATTGAACCCCGCCTCGCTCCTCCTGCTCGCTATCATGGGGAGCCAGGTTTCAGCCGCACTTTCCTTTCACAGTGCGAACTCAATTTTTCATTACAACCTTCCAGTTTCCCCACAGAAGAGTCGAAAGTGGCATATACCCTCACATGACTAGGGGGCAGTGCTGCGGTTTGGGGAACTGCGGCATGGAGAAGACAGGTAAGTTTCTGCCAGACTTTCCAAGGTCTAGGAGAACAATTATCCAACATTTTTGACCCAGTACGCCCTGAAGTGCAGGCAACGGTCCATTTGGCCAAGCTAAAGCAAGGAAGCCATCCCCTGACAGAATATATTATCCAAATCCAGGCCTTAGCCGAAGACTGTACCTGGGGCCAGGCCGCCATTTACGATCATTTCTACCTTGGACTGAATGAACGGTTAAAAGACGATCTCGCTCACCAACCCAAGCCCAAAGACCTTGATACCTTGATGGAGACCGCCTCACGCCTTGATCAGCGCTTCAAGGAACGACAGGCGGAATTGAGAAAGAACCGTCCACGAACTACGTTCCCGGCAACTAAAACCCTGGAGCGGGAAGATCAGGTACCAGACTCAGAACCCATGCAACTAGGTAGAAAGCGACTAAGTGCTGCAGAGAAGGAACGACGGAGGACCTTACACCTATGTTTTTACTGTGGTTCTCCAGGACACCAACTGTCAGGCTGTCAGGTAAAAGATCGGGCTCAGCAGGTAAAGAGGGAATCCTGCTGAGCCATTCCCGGGCAGACAGAGTAACTTGTTCCCTCACCATGGTAACCCTTGGCAGTCCTCCTCGTCAATTACAGAGGCCAACCCTCATCGATTCAGGTTCTGACGCCAACTTCATTTCCCCGTCCCTGGTTAAGCAACTAGGTATGGAGGTGACATGCCTGCCCCAACCCCTTCAGGTGAGAGCATTGAATAATATTTTGTTGCATCGAGTAATGTTGGTAACCAAACCTGTATTATTGTCAGTAGAAAATCATCAGGAACCTCTCTCCCTCCATGTCATCGACACCCTCCAACCCTCATTAGTGTTAGGCATACCCTGGTTACACACAGTCCCCACATCGATTGGGTGACCGGGAAAATACAGGGTTGGAGCCCATTGTGTCATTCTACCTGTCTCCGAACTGCCTTAACTCCTATGTCACCTTCCCCACAGACTTCTTACAAACCTGATCAACAGTGCCTCAAGCCTATCACGATCTGCAGGAGGTTTTTAATAAGGAGCACGCCACTTCTCTCCCACCTCACTGTCCCTACGACTGCACCATTGACATCCACCCTGGGGCGACCCCCCCTAGAGGACAACTGTTTTCCCTATCTGAACCCGAAAAAGAGGTAATGGAACAGTATATCCGAGAATCTCTAGCAACCAGAATAATCCGCCCCTCTAGGTCCCCAGCGGGGGCGGGTTTCTTTTTTGTAGAAAAAAAAGACGGGGGACTCCGCCCATGCATAGATTACAGGGGATTGAATGACATCACCATTAAAAATCGCTACCCACTGCCTCTCATGACTTCTGCTTTTGAGTTATTACAACATGCCCGCATCTTCACCAAATTAGATCTCACCTTGTGGGGTTACCTGCATTACTTTGCCTATTACTTTGTCCAAATTCGCGAAGGAGATGAATAGAAAACAGCATTCAATACCTCATCTGGCCATTATGAGTACCAAGTCATGCCTTTCGGACTCACAAATGCCCCGGCCGTGTTTCAAAATCTGGTCAATGATGTTCTTGGAGACATGCTAAACAAATTCGTCTTTGTTTACCTAGACGATATACTAGTCTAATCCAAATCTGAGACCAAGCACATCCAACACATACGCGCGGTTCTGCAGCGGCTGTTGCAGAACCGATTATTTGTTAAACTTGAGAAGTGCGAGTTCCACACTAAGAATACCACCTTCCCGGGGTTTGTCATAAGCCCCGGTAAAATCACCATGGACCCGGCGAAAGTACAAGCTGTCAGGGAGTGCCCAGTCCCCACCACCAGGAAACAGCTCCAGAGTTTTTTAGGGTTTGCAAATTTTTATAGACTATTCATACGGAACTACAGCAGCGTGGCAGCCCCATTACACAGATTGACATCCCTGAAGGAGCGATTCTCCTGGAACTCAGAGGCACAACAAACATTTGAAAAACTAAAAACCTTGTTCACCTCGGCCCCTATTCTGTGATTCCCAAATCCTGATCTACCTTTCTTAGTGGAAGTGGACGCCTCAGATACAGGGGTGGGAGCCGTTATCTCCCAACAAGAACCCGAAGACTCTAAGCTGAACCCGTGTAGTTTCTTTTCCAAAAAGCTTTCCCCACCTGAGAGAAATTATGATGTAGGAAACAGGGAACTACTTGCCGTTAAATTGGCCTTAGAAGAATGGCGACATTGGCTCAAGGGAACCAAACACCCATTCACGGTAATAACAGATCACAAGAACCTTGAGTACCTTCGGAACAGCCAAATGGTTAAATTCTTGTCAAGCGCGCTGGGCAATCTTTTTTGAAAGGTTCAACTTTACCCTATCATTCCGTCCTGGCTCTCAGAATAATAAAGCCGATGCCCTATCCCGGGTTCATGCCGCACTTGTGTGGTAGAAATTTCTTTAAGTTTGAGAGTTGCTAATTCTCAGAAGACAACCACAAGTGTGATGAATCATCTCAGGTTTAATCACGGGCCCGGAGAGGACGTTCTTGCAGAATGTCCTCTCCCGTCTGGGTTAAAAGACCAGTTTATATACATTTTGACAAGAAAGGGGTGGACTAATCTTGAACAGACTCCACATGTTTGTTCAGTCTTCTTACCATCAAAGAAACAAATTGTTGGCAGTTATTTACAACCTTCTACCCTAAAACAGTAAAACAATAAAACAGACAGAACCACATACCATGAAAGGGTCAAGCAAGCATTCAACCCCCACATTGGTTTAAGTCAGTGACCATTTGCTCTGTCGTAAAATCCCACATTCCCCCCTTTTGACACAAAGTGTCAACACATTCAAGACAAGACATTAACAAAATGTTACATCATTAGTCAGGGTCTTTCTATATCTAGATCACTGTCAGTGTATGGGTTTCCCGGGGCCCAATCATTTAACTGTATTTCAGCAGTATTTGTCGATTCAGTTGGTAAGCTAACATAAAGTGAAGTGTATTCTCCTCCAAGTACTCCTCCTAACCATTTATACATCAGGGCCCGCATGCAAGTGAGTGCACATGTACAAAAACACAGGAGCATACTAAACATAATAACTACAGGGATTAAAATTTGCACAATTCCAGCACCCCAAGGACCAAACTTATCTGATAACCAATTTCTAAAACTGAAACCCGAAGATTCGGATGGCCCAAAAGCATCCCGGATCCGTTGTAATGTTTCTATAACATTTGTCATATTATCAGAATTGTCAGGAATGAGAGTGACGCAAGCATCTCCTGTCAAATTTAAAGTTAAACACAGGCCTCCAGTTTTGGCTAAAAGATAGTCTAAAGCCATTTCATGTTTTAATAATGTTAGTCTATGAGATTTGTCATTTGCTTGAAGTAAATAAAACCCTTTTATAGTCTCATTGGCAAATGCAGACATTGAATAGGTAATATTGTCAATGTGATCGGCTAAGAATGTTACACCGTACCAGGGTAACAACCCAATTCCCCATTTTTCACCTAAAGAAATACGCCAATGGAAAGCTTCAAGGGTTGAGAATTTTGCTATCTCTCGCTTCTCAATGTGGTTTACACTATGCATTAAATTAACAGGAACTAAGGCTAAGTTAACAATTGTAAGATTAACAAAATAGCAACACCCTGACCATCCTGACGGTAGGAAAAGAAATGCTCTGTTCCCACAAAGCCAATAAAAATTTCCAATAGGTGGTATACCCATATATGCAGGAGCATGAAGGTAATCATTTACTAATATTGTCTGTCCATCTTTGAAAGTGATATTAACTGAACCAGAAGCTGGCTGGTGCTCAGTCCCATGTGCAGTCATGATTGTTCGACTTGTAAGACCTGAAACAGGGTTTGTACATTGTGATATTCCCATAAACTGCCCTGTGCCATTTGAACACAAACACACCGAATGTGAAATATTTGTGGGTTGCAAAGGTACTTCCACAGGGTCAGCTATAGTAGAATTCAATGGAAATGGTGCAGGCAACATGTGATCACAAAACCAATCTACACATGATAAATAAATAGATTTCTGTTCCTGTGTATGTCCATATGCATCTGCGGTTGCACCATACCACATTCGATGGGAATATTTACAGTATTGCCTGCTGTGTTCGCTTACAGATGTACTAAACTAATAACAGGGTCCAAACAAGGGCAATGCTGTGTTTCTAATTTAAAAAGAGAATGCCAACTTTCAGGAGGACCCTGAATAGCTAGAATGTTAGAATACGGTCCGTAAAGGTTGTTTTAATGCCACTGAATGTAGGAATACCAACTATTAACATGAACAGCGGGTTGAGATAGCACTTCCTCTGTGTCAAACCCCCAAGGTTTCCACTCGGACTGTTCGAACAACTGTCTTTTGCGTCTTATTAAGAGTTCTTTGTTTGCCTGTAAGATGTCATCTTCTGGGAGTCTGGATGACATGTCTTTGGTTCTTCCTTTCGTGGTTTCGTCTGTTCTGAATGCAGTCTGAATTATGGCTGCAGTGGTGATCACTCCAGTGATGACAACTGCTAATAGCACCCACAGTCCGTGCATCTTCTCAGCTCCTCGTCGTCGTCTCATCGGTGGCACCCTGTGGGAAGGGTTTACAGTGGGATGCATGAATCCACGTATCCTTCTCTGCAATCCGGACAGCCGTTGGGGTCGTCAGTAGCACCTGGTATGGTCCTGTCCAACGGGGCTGGTTCCAATGCTTCCTCCTAAGGTCTTTAACCACTATCCAGTCTCCTGGCTGGATGGCATGGAGTTGTCCTACCACAGGCTCAGGAAGGGCAGCTTTTACCTTAGGGAAAATGAGCTTGAGAGTCTGGTTAAGTGCACAACAGTATTGTAACATCTCATCATCCATTCCTGTTAAAGTTAACTTATTCTCGGGGAAAGGCGTATTTGTCATTCGCATGGGTCGTCCAGTGAGTATCTCATAAGGAGAGAGCCCAGTTGTTTTATGTGGGCGGCCTCTCATAAACATTAGCGCTAAAGGTAAGACTTTTACCCATGACAATTGTGTTTCAGCCATTAATTTTGTAAGTTTGGTTTTCAGTGTCTGATTAGCTCTCTCAACTGCACCACCACTAGATGGATGGTATGCACAGTGTGTCTTCAAATTAATCTGAAGACTTACTGACAGACTCTGTATCACATTATTTACAAAATGTGACCCATTATCACTACTTAGTTTGGAAGGGAGTCCCCATCGTGGAATGATTTCTTTCAGTAATGCCTTTGCCACTGAAACAGCAGTAGCATTTCTGCATGGAAAACACTCAATCCATTTCGAAAACATATCCAATATTACTAAGCAATATTTGTAGCCATTGCATGGAGTGAGTTCAATAAAATCCATCATTAAGTGTTCAAATGGGCCTTCTGGTTTTGGATGCGCAGACATAGTTACTTCTAAACTTTTACCTATATTGGTAGTAGCACAAATCACACATTTTTACAAAAATTTTCAGCAAACACTGAAAATCCTGGTGCATACCAAAATCTATTTACAATATCCACCATCCCCCCTTTTGACGCATGGTCAGGCCCATGAGTCAATTTTGCCAAGAAGGGAAATATGGATCTAGGGAGCACCGGGAGCCCAGTAGGGCTAACCCAGATACCCGAGGGACGTTGTGTGCACCCTTTTCTTTTCCAGGCAGTTTGCTCACCCACATCAGCTCCTGTCTGTAATAAGGAGACATCATCAAGGGAAAAAACATTTTCCTGAATAGACAGGGGCATCTGTAGAATTGGGGAGACAGGTGAATTTGCTGCTGCCTTAGCTGCTCCATCCGCAGTTGCATTCCCCTGCGAGATGTAATCAGTAGCACCAGTGTGGGCCTGGCATTTAGACACTGCTACTGAAGTAGGGAGCAATAAGGCATTCAGAAGATTAATAATGAGAATTCTGTGAGCAATCGGTTTACCCGTTGAGGTGAGGAAACCTCTGTTCTTCCACAAAGCATGGAAGTTGTGACAAACATTAAATGCATATTGAGAGTCAGTGTAGACTGTGATGCGTTTTCCGGTACCCAAAATGAAAGCTCTGGTTAGGGCAAACAACTCTGCAGCCTGAGCTGATAGGTGAGAAGGCAATCTAGCACTTTCAATTATATCATATTCAGTACAGACTGCATAAGCCACACATGGTGCCCCATTTGATGGGTTCCTCATTGAAGACCCATCAACAAAGAATACAGCTTCAACATTAACCAAAGGTGTGTCAAATAAATCATCACGTGGATTAGCTGTAGCTTCTACAAGCTCTAAGCATGAATGAGGCTCTCCGTCTTCAGCTGTAGGGAGCAAGGTTGAAGGGTTAAGAACAGTGCAGCGTTTGAGAGTAACATGTGACATTGTTAATAAAATATTCTGCCAGTGCATCTGTCTAGCTGGTGTAAGATGAGCTGTTTTTGCTTGCAGAATGAGAGAGTGGACTGCATGGGGGACATGTACTGTAAGAGGACTCATGGCAACAATATCAGTTGTAGCTAAGACAGCTTCAGTAGTAGCTGCTACTGCTCTCAAACATGGTACCATACCTCTCTCTGTTATAGAAAGATATTTTGAATAATAACCTATGGGTCGTTGTTTGTCACCATGTTGCTGGGTGAGGACAGCAGACATGAAGCCATTTCGTTCAGATACAAATAAATTAAATGGTTTAGTGTGGTCTGGAAGTCCTAGACAGGGTGTGCTTGACAAGGCCTGTTTTAGTTCTGTGAAAGCAGTCTCTGCAGTCAAAGTCCAAGTCAAATCGTCAGTCATGGCCAAATGTTTTCCCCCATGTGTGATGTCATTAAGGGGTTGGGAGATCTCCGCATAGTTACGAATCCATGGACGGCAATAGCCTGCTAATCCTAAAAATGACATCATTTGTTTTTTATTTCGCGGTTTTGGTACATCCAGAATTGCTTGGATGCGTTCAGGACCCAATTTGCGACCCTCCGGAGTTAAAATATGGCCAAGATAGCGCACAGATTGTGAGACAAGTTGTAATTTGTCTTTTGAAACCTTGTGGCCGTTTTCTGCCAGAAAACTTAGTAGAGACACTGTGTCTGTTTGGCATGCTAGCTTTGTTGGGGAACATATTAACAAATCATCAACATACTGAACTAGTGTGCTACCACATGGACTCTCCCAATGTGAGAGGTTTTCAGCCACTGCCACTGTGAACAGAGTAGGACTTGAAGAAAACCCTTGGGGCATGCGAGTCCATGTGTAACGTTTACCATTGAAAGTGAATGCAAACCAGAACTGTGAGTCAGGATGAACAGGAATGCTAAAATATGCATTTGCTAAATCAATAACAGAATACCAACGAGCATCCCCCGGAATTCGAGACACTAGTGTTATTACGTTTGGAACTGTAGGAGCCACTTGGTGAACAGCTGCATTCACGGCTCTGAGGTCCTGAACCGGCCTCCAACTACCATTTGGTTTCTTTACAGGCAAGATTGGGGTGTTGCAGGGTGACTGAGGACATTCCACAATAGCACCTTTATCTATCAGTGACTGAATGACAGGAGCAATGCCTTCAACAGCTTCAGGACTCAGTGTATACTGTTTTTTACAAGGCCTAAAATTAGACTTTGGCTGTACAACAACAGGAGTTGCACCTTTTATTTCCCCAAAATCAAACTTACTTGTAGCCCACAATTTGCTAGGTACTGTTGAAAGTAATGCTTCCTCATCAGCCGTCAGAGGCATAAGGAGTAACGGTTCTTTATGCTGTGAATACAACCTATGAATAGATCGTATAACTGGTACTAGGATATGTAAGGAGCAGGATGTAATGTTCAATGATTTGCAATGTAATCTACCATCACACTCTGGCTGCCAGTCTGTAGCCTCTAGGGCTGTTTTAACCCACGCACCTATACCTTCCCAGGACTGATATGGTTGCTTTGTCAATGCAATGTGTGGGACAAAACCCCTTTCTGTAAACACAGCTAATTGTGACTTAGAGAGGCTTACTACAGCTGCTGCACAGTTGTGTCCAATTAATACTGAGGTTATTTCCAGTGTGTCTTTGTCAGTTGTAGTCCAAGCTTCTTCATATGTGATATCTCTGTTTTCTGCCGAAACATGAGAAATACATTGTAGGATTGCAGGTGCCTGTGTTATCTGTGGCACCATTGAATATAATTCATCTATGTCAGGGAACTGTATGAGATCCCATGAGTAATAACAGGCAGGTTGTGACAAAGAGAAGGGATAGAGACCGGCTGTTGCACAAGTTATGTTAATGCCTGTGGGCTCACATTTAACATCAACCCTTAGTGCACACATGAGGTCTCTGCCCATTAAATTTACAGGACATACATCTGACAAAAGGAACACATGGTCACCTCTGTAATCACCAAAACATACTGTAAGTGGCTCTGATAGTGGTTCAAGACCAGGAATGCCTGATGCTCCTATTGTCTTAAGGTATTGGGTTGTTTTCTGTGCATTTGGGAGCAATTTAGATTGAATGACAGAAATCTCTGCTCCTGAATCTACTAAGAATGTTACATTCACTCCTTGTATCTTAAGAGTTAATCTAGGTGGTGTTTTTGAGTCTGATGTTAGTTGTATGTATTGATGGTATGTAACAGCTGGTCTATTAGTGTGTGGCTGTAGAACTGTATATGTGTCTCCGTGTAGTGCGATGTTCTGACCTGCCTCCCCTGTCTCCTATGCTTGAGGAGCCTGGAACCCTGGTGAATGCACAGCAAGTCCCTGGGGCGGAGCATGTGGCCAGGGTTTCTCTTGCACTTGTGTGTCCTGTGAAGTCCTCCTCCTCTTTGTAGGACAGTTACAGGATATGTGTCCATATCCGTCACACGTGTAACACCGTACTTCTGTGTTAGGCTGTCCTCTTTGACGCTGATCCTGCAGAAACCTTCGGCCTTTTGGAGTGTAGTGTCGTGGCCTCAGGCCCCTTCTGAGGGTTTGCGTTCCCTGTTGGTAATACATCAACTGAGCAGTTTGGAGAGTCTTTACCTGGTTCATGTGAGCCTCCACTCGGTTTCTTTCTGCCTGTCAGACATGTGTCCATACATTTGGCAAAGTCTCTGTTTCCCAGCCTACACATGATGTCATCACGCAGCTCCTTAAGCCAGGATAAAGACCATTTACTAATACAGTTTTCAACAGGTGGGTGTATGCCGCATTACCTGGGTCGATTCCTGAATGCGCAGCGAATACCGTTTCCATGCGGGTGCGATAATCAGCTGCTGACTCCCCCTCTTTTTGTCTGGTATTGTGAATCTCAGGCCAGCAGACTCTCAAAGGAAAAGCAGCTCGCACAGCGTCATACAGGGTGTCCATCATGGTGGTGAACTGTTGGGACCCCACTGTTGCCGTGGTTGACCATGTTGTGGGTCTGATGTTTGCCCACCGGAGTTTGAAAAACCTGCGACACACAGCTTCTACTTCCTGTAACGTAGGGTTATACATAGTGAGTAATTGCTGCATTGCTGTTACCCATTTCTCACCGCCAGTTTTTTGGGGGTCCGGTAGTTACCTCCTTCAGTTCATCTGGCTGCCATGGTCTGTAGACGAGCACTTCTGGATTCCAGTTGGCCTGTGCCTGTGCGTCTTGTGGCATAGGCTGAGGGTTAGGGAACGTCATCATGGGCATCTGGTGTATTTCCCCTTTGTTGGTCTGGCTCCTCAGCCAGTAGTCAAACATAGCTGCTAGGGGAGACTTTGTTCTGCTCAAAGGATCAGGTGAAATTTGAGTTTTTTTCTCAGTCCGGGTTTTCGCTGGTTGAGGGGTTATGTAAAGAGAAGACAGGTCAGGATAGAGTTGCTCAGAGTCACTTTCTTGTCCTTCGTCTGAACTTCCCTGTGACTGGGCACTTGCTGCTGCAGCCACCTGGGCTCTGATAGGCTGTGCTGCTGCTGGACCCCCCACGGGCATAGCGACAGCATATGGAGGAGGCAGGTTACCCTTTCTTACGCTACGTTTCTGTTTTCCCTTTTTAACTTCCTCACCATCAGACTTTGCTAATTTTACCATCAACCCTGCAGTGGATTTCTTTTCTTTCACCTCTGCCTCCCTTTCCCATTTCTGGAAAGAGTGCCAATTTATTTTCTTCCCTTTTCTTTTCTTTGTCACTTCCGCTTCTCTTTCTTCCAACAATATTCTACACCGCTTCAAACAGTCTGTGCTAAGTGTGCCTTGCAATGGAAACACCCCTTCAGTAATGGCGTGCCATAGTGGAATCTCCTCAACTGCACATTTACCCCATTTCTCTGTCATTATTTTAGCGGGGCCTGTCAGAGGGTCAGGTAGGATTTCTAATTTCCCCGGGTTATTCCCCATGTTCCTAGACTCACTGGGACTGGTGCTTACACTTTCATTGGGCTTATAACACACACACAATAAATTCTCATTCACTCTGATCTTCCCATCTCATCGTATGGTCAGATCTTATCAGACAAACACTAACTTTGGGTAACTTTCTTCAGCCAGGTAGTTTGTATGACACTTTCATTCTGAGCAACGTACCCTTATTGTACACACATTGTGCATACAAGACACTGAAGGAGTCACCACAAAGCTTATAAAATTATCACCACATTCACACGCCCAATTTATTTTATGGGATGATTTCTAAGAATAATAGACAATAATACCCTCACTCCTCAGAAACAATAATAGCTTACACCTCATTACTTACTTCTCAGTAACAACATTAACAATAACAGCTTACTTTTCATAAACAACAATATCGGTTTCCATTAACAATCATAGCTTACTTCGTCAGTACTGTCTTAATTTTTTCATGTTTGCCACGTACGGGTCATTTCCTTAATAAACCATATGGCTTCCCGAAGGAAGACTTACGTTTGTAATCCTCAGCCAGTGGGGTTTTCTCGTTGTTTCTTGTTTTTTTATTCTTTTTTGGCTTTTGTTTTTTAGGATTATTTTTTCATCATCTGGCGTCTGTCCCGCAGACACACTGGTCTCATTACCAGGAGGGATTACAAAGATCACGTGATTACCAAACACACACCTAGGGTTTTTCTTTAACGCAGACCAAAAACATACCAAAAAACATACAGAAGAAATGATTCATAACACTGTACTCACTCAGTAAATGAATGGAGCATCCACTGTCCGCCACCCGTTCTGACCTCAGGCGGGATCCAGGTCCTCCGTTTGTCGGAGCGGAATTTTCCCTGTGTTTAACTTTTACCACCGGTGGTTTCCTTCGGTCTAGAACAGGCAACAGTCAGTGGCATGTCCATCCCATCCTCGTCGCCAAATTGTGGTAGAAATTTCTTTAAGTTTGAGAGTTGCTAATTCTCAGAAAACAACCACAAGTGTGATGAATCATCTCAGGTTTAATCACGGGCCCGAATGGGTTAAAAGACCAGTTTATATACATTTTGACAAGAAAGGGGTGGACTAATCTTGAACAGACTCCACATGTTTGTTCAGGTACTATCTTCAGTCTTCTTACCATCAAAGAAACAAATTGTTGGCAGTTATTTACAACCTTCTACCCTAAAACACTAAAACAATAAAACAGACAGAACCACATACCATGAAAGGGTCAAGCAAGCATTCAACCCCCACATTGGTTTAAGTCAGTGACCATTTGCTCTGTCGTAAAATCCCACACCTGATCTAATCAAAGATCCAAAATTCATCCTCACCTGCTCAGCCCGCTTAGGAGCCGCGCACCTCGAATTGGAACAGAAAATCCTTCAAAGTAATGCAGGTAACCCCACACCCTTGGCTTGTCCACCACAGTGCCTTTTTGTCCCTGCTCAGTTCAGACCTCGGGTCCTGGAGCTGTGTCATGATTCTCATCTCCACGTCCACCCAGGAGTTACTCGAATCCTTAAAGTCCTCCTCCAGCGGTCCTGGTGGCCCGGGGTAAAAAGAGACATATCACAATATGTCACCGCATGCTCCACCTGCGCCCAAGCTAAGTCATCCCACCAGGCCCCAGCGGGCCTTTTACATTCCTTACCGTTTCCGAAACGCCCATGGTCCCACATTGCCCTGGATTTCGTCACTGGATTACCCCAGTCCCAAGTTATGAACACTATTTTGACTGTTGTTGATAGGTTTTCCAAAATGGTCCATTTCATCCCTCTCCCACAGTTACCCTCAGCTCCCTCTATGGCACGCATTCTGGTCGACCATGTATTTCAACTCCACGGTCTGCCTCAGGACATCGTTTTGGATCGGGAACCGCAGTTCATCGCCTGATTTTGGAGAGAATTCTGCCGCCTTCTAAACATCTTTGTAAGTCTCTCTTCCGGTTTTCACCCACAGTCTAACGGACAAGCCGAACGACTAAATCAGGACCTGAAAAATGGACTCAGAATCCTCTGTTCCACAGACCCGAACTCATGGGTGAGTAACCTACCCTGGATCGAGTACACTCACAACACCATTCCCTCGGCCTCCACGGGCCTGTCACCATTTCAGATTATTCAATTCAATTCAATTCAATTTTATTTGTATAGCGCCAAATCACAATACAAATCATCTCAAGGCACTTTACAAAAACTAAAACTAAAAACCCAACAATTCCCTTATGAGCAAGCACTTGGCGACAGTGGAGAGGAAAAAACTCCCTTTAACGGAAGAAAAAACCTCCAGCAGAACCGGGCTCAGTTTGGGCGGCCATCTGCCTCGACCGGTTGGGGTGAGTGGATAGAGCAGAGAGAAAAGAACAGCAACAATAAACAACAAATAGACACTGCAGGTTGGTGGGGTCAGTAACTGCACATCAGCAATATACAGATCCAGGACCAGGTACACCTGCAGAAGGTACAGAGAGAGAACAGAGAGAGAAGGAGAGAGCACAAACTAGGGGAGAGAGAGAACACAAGGTTAGTAAGATTCAGTGGTGGAATATACATGAGGTGGGAGGAGAGAAGAGAGGGGAGGGGAAGGGAAAGGGGGGGGTTAGGGTAGGGCAGCTCAGTGCACCGATGGTCCTCGGGCAGTCTAGGCCTATAGCAGCATAACTAAGGGATGGTTCAGGGTTGCCTGAAGCCAGCCCTAACTATACGCTTTGTCAAAGAGGAAGGTTTTAAGTCTAGCATTAAAAGTATAGAGAGTGTCTGCCTCCTGAACCCAGGCTGGGAGCTGGTTATGTTTGGATTCCAACCCCCTTTGTTTGAACCCCAGGTAGCCGACGCCCTAGTCCCCTCCGCGGCAGCAGCCATCCGTAGGTGTCATGGAATTGGCGCGGCAGCAACTATTAAACTCAGTTTCTTCATATTCCTCTCAGGCTAACAAGAGAAGATGTCCGGCTCCAGGGCGGTGCAATACTTGGTGGACTGGGAAGGTTATGGCCCAGAAGAGAGGTCCTGGGTTCCTAAACGCCACATCGTCGATCCGCACCTAATTCAGGACTTCCATCGTGCGCATCCAGACCAGCCTCAGGGGCCGTCCGGAGCCGGCTTTCTCACTATGGGTGCCGTGAATTAATTCACTGATTGTTTTCACCTGGTGTCTGTTTTTGTCCCCAGATAAATAGAGCACTCCTGCCACAAGTAAATCGCCAGGTTGTCTGTTGTCCACCCTGAGATCAGCTGATTGGTGCACGGGTCTACGCTTGTTCATTGCCAGCCTCTTGATTTGGAATTCCTTTAAAAATGAAGGACATCAGGAAAGAGCACGTAGCTGAGTCTTTTTCTGTTTCCCTGTTTTGATTTCCAAGTGCCAGTGTTTGATCTACGAGCTGCCTGATCTTTTTGATTCTTTTTTCACTTCCTTAAAACTGACTGTGAAGCAAACCGGATCCTTCGGATTTTGCTCTGCGGGCACAACCCGGCTCATCGTTCCCATCAGTGGATACCAGCATGTCAGTACCGTGTCTGGCCCTGCTGCAATCACAACTGTCATAATCGTCATCCAGCTCTCTACCACCATCTACTGGTTGCCATCTGCCATTCTTCCTCCTTGCCAATATACCTCTTTGAAAGAATAAATCACACTCGTCTGATTCTGAATTCTGTGTGGGTGATTTTTGCTCCTGATCACCTCTCTGGGTCATGACAAAACTATAACCATCAGAAATATAAATGTACTGCAAAGATAAATAGGAATGAAAAAAGTGTTTCAAAGATGTAAAGAGCAGCATGTGTGTACAGAGACAGGGTACAAACATGCAATTCTGGTTTCAGGCCTTTGCACATTTTCAGAAATAGTTCAGTTTGGAAATGATGCTGCTTTTTATGGTGCAGCAGCACAGGCCAGAAAAATATCTTAATTTGTGGCACTCAAACCTTGTGTTGATCTAACTCATTAGCATCATTATTACCCAGCCTGGGGGAGCACGCTGGCACTTCTCCTTCTCTCTCTCCCTCTTATCTAATATCCTGCCTTCCTCCCCTCCCTTTGCCACTGTCCCTCTTGGACACTTGGCATCATCATCCTTTTTTCACATGCTGGCAACACTCTTTCCTTCTCTTCCTCCAAAGTTGCCACAGAGGGATGGAAAGGCAGAAAGACTAAATGACTAGAGAGGTGAAGAAAGATGGATACAGGGAAAAGGGAAAGAGAGGCGAAAGCAGCTGTCTCTGTTCCATTAAGAGACTAATGAGCAGAGCTAGAAGTAACCTGACCACATCACAAACAGCGGAGATGTGCTGGAGGGTCCAGTTCTACAGAGACAGCAACACCTGGCTACCTTTCTGTACAACATCACAAATCATCTGTCCCGCTCTGCACCTTTCATGTCCTACCTTCTCTTTTCTTCCTTCCCCCTTCAGCTCGTCTTCTGTATTTGCCCGTGCATCTCTTTTCAGTTGATGAGCCTGTCTTTTCCACTCTCCAGGTCGTTCTCACGTTTCTGCTGCTGTCAAAATATTTTGGTCTGTAGCTCATTTACAGTAATTAGCTGTTGAGCTGTAAATGTAGGAATTGTGGAATAATGGAACTACTTCATGACAGAATATCCATCCAGCATGGGTTGCCAGATATGGTTGCTGGGCACACATTTTGGTCTAGCAACATCAGATGACTTCAGGCAGCTGCACTGTCACTGCGCCCGGCTGGTTTTTCCAAGAAATAATTCTGATTAATGCAGCAACATAAAAAACTAAGCAGCAAAAAAAATAAACAATAAAGAAAAAATGTAAATTTGAAAAACTGAAATTCTTAAACCAGTTAAGATGATGAATTTGAGAGTTGGTAAAATCGGCCACTACTTGACAGTAGTTCTAGTCAGAAACATAGAGTAGCCATGTTAAAGACCCAGGGCTACTGAGCTTTGCAGATGTGTTTGTGTGTGTGAGGGAGAAAATTAGCAGCAAAACAAGAGAGCTGTGTGTGGGAATGTGTGTTAGACACAATTTTGTGTTTCATGCACCTAAAAGACAGAGTGTGAATTAATGTGTGCTTCTGTTTGTCTGCTGTGTGTTTGTGTGTGTCTATGAAATGTGATTGTACAATCCCAGGTGAATCACCCTCTTCACACTTTCTCTATTTTCTGTATTTCAGCCACAGCTTTGGTTTAGGATCCTCCCAGATGACAAACACTATCCTATCCAGCCAAATAATCCTATTACACACACACACGCACACACACACACACACACACACTCACACTCGTATCAGACACAACAGAATGCGGTAGGGGGCATCTAAATCCTTCAGAAATGGACTCACCTACAAAATAGATTCTCCCTAGCGAGGAGATAATACACAAATAAAAGCACAAAGATGCACACACACATATAAACGCACACACTGTCATAATGTAAGCACACAGTTCCTGACAGCCACATACTTACTCTTTTATTAAGCCCACACACAGTTGTGTTTCTGTCACTTCAGAAGACATCTGTAATACAGAGCTTCATGTTATTCATTGATATAAACACCCCATATACAAAATGCAGGAATCTGGTTAAAAATGAGTACCGCCTCCCTTTAACCTGACCTCTGGCCACGTGTTCACCTGGTAATGAAATGATTTATGTTTTCGTTTTTTTAGGGTCATAGCTGAGAAACTTATTAAGAAGCAGCAACTGAAGGCAGCTGCAGTAAACACCTAGCGGAGCATCTCCAGGGAGGAAACTAGGAAACTCAGCATTAGGTGATGTCCGTGGGTTCCAGATGTCAGGCTGTCATTGCCTGCAAAAGATTTGCATCCAGGCATAACAAAATAATCTTTGCATATCATTCCATATTAGTTTGTCCCATTAGTTTTGAGCACCTATGGACCTGACTATAGTGTGTGTGTGAGTGAAGGCTGACCAACCAGAGACGTTTGCCAACACATTTTTCCCAAAGCTGATTTCAATAAGTCATAAAAAGGGATGATTTGATTGGCAGCCTGATACCATACTCTGCACCATAGCATCTCAAAAGCAAGATGGCAGCCTGTGTATTCACTATATTTTGCAGAGTTGGAGATGGTGATGCATGTCACTCTTTTTTATGCTAAATATATAAATTCACCAGCCACCCAGATGGAAGGCGTCTTCAGTACCTGCGTAAACCTGGATGGTCAACCTGGGGCTCAGAGGCTAAAGGTACTAGCTTCAGTACTTAGCGACTCCACATACTGCAGTGAAACATGTGCACGAGATGCAAGATAAACATTCCTTCATCACTTTCCTTTGTCTCTGAGCAAAATCAGACTGCCAGGCCCCTCATCAACTGTAGGACATACAGATAACATCAAAGACAATTTCCCAGTAACAAGGATGTGACTTCATGTAGTAATGAATGTTTAGAAGGCATTTAAAGACATCCTTCTGTGTGAATGTACACATGTTAATGCAAAATATTTGCATATGAAACCCCCAAACTGTGGCTAATAAAGTCCTGGGGAAGCTCTTAAATCACACAACCACGGGCTCATCAAAGTGCCGGTACTCACTGAAGTGTTCATCTTCATTTACTTACTTATTCCTGAATGTGTTGGCCTATGTATGTCATTTATTTCTCTTTTAATGTTTTCCAAGATTAACCACAGCACTGGAAGCACACATTCAAATCCTTCATAATTATTAGAGAGGACATTGCCTCAGCTTCACATTTATCTTCAAAGTAAAAAGCCCCAAAAAAGCTTTTGGAAATAAGTAAACAGCCAAAATCTCAATCCATGTTTAGAGCTCATGGGAGAAATTATCATATGGTGCACGTTAAATGTTTTTAATTGCAAATATATGGAGCCAGTCCTGATGCTCTTTGCTGTGCTGTTGTCATCCACCATCATTCTTGTTTGTCCAAATGTACCTGTTGTTCAAGATTGTGAACCACAAAGAGCAGTAAACCTTTCATCTTGTAGTAAATGTTTAAAAAAATACATTGATGTAATCAAAGCAGTCTGGAAGCAGGCAGCAAGGAAAGAAACTGCCGCTAACAGGCTTTTGTTATCTTAATGAATGAATCAGGGAAAAGCAGCACTGATTTGCCCGAGAAAACAAATTAGATTCCACTTGAACCGGACAGTCACTGGAGATCTTATGAGATTTTAGAAGTCCAGTCTGAGTCATATGTATCAGACGACATGTATACTGGTTGTTGACACACATACACAATAACAGAGATGGATAAAAAGGTGAGGGGGCAGCTGTTAAATGACTAATTTTCAGCTATAAATTCATTGCTGCAGAGAGAGAGCAGCACCTAAACCATTTTCAGTCGGTGCAGTCTTCATCAGCAGCATGCCGTGTGTCAAGCCTTTTTTTTTGGTAAACATTTGGTGACATTTTTTGATTGCCCACCTACTGTTAACAGCAACACCCACCGTCAGCATGACGCATAATGGAACACTTTGCAGCACCCATTGTTTTTATGTGTGCCCACACAACAGTGGCATTTCATGGACTGACCTACATTACTGACATGTGCTGGCATGCAGAGTTACACATTATTGCACATCATTCAATGAACAAATATCCCACCTACTGTATCTTGAACACTGAGACGTGGATTGAGCTACAGATCACAGGCTTCAAATCAAACGCCTCATGAACTTATAGCCCTGGTGCCAGTGTGTCAGAAATTACTTGTTCAAGTGAAACAAAATCAAATAAAACTGATGATATGCTGTGAAAATCAGAATGTTCTATTTATTTTTCACCTCCTCCTTTCTCCTTCCCCAACCACAGACCAAGTCCTGCCAACAGCAGCTTCTTCTCAGACATGTTCTGGATCAGAAGCAGCTATAAACCGTCTGTGGTGTAAAGATGGTCAGCAAACACTGCTTTGGTTACTCTTTGTATGTCTGCAGTGTAGGTCTTCCACTGTCCCTTTTGACAGACCAACACAGACTACTTCCCCCTGCTGGTGTGGAGAGGTATTTCCTCTCACTAGGTGCAGAACGAGCTGGTTGGCTGTGGGCTGGAGTCTGTGTGGTGCATTCAAGGACACTTTCTGGTCCAGTCAAAGAATATATTCATTGTTTTTCTCATGCTATTGCATTTTTACTGTTTTTACTGGATATTCTAAAACAAAGACATTCTTCCCGAAAGCTTCAGGCTTCATCCGTTGCTTCCTGAAGACCTCCTTTATGTAAATAAATACACAAACTCCATGGGTAATGTGTTGTGAAGGTGAAGGCATCTGAGGTTTCTTTCTCAGTTGTCTCTCACTGTTTGTGGTCTGCAGTAATATCTGTGGTCACTGTCATGTATGTAGGAGGCACAGCTGTCATTCAAATGAGATCCAGAATAGACATGAGGGGTCTCCCTGAAAGCATATTCATATTAATCACATGCTGCCTCGTCCACATTTGCTGCTGAGAAATAAACAACATAAAAGCCTGCGTGATAACAAACAGCAGTTCGTGTCATCAGCAACAAAATGGATTCACCAGGAAAATCCCAGAACAGTCATCTTTTTACTGTGGGAACTGATCAAACATGACTTGTGAGGTTTTTAGAAAGCCAAAGACAAGTTCTGGTCTTGGACAGGTAGAGGTCATAGGGTGAGTAATAGGAAAATCTCCTAGAAAAACAGTCATGGCAAGCAGCCATTCAAAGAGGAGGTGAATGAACAGATGATATGGTTGTGATAAGTCTTCTGTGCCCTCTTCAATCAGCCGCACTGTGACTCTGATATCTCTTCAGAGGGGAACAGTTGCTAACAGGTATCCACACACTGTGCAAATCCTCAGCCAGTGCTTCCCTGTCCAGCTACATCCCCAGTGGTTCCAGTGGGAATCATCTGAAGTCAGTGTGAAGCATTTAGGTTTCTGCTGCAAAAACAACACCTTCCATTCCTGTTTTCACACATGCACAGAATGTGCAGTGCATGTTGTTGACTGGCTATAGTGGGATAGTTAGATGAAAGTGAAAACCACAGACCTGATCTATTATCTACAGTACATTATCAAAGACCTCAGCGGGGCTGGCTCACCATGGCACCTGCTCAGTACTGCTGTACTGCTCAGTACACTGCACGATGATTTATCAAGGTACATTTGATCCCATTTAGCACAAGCTTGAACACCCTCCTAGTCATGGAAGGACCAGTGGTATAGCTGGATGGACAGATGGATGCTACTTCTTTGTTTCCAGCAGCTTTGTCTGCACAGTTTGTGTTTTAGAGATTAAGGGGTTCCTTCTCCTCTCTCTTCTCCTTTTCTTCTTTCTTCCCCCACTTCCTCTCCGCCTCATATCTCCATTCATTTCCATTTTCTCTCTTTATCATTCACTGCTCATTTCTTTTATTTTTCTCTCCTCTTTTCCTCGACTCGCCTCCTTGTGTGCTTGTCTAACAATCCTGTTCCCTCTTTTCATCCCTCTCTCCCTTCTGTCTTCGTCCACCTTTTGTCTCCTTTTCCTTCTTTGCTCTTCTTCTCTTTCTCAAATCTCATCCTCCAATTTTATACCTTCTCCATTCATTGTTTTGTTTTACGTTTTCTTTCTTCACATTCAGTGTCTTTCAATTTATTCCCATTTTCCTTCTTTTTCTCCATAAATTCTTCATCCTCTCTCCTCCCATCACATCTCCTCCTTTTCTTTCCTGTCACACTTTGGTCTTTCCAGTCTTCTCCTCTTCATCTGTCTTCCTGCCGCTCCTCCCTTCTCTCTTCAGTCTTCATGGAGACTCCATTGAGACAGAAAGGCAGATCCCAGCATCAGAATTCACTAGAGCACTTCTTCCCAGCTCTCAGCACACACACTACGAGTATGTTAGCAGTAAGTCTTTCCATCTTCATAGTGTGACATTAGTAGTCTTCTGCCATCACCTCCTCCTGTCCCTCCATCTCCGTGCTCGTCTTTGTCATTTCTCTCTTTCTCTTCCAAGTCTTCCTCTCATTTTTCTAAATTTCTGTTCAGAAACTGCTTTGTTGCTTTAGCTGTTTCAGATTATTGATGAGCTTCATAAAAATTTAAAAAGTCAATGGCATTTTTTGAACGCTTTAAGCAAAACTTGCTTTTTCAATAAAGACATTGTGGTGAATGGAACTTTGGGAATACGCTTTCTGAATGTGTAATGTCATCATCATCCCACAGATTGTGGAGATAAACCTTAAATATTTTTTTTTCCACTACAGCTTTATATATTTTGTTTCTGTCATGTTGTTTCTGTTCATGTCCTGAGATAAACATAAATCTGTACTCAACATTTACGTTCCTTGTTATTAATAATGTTGTTAGCATTTAGTCTGGATGTGCAGCCAAGGTCTCATGGTAGCTGTAGTATTTAGATGGAAGCATAAGATATTGCCATAAAAATCTTTGCGACTAGTTTTTAACTTAAGTTTACCATAATGTTTATCTTCATGCTCTGATGTTAGCAGACCTCCTGCAGGTCCCAAGACATGTTCACAACAAAAGTCACAAGTGTCTCACAGTGTCCTAAAATTTTATCATGTCATGATGACAATGTTTTATTCTTTGACGTGAGCCCTACAGATCTTCCCCTGCTTCTGACCTGAACCTGCAGCCGAAGTCAGGTGCTGCTGCAGGAGATGGATAGAAAAATTGTACTGTCAACCTCACTTTCAGGATCTTTCACCTCAGAAAAGACAAGTAATGTCTGAAAAATGTTCTGCTGCTGTGATGTTGATTCATGGTCAGAGCAGATAAACACTAAGAGGAAATATATTTGGTTTCTGGTGTTGGGTAACGTTTTGTCTAGTGATCAAATGCCCACAGATATTATTCACACTGAGTCAATGCACATAATAATTTTATTGTCAATTAAACATCTGGTTAGAGCTGCAGCCCACTCTGGACCCAGTGATTTCTTACAACAGGTTCAGGTTTTCCAACCGTAGCTTCTTTTCCTCGTTAATCTCGTTTGTTTTGATCATCTTGGCAGTGCATGCTGAAGTTTCCTAAATGTAAAATTCATTAAATATGTTCAATCATCAGTCGAACATCTAGTCTCTGCAGATCCAATGTTCGGAACTTTTTATTTGATTTTATTTTTATTTCTATTTCATTAGATTTCAGCTTGACAGTTTGGTGTTCCTGGAAACTTTGAACAGCAGGAGGAAATGTGGTGACTGTGAAGCTTACCAGAGTTTAAACTGACTGGACAATTTCACAATCTGAAGCTGTGTCGTTGTGAAACTACCTGATCAGATAAACACAACTATTACAGACCCTGCCTTTATATGGTCAAATGTCTGCAGCTTCATGTGAGGAAACATGTATAAATAAAGGTGGTTTGTGGAACTTGAGGTCAGCTGCTGCAGATGCCACACACATGCAAACCACAGGTAACATTGCTGCTTCTTCTTCTGTTAAAGTGTGAAGTCGCTGCTTTGCTTTAACTTGCTTTAAAAGTTTTGTTAACTTTTCAGATGATGTTAGAGACAAAGAGAAGAAATGTGACAACATCCTCCTCCGTCTTATGTTTCAGGTTTCCCTCAGGATGACTTCCTGCGTGTTCTCCATCTTCTTCCTCATCTCCCTGTTTTCCTCCAACACTGCCGCCAATCCTGCTGGCCTCAAAATCCGAATAACCAGCACAGCGCTGCCCATGTGTAAGATCTGCACATCCACACTTTGCTCCATCAGTGAACAACACCTCAACACTTGAGAATCTAAAACCAAGTAGAAAACAACAAACTGTCCACTTCACTAAGAACAACAATGCCACAGAAACCAGATTTTATAGCAGGATCCCTCTCCTCGCTAAAGTCGGCAGGCAATGGATGAATAAAAACTGTTTCTGTGTAGTAAATTTCTGATGGGACCTGTCCTATGATTTCATAGTGAAGGCTCAAGCTCTGGCCTTTATCCAGGAGAATATGGTCAACGCACCTTTTCCAGACTTTGAGGTTGCCAGGTGCAAACTCCAGAGGTAAGAAGCTGCTTCCACACATTACTGTCAAGAAACAAGAGTCGATTTATTAGGAACTCCTGTGTCGGACCCAGTCGGTTCATTCGGAACCCCTGTGTCAGACCTAGTCAGTTTATTAGGAACCCCTGTGTCTGACTGTGTGTTCCTGACTGCTTCTCTCTCCCTTCTGCTCAGACTAACCATCACGAAACTGATTCTCAATGACTCTGATCTTCGTTTCCGGGAGAACTTGGGCTTCCAACTTGTGATCCAAGGGTTCAGTTTCAGTGCCTCCTTTGACCGACAGATCAACCTCTGTGTTTTGTGAGTTCTCAAGCTTCATCTGTCAACTTTCAACTGTCAACTTGAAAGAACCAGACTAAACATGATCAAATCATCTGTAAGTGAGAATAGGACATTCTTGAGGCATATTGGTTTTTTTTCTAAAGTGCTTTGAGATGATTTGTATTGTGATTTGGCGCTATACAAATAAACTGAATTGAAATTGAATTGAAAGTGTGTTGATCAGAGGGCGTATTGATCAGACTCTAGAGGAATGTGTAAAGAACTAGGTCCAGTTGTCAGCTAAAGTTATGTAGAAAGCAGGAATGCTGGTGTAATAGCTGCTGATTAATATCTGCACAACCTTTAATATCTGTGATTTACTGCAGCTTGACACATCATGTTTAAAATGTTTAGTAACAGATTTGTGGTGTGTGATTTCACAGTGAAGACACAGGAACATCCACTATTGCAGCTGGAGGAATAAATGCTGATATCGAAGTGAGGCTTTTACAAAATGCTGGACATTTAAATGTCGCAATGTCAAACTGTCGGGTCAGCGCTGACAACCTGGTCATGACATCCACTGGCACGCTCAGGTAACACAAAGCAAACATCTGGTTTTTGGACCAGGTGTTGAATCCAAATCCAAAGCAAAACTGAAGTGAAGTTGATCTGGATAAGAGGCCGAGTGCTAAGAGGTCATGAGTTAATTATGCATGTTCTTTGTTTTCAGCCTCATATGGAACACAATTCAGCAAGCTCTGCGCTACCTCTTCAACAAATGGGTTTGGTTCTTTAATGGTTCTTTAATCTTTCTGTGTCCTCTGTCCTAACAACAGCAAGTGTGCATCTGCATTTCTGACGACACTACAAAGAAAACAGAGTTTTAAAGGCCATGTATGGGACTGTCAGTGATTGCTGCTCTAGTGTTGTGTGGGATTCCTTGTGGTCTCTAATGCCATTGAACATATTTGATTGTCTGCTCTCAGGAGAAGATGCAATCAAAAAAAATGTAGCCATGAAAAACCTCTTAATTCAACTTTTGGCTCATTCATTTCAGTTTTTTCTCCTCCTCTGTGGGATTTAGTTTGATTTAGACCAGAAATATGAAGACACATACCTGTACAGGTGTACAGTCTGCAGTCTGTAGCTAAAAATCCATTTTTCTGAGCATGTAGTGTGTGAGAATAATCAGACAAACCTGTTTATTGGTACACAGCCATTGAAAACACTGTCACATACCACCTTCCTGAAATATGATTTCACAAAAAAAGTCGAGGGAAACACAGTTCATTTTCCCGGACCAAGCATTTATCCAGACCAGTGGTTAACATGTCTGACTGTAGAGTGATGCAGACCTGTTCAGCCCTGTCACCTGTCTGTCTGCAGTTCTGCTCCTTTTTTGTGGAAAGGGTTGGCCTGCCCAAAGTTAACCAGATGTTGGACACAGTTGTCATGAATGCACCAGTGTATCGGGACTTTGGCATCTACGTTCAGTTTTCTCTGACCAAAAACGTTGAAGTGACAGCCACCAGCCTCGACATGTCTTTCAGTGTGAGCAAATGACTCATTACCAACCAGGAGTTCAATCCCATCATGTTACTTTGGATATTGTAACATTTGAACACCTTCTAAGTCACATTCTTGTGTGTGTTTGTCAGGGTTTGTTTTATCGTCAGGGGGATGTCACTTCACAAGTAAATAACGGCATGAAGCCAGTTTTCCGTGAAAGCCACCGCATGATTTATTTCGGCTTTTCTGAAATTTTCTTCAACAGCGCGGCCATGTCCTTCTACAACGCTGGAACCTTGGAGAAGAAATTTGAAACGGTGGGGAAATGAAACACCTAAGAGTTTTAATAATGCATTTGAGCAAATGTAAACATTTTTATATGTAATCTATATTGTTATTTAGAGTTAAAATGGAATTTCTTCCTTGTTCCTGTAAACAAACACAAGCTCACAGCAGAGCTTTGGATTTGTATCTGAAGATTGTTTACTGTAAAGGTGAACTCCTCTCTCCTTCATTCCAGGTGACTTCAAGATCAACAAAAGTCCTTCTAAGGTTTCGCCAATTTTTTACGGTAAGTGAAACTACAAAACAAGAGATGGGAAAAAAAGACAAAAACAATTACAGACTTGTCTAGAAGTGTATCATCAACCAGACTTTCTCAGTCATTACAGACAAGACACAAGAAGAGAAAGCAAATGATCATTTTTTAAACAGGTCTTCTTGTGTGAGGTACAGGCTTTAGAATAAAACAGGTATAAACACTCACTCTAACACATGAAAACAATGTCTTTGAGTGTTTCTTTGACACAAACAGTGAGGATTTAAGAACAAAACTAAATTCTTTAACAAAATCAGGTTCTCTGTTTGTACATACCGAAAGCAGTAGCTCAGACAGTTGTGTGGTAAAGCTGCTACTCTGGTTCCAATTCCAATTCCAATTTTATTTGTATAGCGCCAAATCACAATACAAATCATCTCAAGGCACTTTACAAAAACTAAAACTAAAAACTAAAAACCCAACAATTCCCTTATGAGCAAGCACTTGGTGACAGTGGAGAGGAAAAAACTCCCTTTAACGGAAGAAAAAAACCTCCGGCAGAACCGGGCTCAGTTTGGGCGGCCATCTGCCTCGAACGGTTGGGGTGAGTGGATAGAGCAGAGAGAAAAGAACAGCAACAATAAACAACAAATAGACACTGCAAGTTGGTGGGGCCAGTAACTGTACATCAGCGATAAACAGCTCCAGGACCAGGGACACCTGCAGAAGGTACAGAGAGAGAGAGAGAGAGAGAGAGAGGGAGGGAGAGAGCACAAACTAGGGGAGAGAGAGAGCACAAGCTTAGTAACATTCAATGGTGGAATATACATGAGGTGGGAGAGAAGGGGGGGGGGGGGGAGTGTCTGCCTCCTGAACCCAGCCTGAGAGCTGGTTCCACAGGAGAGGAGCTTGATAGCTAAAGGCTCTGCCTCCCATTCTGCTTTTGAGAACTCTGGGAACCACAAGTAGGCCTGCACTCTGAGAGCGAAGTGGTCTATTGGGATAATATGGTACTATGAGGTCTTTAAGGTATGAAGGAGCTTGATTATGTACCGATTTGTATGTGAGAAGAAGGATTTTAAATTCTATTCTATATTTTACAGGGAGCCAATGAAGAGAAGCCAATATAGGAGAAATATGATCTCTCTTGCTAGTTCCTGTCAGGACTCTGGCTGCGGCATTCTGGATTAATTGGAGGCTTTTTATTAAGATATTAGGACATCCAGATAGTAATGAGTTACAGTAATCTAGCCTTGAGGAAACAAATGCATGGACTAGTTTTTCTGCATCATTTTGAGACAGGATGTTCCTAATTTTGGAAATGTTGCGCAGGTGAAAGAATGCAGTTCTAGAAATTTGTTTTATGTGTGAGTTAAAGGACAAGTCCTGGTCAAAAATAACTCCAAGGTTTTTTACAGTAGTGCTGGAGGCCAGGGCAATGCCATCTAGAGTAGCTATAATTTTAGAAAAGTTATTTCTGAGATTTTTAGGCCCAAATATAATGACTTCTGTTTTCTCCGAGTTTAAAAGTAAAAAGTTACTGGTCATCCAGGCCTTTATGTCAGTTAGACAGGCTTGAAGTCTGGTTAACTGGTTTGTGTTAACAGGTTTAATAGATAGATATAACTGAGTGTCATCCGCATAGCAGTGGTAATTAATAGAGTGCTTCCTAATGATATATCCTAAAGGAAGCATGTACAGGGTGAACAGAATCGGTCCTAGCACAGAACCTTGTGGAACTCCATAACTAACTTTTGTTCGTGTGGAAGCTTCATCATGGACATGAACAAACTGGAATCTGTCCGATAAATAGGATTGGAACCACTTTAACGCTGTTCCTCTGATACCAATCACATGCTCCAGTCTCTGTAATAAGATGTTGTGGTCAATGGTGTCGAATGCTGCACTAAGGTCTAGGAGGACAAGTATCGAAACAAGTCCATTATCTGAGGCTAAGAGAAGATCGTTGGTAACTTTCAACAGTGCTGTTTCTGTACTATGATGTGCTCTAAATCCTGATTGGAAATCTTCAAATAGTTCATTCCTGTGTAAGTGGTCTGATAGCTGCTTAGCAACAGCTTTTTCTAGGATTTTAGAAATAAATGGCAGGTTGGATATTGGTCTATAATTAGCCAAGACACCTGGATCAAGACTAGGCTTTTTGAGTAAAGGTTTGATTACTGCAGTCTTAAAGGCCTGTGGTACGTAGCCTGATACTAGAGATAAATTTACCAAGTCCAATAAAGATGAGTTCATTAATGGCAGGGTGCCTTTAAGCAGTCTAGTCGGGATGGGGTCCAAGAGACACGTTGATGATTTCGATGAAGCAACTACTGATGTAAATTCAGAGAGATCTATAGGAGAGAAGCAGTCTAAACATAACTGAGGTCCTACAGATGATTCAAGAGCTACTGTAGTAAAAGATTCATTTATTGCAGGTATAGGAAGCATCTGCTGAATTTTATCTCTAATAGTTGTGATTTTATTTGTAAAGAAACTCATAAATTCATCACTGCTGAGAGCTATGGTTTTCAACAACTGTGATTCGCAACTGTGTCTATTTACAATAACTGATGGTCTGTTTCATAGGAGCCATGGCGTCTAAATGCTCCTCTTGTTGCTGAAGTGAAACTTACTGAGACACCCAGAATTGCACTTACTGAGAGCCATGGCCTGACCATTGACCTGAGAGTCCGTGTCCAAGTATTATCAGCACCACTGAACAGGGAACCACATGTCATTACCTCAGTGTCTGCGGTAAGATAGACACACAACAATACATGTGCACAGATATGTATGCATATGTAAGTACTTTATGGTAAAAGTGTAATCTGTGGATTTCAACGTTAAGTAAAATATGCAATGATACATCAGAAACATTTATACAGCACAAGCTTACTTTCATAACACATTTTCAAATACAAACCTAACTCAACATGTTTCAGAGAAATCAGAAACGATCTTAAATTCCAATAAAGAAAATTAAAAAATAAAACAACAGAAGAATTGACACAATAAAAAACACAGAAGGTAAAAAGGTGCAGAGTTCAAAGCAGAATAAAATATACCATTAATTAAAAGTGATAAACCACAGTCTGAGCAGGGAGAGTGCAACTGTGGATTTGAAGAGCTGGTTTAGTGTGGAAGGGAAAGACATATTTATTACCTGTTTCTCTTGTCCCGCAGACCTGTAACAGTAATGTGAAGGTTGATATTCAGGGAAATCGTCTGACTCTTCCTTATAATGACATCAGGTATACACTCATACACCGACACAACCACACTACCATACACACACATATATGTGATTCACCCTAAAACATATTTTTGTTCAGCTGTGCAGTTGTCACCAGAAATGTCATAAGAGACATTATGGTAAGAAACGTGTCCTGTTATAATAATAATAATAAGACAATAATAATAATAATAATAATAATAATAATAATAATGATGATGATGTTGAACAGGTGAAACCTCTGAACAGCCTCCTGACAGACAGGATCTCTGACTTCCTGGCCAGTAAGCAGCAATGACTGTATTCCAGTGCACGTTGATTATTGCTAACTTTTCACTGTTAGATTAGTGCAGTGAAAGTGATTATGATCTTCTGTCTGTCTGCAGGTTGGTTTTCTGAGGGAGTAGTGCTTCCTCTGCCCGAAGGAGTGATCTTCACTCAGGGGCTGATTAAGTACCATGATGTGAGTCTGTTCACACTTAAACTAGATTAGAAAACGTGGATGCAGAATAGCTGAGAAGAGAAAATGGAAGCAGTATGTTGACCTGTTTGATTAACTGTTCTCTGGCACTTCACACCCATGTGATGTGTGCAGGGCTTCGTCCTAGTCGGAGGAGACCTAACCTTCACTCCAGCTGGGAGGAGAAACATCAGAGATTTTGGCAGATAAACAACAGCTATGAATCTGACGAGCATCTCTCTGCTTCTAAAAGTATTTGATTGTTCACATTGTACCAGTTGAAGTTCAGTATCTATTATCTATGGCTTATTCCTGCTATCCAGGGTCGGGGGGGCTGCAACCAATCCTAGCATGCAGTGGGTGAGAGGCAGGTCCCCCCTGAACAGATCATGAACAGAACATCAGAACAGATCAGAACATAGGGTGGGAAGGGACAGAGTGATACCACTGATCCACAATGCTCCCCAGTAAAAATTCTGTCACAAGTTCCAGTACTGGATTGAACTGTCACCCTTTACAACCTTGCAGCCTGTTTTTCTGATTCTTTCCACTGCAATAAAAGGCTTCGGCATCACTGAGTCTCATCTGAAATGTAGGTGACACATGACGATAAAGAACAAATAAGAACACAGTTTGAAAAACAGAATCCCATTATCAGTAAGAAAACTAATTTGTCCATACAGTAGATTAAAGTTAATGTGAAACTGTGACACAATTTAAAGCTGCTATTCCCATCATGCACCACTGTTACCTCTGAAACGTTGGAGTCCTACCCACAATCCTCTGCACAGAGGTAATCTAGGAACAGTACTAACTGCAGTTACTGCAGTACTAACCATAGTACTAACTCATTAATTTTCTTCTACATTTACAAATACAGAGGTACATGACCATGTAATGCGTTATGTCTTAAAAAATGTTTTAAACCGGTGACACAGACCCAGTGGAACAATAGATAATGAAATCAAAGTAATGTTTGAGCCACATTTAATTTTTCAGGGTCAAGCTGGACGAGATGATATTACAGTAGTTGACACGACTGTAAAAGATAACCTGTTTTATCAATTCAATTCAATTCAATTCAATTCAATTCAATTTTATTTGTATAGCACCAAATCACAATACAAATCATCTCAAGGCACTTTACAAAAACTAAAACTAAAAACCCAACAATTCCCTTATGAGCAAGCACTTGGCGACAGTGGAGAGGAAAAACTCCCTTTAACGGAAGAAAAAACCTCCAGCAGAACCGGGCTCAGTTTGGGCAGCCATCTGCCTTGACCGGTTGGGGTGAGTGGATAGAGCAACAATAAACAACAAATAGACACTGCAGGTTGGTGGGACCAGTAACTGCACATCAGCGATATACAGCTCCAGGACCAGGGACACCTGCAGAAGGTACAGAGAGAACAGAGAGAGAGGGAGAGAGCACAAACTAGGGGAGAGAGAGAGAACAAGGTTAGTAACATTCAATGGTGGAATATACATGAGGTGGGAGGAGATGAAGAGAGGGGAGGGGAAGGGAAAAGGGGGGGGGGTTAGGGTTTGGGGAGCTCAGTGCACCGATGGTCCTCGGGCAGTCTAGGCCTATAGCAGCATAACTAAGGGATGGTTCAGGGTTGTCTGAAGCCAGCCCTAACTATATGCTTTGTCAAAGAGGAAGGTTTTAAGTCTAGCCTTAAAAGTACAGAGAGTGTCTGCCTCCTGAACCCAGGCTGGGAGCTGGTTCCATAGGAGAGGAGCTTGATAACTAAAGGCTCTGCCTCCCATTCTGCTTTTGGAAACTCTGGGAACCACAAGTAGACCTGCACTCTGAGAGCGAAGTGGTCTATTGGGATAATATGGTACTATGAGGTTTTTGAGGTATGAAGGAGCTTGATTATGAAGGGATTTGTATGTGAGAAGAAGGATTTTAAATTCTATTCTATATTTTACAGGGAGCCAATGAAGAGAAGCCAATATAGGAGAAATATGATCTCTCTTGCTAGTTCCTGTCAGGACTCTGGCTGCGGCATTCTGGATTAATTGGAGGCTTTCTATGGAGATATTGGGACATCCAGATAGTAATGAGTTACAGTAATCTAGCCTTGAGGTAACAAATGCATGGACTAGTTTTTCTGCATCATTTTGAGACAGGATGTTCCTAATTTTGGAAATGTTGCGCTGGTGAAAGAATGCAGTTCTAGAGATTTGTTTTATGTGTGAGTTAAAGGACATGTCCTGGTCAAAAATAACTCCAAGGTTTTTTACAGTAGTGCTAGAGGCCAGGGTTATGCCATCTAGAGTAGCTATAATTTGAGAAAAGTTATTTCTGAGATTTTTTGGCCTAAATATAATGACTTCTGTTTTCTCCGAGTTTAAAAGTAAAAAGTTACTGGTCATCCAGGCCTTTATGTCAGTTAGACAGGCTTGAAGTCTGGTTAACTGGTTTGTGTTAACAGGTTTAATAGATAGATATAACTGAGTGTCATCTGCATAGCAGTGGTAATTAATAGAGTGCTTCCTAATGACATATCCTAAAGGAAGCATGTACAGGGTGAACAGAATCGGTCCTAGCACAGAACCTTGTGGAACTCCATAACTAACTTTTGTTCGTGTGGAAGCTTCATCATGGACATGAACAAACTGGAATCTGTCCGATAAATAGGATTGGAACCACTTTAACGCTGTTCCTCTGATACCAATCACATGCTCCAGTCTCTGTAATAAGATGTTGTGGTCAATGGTGTCGAATGCTGCACTAAGGTCTAGGAGGACAAGTATCGAAACAAGTCCATTATCTGAGGCTAAGAGAAGATCGTTGGTAACTTTCAACAGTGCTGTTTCTGTACTATGATGTGCTCTAAATCCTGATTGGAAATCTTCAAATAGTTCATTCCTGTGTAAGTGGTCTGATAGCTGCTTAGCAACAGCCTTTTCTATGATTTTAGAAATAAATGGCAGGTTGGATATTGGTCTATAATTAGCCAAGACTCCTGGATCAAGACTAGGCTTTTTGAGTAAAGGTTTGATTACTGCAGTCTTAAAGGCCTGTGGTACGTAGCCTGATACTAGAGATAAATTTACCAAGTCCAATAAAGATGAGTTCATTAATGGCAGGGTGCCTTTAAGCAGTCTAGTCGGGATGGGGTCCAAGAGACACGTTGATGATTTCGATGAAGCAACTACTGATGTAAATTCAGAGAGATCTATAGGAGAGAAGCAGTCTAAACATAACTGAGGTCCTACAGATGATTCAAGAGCTACTGTAGTAAAAGATTCATTTATTGCAGGTATAGGAAGCATCTGCTGAATTTTATCTCTAATAGTTGTGATTTTATTTGTAAAGAAACTCATAAATTCATCACTGCTGAGAGCTATGGTTTTCAACAACTGTGATTCGCAACTGTGTCTATTTACAATAACTGATGGTCTGTTTCATAGGAGCCATGGCGTCTAAATGCTCCTCTTGTTGCTGAAGTGAAACTTACTGAGACACCCAGAATTGCACTTACTGAGAGCCATGGCCTGACCATTGACCTGAGAGTCCGTGTCCAAGTATTATCAGCACCACAGAACAGGGAACCACATGTCATTACCTCAGTGTCTGCGGTAAGACAGACACACAACAATACACGTGCACAGATATGTATGCATATGTAAGTACTTTATGGTAAAAGTGTAATCTGTGGATTTCAACGTTAAGTAAAATATGCAGTGATACATCAGAAACATTTATACAGCACAAGCTTACTTTCATAACACATTTTCAAATACAAACCTAACTCAACATGTTTCAGAGAAATCAGAAACGATCTTAAATTCCAATAAAGAAAATTAAAAAATAAAACAACAGAAGAATTGACAATAAAAAACACAGAAGGTAAAAAGGTGCAGAGTTCAAAGCAGAATAAAATATACCATTAATTAAAAGTGATAAACCACAGTCTGAGCAGGGAGAGTGCAACTGTGGATTTGAAGAGCTGGTTTAGTGTGGAAGGGAAAGACATATTTATTACCTGTTTCTCTTGTCCCGCAGACCTGTAACAGTAATGTGAAGGTTGATATTCAGGGAAATCGTCTGACTCTTCCTTATAATGACATCAGGTATACACTCATACACCGACACAACCACACTACCATACACACACATATATGTGATTCACCCTAAAACATATTTTTGTTCAGCTGTGCAGTTGTCACCAGAAATGTCATAAGAGACATTATGGTAAGAAACGTGTCCTGTTATAATAATAATAATAAGACAATAATAATAATAATAATAATAATAATAATAATAATAATAATAATGATGATGTTGAACAGGTGAAACCTCTGAACAGCCTCCTGACAGACAGGATCTCTGACTTCCTGGCCAGTAAGCAGCAATGACTGTATTCCAGTGCACGTTGATTATTGCTAACTTTTCACTGTTAGATTAGTGCAGTGAAAGTGATTATGATCTTCTGTCTGTCTGCAGGTTGGTTTTCTGAGGGAGTAGTGCTTCCTCTGCCCGAAGGAGTGATCTTCACTCAGGGGCTGATTAAGTACCATGATGTGAGTCTGTTCACACTTAAACTAGATTAGAAAACGTGGATGCAGAATAGCTGAGAAGAGAAAATGGAAGCAGTATGTTGACCTGTTTGATTAACTGTTCTCTGGCACTTCACACCCATGTGATGTGTGCAGGGCTTCGTCCTAGTCGGAGGAGACCTAACCTTCACTCCAGCTGGGAGGAGAAACATCAGAGATTTTGGCAGATAAACAACAGCTATGAATCTGACGAGCATCTCTCTGCTTCTAAAAGTATTTGATTGTTCACATTGTACCAGTTGAAGTTCAGTATCTATTATCTATGGCTTATTCCTGTTATCCAGGGTCGGGGGGCTGCAACCAATCCTAGCATGCAGTGGGTGAGAGGCAGGTCCCCCCTGAACAGATCATGAACAGAACATCAGAACAGATCAGAACATAGGGTGGGAAGGGACAGAGTGATACCACTGATCCACAATGCTCCCCAGTAAAAATTCTGTCACAAGTTCCAGTACTGGATTGAACTGTCACCCTTTACAACCTTGCAGCCTGTTTTTCTGATTCTTTCCACTGCAATAAAAGGCTTCGGCATCACTGAGTCTCATCTGAAATGTAGGTGACACATGACGATAAAGAACAAATAAGAACACAGTTTGAAAAACAGAATCCCATTATCAGTAAGAAAACTAATTTGTCCATACAGTAGATTAAAGTTAATGTGAAACTGTGACACAATTTAAAGCTGCTATTCCCATCATGCACCACTGTTACCTCTGAAACGTTGGAGTCCTACCCACAATCCTCTGCACAGAGGTAATCTAGGAACAGTACTAACTGCAGTTACTGCAGTACTAACCATAGTACTAACTCATTAATTTTCTTCTACATTTACAAATACAGAGGTACATGACCATGTAATGCGTTATGTCTTAAAAATGTTTTAAACCGGTGACACAGACCCAGTGGAACAATAGATAATGAAATCAAAGTAATGTTTGATCCACATTTAATTTTTCAGGGTCAAGCTGGACGAGATGATATTACAGTAGTTGACACGACTGTAAAAGATGACCTGTTTTATCAATTCAATTCAATTCAATTCAATTCAATTCAATTTTATTTGTATAGCACCAAATCACAATACAAATCATCTCAAGGCACTTTACAAAAACTAAAACTAAAAACCCAACAATTCCCTTATGAGCAAGCACTTGGCGACAGTGGAGAGGAAAAAACTCCCTTTAACGGAAGAAAAAACCTCCAGCAGAACCGGGCTCAGTTTGGGCAGCCATCTGCCTTGACCGGTTGGGGTGAGTGGATAGAGCAACAATAAACAACAAATAGACACTGCAGGTTGGTGGGACCAGTAACTGCACATCAGCGATATACAGCACCAGGACCAGGGACACCTGCAGAAGGTACAGAGAGAACAGAGAGAGAGGGAGAGAGCACAAACTAGGGGAGAGAGAGAGAACAAGGTTAGTAACATTCAATGGTGGAATATACATGAGGTGGGAGGAGATGAAGAGAGGGGAGGGGAAGGGAAAATGGGGGGGGTTAGGGTTTGGGGAGCTCAGTGCACCGATGGTCCTCGGGCAGTCTAGGCCTATAGCAGCATAACTAAGGGATGGTTCAGGGTTGTCTGAAGCCAGCCCTAACTATATGCTTTGTCAAAGAGGAAGGTTTTAAGTCTAGCCTTAAAAGTACAGAGAGTGTCTGCCTCCTGAACCCAGGCTGGGAGCTGGTTCCATAGGAGAGGAGCTTGATAACTAAAGGCTCTGCCTCCCATTCTGCTTTTGGAAACTCTGGGAACCACAAGTAGACCTGCACTCTGAGAGCGAAGTGGTCTATTGGGATAATATGGTACTATGAGGTTTTTGAGGTATGAAGGAGCTTGATTATGAAGGGATTTGTATGTGAGAAGAAGGATTTTAAATTCTATTCTATATTTTACAGGGAGCCAATGAAGAGAAGCCAATATAGGAGAAATATGAGCTCTCTTGCTAGTTCCTGTCAGGACTCTGGCTGCGGCATTCTGGATTAATTGGAGGCTTTTTATTAAGATATTAGGACATCCAGATAGTAATGAGTTACAGTAATCTAGCCTTGAGGAAACAAATGCATGGACTAGTTTTTCTGCATCATTTTGAGACAGGATGTTCCTAATTTTGGAAATGTTGCGCTGGTGAAAGAATGCAGTTCTAGAGATTTGTTTTATGTGTGAGTTAAAGGACATGTCCTGGTCAAAAATAACTCCAAGGTTTTTTACAGTAGTGCTAGAGGCCAGGGTTATGCCATCTAGAGTAGCTATAATTTGAGAAAAGTTATTTCTGAGATTTTTTGGCCTAAATATAATGACTTCTGTTTTCTCCGAGTTTAAAAGTAAAAAGTTACTGGTCATCCAGGCCTTTATGTCAGTTAGACAGGCTTGAAGTCTGGTTAACTGGTTTGTGTTAACAGGTTTAATAGATAGATATAACTGAGTGTCATCTGCATAGCAGTGGTAATTAATAGAGTGCGTCCTAATGACATAGTCTAGAGGAAGCATATACAGGGTGAACAGAATTGGTCCTAGCACAGAGCCTTGTGGAACTCCATAACTAACTTTTGTGCACCTGGAAGGTTCATCATGGACATGAACAAACTGGAATCTGTCCGATAAATAGGATTGGAACCACTTTAACGCTGTTCCTCTGATACCAATCACATGCTCCAGTCTCTGTAATAAGATGTTGTGGTCAATGGTGTCGAATGCTGCACTAAGGTCTAGGAGGACAAGTATTGAAACAAGTCCATTATCTGAGGCTAAGAGAAGATCGTTGGTAACTTTCAACAGTGCTGTTTCTGTACTATGATGTGCTCTAAATCCTGATTGAAAATCTTCAAATAGTTCATTCCTGTGTAAGTGGTCTGATAGCTGCTTAGCAACAGCTTTTTCTAGGATTTTAGAAATAAATGGCAGGTTGGATATTGGTCTATAATTAGCCAAGACTCCTGGATCAAGACTAGGCTTTTTGAGTAAGGGTTTGATTACTGCAGTCTTAAAGGCCTGTGGTACGTAGCCTGATACTAGAGATAAATTTACCAAGTCTAATAAAGATGAGTTAACTAATGGCAGGGTGTCTTTAAGCAGTCTAGTCAGGATGGGGTCTAAGAGACACGCTGATGATTTTGATTTCGATTTCGAGCTCGGTGGCTCCACACCAGCTAACGGGGCTAGGCTAGCTGGCTTTTGTTCGAAGGGGGGGAAGCCGCGCTTCCAAATCAGTGATCCTCGCCTCCAAGGCTAACAGAACCTTACACTTATTACAGGAATCATTATCGCTAAAGGAGGCAGAGGAATAAGTAAACGTGGCACACCGAGCAAGAAAGAGAGAGAGAGGGAGAGGCCATGTTAGCTAAGCTAACTAGCTAGCTAAGCTAACCGGTAGGCTAACGAGCGCTAAGTCAGGAAATAGCAATAAATACCGGTCAAAATAGAAAGGTACTTGACTTGTACCGGAATGTAGCAGTTAATGAATTGTTTAGAGTTTAGTTAGTTTTTAGGTGTGTTAAACTATAGCTAGTCTGTTGCTAGTCTGTAGACGAACTATACAACACACACAACACGATACGCTTGCAAGACATCACATGCGCCGGGTGATTCGCTTACCCGGAGAGTAACACCAACAGGGGGCGAAAATCACAGCCAACCAACAGACTGAAGAAACGGTCTGATTAATTTGAATGTTTCTTAGATGAAATTATATAGAAATCAGACATGATTTGAGCTGGGTTAAAGACATGTCCAGCGTCACAGAGATACTGAGACTGAAATAAAGCAATGTCGCATCAGCGAAGCAGCTGTTACTGATATCAAAGTGACATATTCTGTGGTCAGATGAAGCACTGGGCCAAGAATTGACCTTTGGGGACAAAATATTGCCACACCATAAAAGAAAAAAATCCCAGCACTTAGAAATGTGTTGTGTGAATCAGTCTTTTACTGACTTCAGGTCATCCGTTACTGTTACATATGATATACATAGTGCTGCAGAAAAATGAATGAACTCATAATCATCCATATTAGACTCATCAGTGCTGTCAGTGATGAAGAGGACCAATTTAAACTACCAGTGAATACAGTGTGTGTGTGTGTGGGTGGGGGGGCAGGTCACTTCATCATTTCCTCTGAGCAAGTGGTAATTTTCCCCTCTAACCCAATTTTTTCTTTGCTATAGTCGGTTGCTGTCTCTTACTCTTTGTTTTTGCTGCCTCTGTCCTTTTAATATATTTCAGTCGTTCATCCTCTTCAGTGACTGTGTCTCGCCTACGGTGTCTCTGCAGTCAATCTGTGTTTATTCTCATTCTCTGTCTCTAGTCTGATTGACTCCTATCAAGAGTGCTTCAGGCAACAAATGCACACATACACAAACACACACATACAAGCCAGTTGCAGAGAGCCTGCAGGTTGGGGTGCTGTGACTCTGGCACCAACACATAATCTGCAAATTGCTGGTTATTCATATACTGAGTGACTTTGTGCACTTTGTGTGTGTGTGTGTGTGTGTGTGTGCATGTGTGCGCACTAATGCTGATGTGGTCCGGGACTCCCTTTGTGACTTGCAGTCTGTTGGTGAGAGAAGTGATGCTGGATTAAACCCAGAAAATCTGTCCTTGTAGCAAAGTCGAGTTCTGCTGGGCTGCTCCATATCATCTCTGTAACATTAGCAACATGCTAGAACCACATTAAGCCTTTGGAGCCTATAGACCACTGTTCATGAGTTACAGCACTTGCAGCAGGCTCTTGGGCTCCAGAACATTAATAACACAATAGTAACATCCACGGGGGTTCATTAACCCTTTACAGGGCACTCACTGAAATAGAAATTTAAATTTTCAGTCCTAGTTCAGTATTGAAGGATTTTACAGGATGAATAAATTGTTGTGACTTTATCAAAATTTTTCATTTTTAGGCTGAAAATCAAGGTCAATGAAGTTACCATATTTGGTTCCTTGCCCGAGTAAGGTAATAAGTTTTCCAAAATCTGTATACATAAAAGACATAAAACAAAAATATAAATAATATATAAACAAATTTATTCAAAAATTAAAATGTGCAACTGTCAGTATCCTGCCTTGGACTTCCTGTTATGGACTTTTATTTTGAAAGACTCTGCAGGATCCACTTTGTCTATTCGTCTCACCTTGTTTTCATTTTTGCTTTGCTTCACCTGTGTCTTGTTTTCTCCCTGTTAGTTTAAATACCCCTCCTTTCCCCTTTGTTCTTTGCCAGGTTGTTTGTCATTTGTGGTTTCGTTTCATGATCCGTTTGGATAGCACCCAGCTTCGTTTCCACCCCTGCCTGTTTGTCTTTCCCGTCTGGATTTTGTCTGTGGAGCCTTGTGTGTGTTGAGTAACCCTTTTTCTGTTTCTTTGAGTTTTCTCTCCGTGTCTTGTGTTGTGCTCTGTCTTCCCCTGAGTCTGTGTCTGTGTTCGTATGATCTGTCTGCCTGTGGTGTCTCCAGGGTGTGCGTGACCCAGGCAGTTCTGAGCGTGAGTGTGTGTGACCAGACCCTCCTCTGCGTTCCCCGTTTGATTTTGTGTCCCGTGAGTCTGTGAGTGTGTGTGACCAGACCCTCCTCTGAATTCCCCGTTTTGAGTCTGTGTCCCGTGAGTGAGTCTGTGTCCCCATGAGTGCGTGTGACCAGACCCTCCTCTGCATTCCCCGTTTTGAGTCTGTGTCCCCGTGGGTGTGTGCGACCAGACCAAATTCTGAGTTTCCCTGTATTCTGTGTTCGTCCGAGTTTCTGTGTCCGTGTGTCTGTATACTGCGCTTTCGTCTTGCTTGGTGTTTCCCCTTTGTTTTCTTAAAGGCCTCTGTTCTTGTGTTATTTGATTTCTGTTAATAAAATCACCCTGCACTGAGTACCAGTTTTCTGTGAGCGTTTTTGGTCTTTTTAAATAGAACCTCAAATCGTGACAGCAACAGTACTTATTTTCTCCAAACAAGTGTTTTTCTTGAGGTTCATCTACTTACAGCTGTTAGAAATATCACATTCATATCAAACTATTACAGTGAAATTGAAACCTGTTACTTAGGCAACATTGAACTCAAACATTTCTGAAATAGCTTATCAATGACTTAGCAGCTAACTGGAACGGCTTTGTAACATTTTTCCCAAACTAGGCTTCAGATTGCATAGTATGCATTTTAACAGTACACCCTATTGGTGACGCTTAGGTAACTACTTCATGGTACTTGATGAAGCAGTTGCGCTCAGCATTGAGGCATAAGTGAACCTTGCAGACTCTGCAGGCCATGTTTGACCTCAAGATGTGCCCCTTCCTGCTGCAGTACTTGCAGGTCTGGCGGGCGGGGTAGACAGGGGCATGGAACAGCATCAAGTCAAACCGCATACAGTCATCTGGGGTGTGACTGCGGTGCCCATGGATAGGCTTGGGGACATCAACAGATGTGCTGAGGCTGCTGGCACTTCCTGAGCTCCTTCGAGGGTGAGATGTGACTTCAATTCTGAAGTTCTTTAGTGACAGGCTATCATCAGAAAGAGCCTTGCAGTCTCGCCTGTAGATGACCCAGGCATTTGTGAGGCTGACATCAATTGCATATGCAAACAGGTGCATGTACTACCTCTTGGATTTCATGGGGTAGAGATGGACCAGCATGTTACTCTTGTCAATGCCCCCCATATTAGCACTGTAGCCTTTGATGACTGCAGGGCAGCTCACTTCCTCCTTCCTCTTGGTGTTATTACAGTATCGGAAGACAGAGGACGTGGGTTCCACCCCCATGTCTGTTGACAGCAGAGTGACGATCTTGTTGTCCTTCCACCTAAGAGCCAAGATCCCATCATCACTGGTGACATAGCTGCAGGTACCACGAGGGACATTCTTCGTCTCTATCTCCTTGATGGATTTGAGTGGAGGCTTATATTCTGGTGTCCCTGGCTGTACCTGTGTACCTGCAGTTCTTGTCCTTGAGGTACCGCACCAGCTCGAGGCTGGTGAAGAAGTTGTCTGCAAAGATGGCTGTAGTGATGTAGGAGGACATAGTGCTGGCCAGGACAGAGACAATCTGACTGGTAGCACCCATGGCTTCCTGTTCAGCTGTTAGGGGGACACCATGAGCCTCTAGCGTAGTCTTTCCCTGGTATAGCAACATGTCGTGAATGAAGCCATCCTCAGATGCCCTGGAAAACAACTTGAACCCCCATTTGACTGGCTTGTTCTTGATATACTGCCTCAAGTTTCCAGCTGTTTTGCCTTTGTAGGCAACCGTGACCTCATCCACAGACTGCTTGGGTGTCTGTGGCTCACTCCGGAAGGCAGTATTCAGAAAACTGAGCAGTGGCCGGATCTTGAAGAATTGATCAGTGGTGCCAGAGGTTTCAGTGTTGTCACTGAAGTGGACAAACCTCCTCAATAGCCTGAACCTCTTAGATGGCATGAGGCTTGCGACTTGAGGGACCCTGGTGACCAATGCCCAGTAGTCATCAATGGAGGGCTCAGCAATCCCCATGTAGGTCATGACAGCCACAAAGTGCATCATTTCATCTTCAGTGGTGGTGAAGGTTGTGTTCATGTCTTTCTGGGTTACATATAAGTTGGTCTGGTACGTAATGTGCTTGATGATTTGGAGATCAAAGTACCTCCTGAAATACAGGAATGGAGTGTCAATGAAGTCAGGGGGAGAGTGCTGCTATTCGGGTAGGACTGGGTTATTCAGGTCAATCTTCTTCCAGGTAGATTGTTTAGGTTGTGGTTTATACTTCTTGGTTGGCCTCTTTGCTTGTGATGCTGGCCATCATCACCCTCTTCTCCAGCCTGGATCCCTTCTCACTCTCTCCCGTCCCCAGCCTGGGTCCCCTCTCACTCTCTCTCTCCCCCAGCCTGGGTCTTCTCTCTCTCGGCCTGAATTTCCTCTCACCCAGTTTTTTCTACCCTAGCCTGGGTCTTCTGTTTTGCAGCGTCGCCATCGACGGCGGCGTCCTCCCTGCCGAAGCTCAGAGCTACCTTCTCGCCACCATAGCCCAGAGCAGCCTTCTCACCGCCAGAACCTCCAGCGCCACAGCATCCTGAGCACCCAGCATCGCGGCAGACAGAACCTCCTGACCTGCAGCCTCGATGACAACGGAGTCGCCGCTGTCCAAAGAGGCAGATCCCAGAACCTCAGTGTGCCGACGAAGCCGTCCCTGCTAAGGTTCCACCCTCTCAGTCGCATGAACCTCAGTACGCCGACAACAACGTTCCCGCTGAGGTTCCTCTCCAGCCTTCCAGACCTCAGTATCTCAAGGACAGCGTTGCCGCTGACGTTCCACCCAGGAGTCCAGAACCTCAGTGCACCGATGTCAGCGTGCCCACTGAGGTTCCAGTCCTGCTTCCAGAGCTTCAGTGCGCAGACAACAGCGTCCCCGTGAGGCTCTAGTCCAGCTTCCAGAGTCTCAGTGCACTGACGGTACTAGTACCTAGTAGATAGTATGCGATTTTGGACGCAATCAGTGTCTTGCACAAGGATGCTTGGACTTGTGGACTGGAGAGGCTGGGGATCTAATTGCAAACTCTATAGTCAGGGAACAACCTAAGCCGTAGCTGCCAAAAGTATTATTACCATTTAATGTGGAATAGAAGAGAGACATTGTTCATTCTTTGTTCAAACATTCTACCATTTTACATTTGTCAACATCATGTCTTAAAACCTGAGGTAGATCAACATCTGTAAAATGTCAATAATAACGATACACAGTAAACCTCAAACTCTGTAAATAAAACAAATTATTATTATTATTATTATTAATTTCAGCTGGTGTTTTAATGGTTTCTACCTTGTCTGGCTTGATGTATTGAGCTTTGAATCTTGGGTCTACTAAGGTTGCCATGTCGAGTAGGTCATCAGTGACCTGATCTGCATATTTTTCTTCAAGGTTCATGATTTTGGTTTTAAAGTCTTTTGTGAGTTGAGTGTCCTGTTCACTAGCACACAGTAGTTTTGTTCTCAGCAGCTGGAGAACAGGCTTCACATATGATACAGTCACATATGATTCCCCAGAAAGAGAATCTGTGAACTCCAGTAAGGGACTTAGTGCTTCATGCACAGATTCTAAGACATCAGTGTCCTGCCAGGTAGGAACCAGGTGTCGGGAGCTTCTGTCCAAAGCCTGGACTTCAGCAATAGCCTTCTGTTGTTCCAGCACTCTTGCAACCATTTTCTGGCGTGAGCCCCACCTGGTGGGTGACTCTGTGACAAGCTGATGTTTGGGGAGATTGAAGTTTTCCTGAGCTGCTGCCAGATCTCTCTTTTTCTTCCATGAATAAGAATATGCTGCAACCACTCTATTACACACACCAACAGCCCTTTCAACTCTTTTGTCCTTCCCTGCTGCCACTGAAAAAAAAGAAAAGAAAGATGTCAAGTATAAACTTAAATATATACACAAAATACAAACACATCAAATTTTGGGGGGAAAAATAAATATGAAAGCGTAAAACGATAAAACACAAAAATATTAAAATTACAGTTTAATGATTAAAAGCCTGCAAAGAGTGCAAGAATAATTGTTTATTTGTTTTAACTGTGTATTTCTAGTTAATGTTATTAGTGTTCAAACAAACACATCCAAAGAAATTATATGTGGATGATTATGCAACTATTAATCAATAAGGGTAAGCGGTGACCAAAACACTGCAACCGAGTCCAGTTGTTGAGTGAAGCGGCTCTCACTAAATTCGCCCCGCTGTCAGTCTTGATGCACACTTGGTTGCTTTCATTCAGACCCCATGAGAGCAGCGCATCAGCTGGGTTTTGCGCAATAAATTCACCCGTGTGGTCTTCGGGAAAATATGCGGTTTCCAAGCATTTACTCTTTAGATTCCAGTTATCGTCAATGAAATGTACACTTAAGCTAATGTACAGGTCACACATGCGGCTTGTCCAGATGTCTGCGGTCGTTGCAAATATGAGACTGTGGACAGCTCGCTCTCCACTGCTTTCCTGCATAAATTGCTGGAATTTTAGTCTTTGTAAAATACTTACGGCCCGGGACAACATTGCGGGGATCAACCACATTAAGAAGTCTTTTGAAGCCTGACTTTTCTACCACGCTAAGTGGTAGCATTTCTTTGGCAATGTAGTACGCGATCGTTTGGGTTATATCATTGTATGGCTTGGAGGATTTTTCATAAGGCATTGTTGCCGAGTACCTCTCCATCGTTGACTGCTTGTGGGCTGTTTTTTGAGCTGAGATAGAGGGACGACATGCTTCAAACTCCAAAGGGTGGAAAGGGTTTCCATACTTGGTCGGGACGGTTTTTTTGCAAAACTTACACACAACATTGTTCTGGTGTTGGTCAGAAGAAAAGAAACCAAAAAAAAATGCCACACTGGCGAGCTGATACATCCTTTTTTTATTCACAATCTCCTCACTGCTGCTAGGCACAGAACTCATTTTCGCATGTGTTATTCTGCCCTGAGGGGGCGATGATGCAACCCAACCCGAGAGCAACGCAGCACGGCTGCGTAAGCTTATTGCCTGCTTGCTTGTCACTCGTAGCACGCTCATTCATTGGAACATCTGATAGGCTGTTGAGATTCAGGCAAGGCATGGGCTCAGCCGCATTTTAGTAAAACTATAGCGCTTCATACCGAACTTTTTTTTTTATCGTTATCGACAATGGTGTACCGTCAATAAATACAGATTCCGTTTTATTGCCCAGCACTAATTAGTGGCACTCTAAAGCAAACAATTCACAATCAGCAGCAGTGCCAAAGAGATACCAAAGAGCAGAGAAAGGCAGGGGGAGGAAGAAATAGTTAGAGATGGAAAACTCAACAGTGATGGCTAGTGGACAGGTATGGAATCGCAGGATGGATGGATGGATGGATGGATGGATGGATGGATGGATGGATGGATGGATGGATGGATGGATAGATAGATAGATAGATACTTTATTTATCCCCAAAAAGGGGAAATTTGAGTGTCCAGTACCACACAATGCCACATCATACAAATAAAAACAATAAAAAAGAGACACAAATAAATAGCTAAAAGGATATTTCCAATGCAAGTAATCAAGTGCACAGGTTCAACAGGAGGTGTTATACAGTCTTACAGCCCCAGGAATAAATGACCTTTCAGTTCTACAGTGCATTACTGCAGCTGCTTCTTGGGCAGCCAGAGTGCCATGGAGTGGATGTCTGCTGTTATTAAGGGTTGCCTGCACCATACCTCCCATCCTCCTTTCCCCCACGGTCTTTACCAATGACACCCTCCTACCCATTACAGAGACACACTTCTGGATCAGCTTATCCAGCCTATTACTGTCTCTAATAGTCATACCTTTCCAGACAATGTCAAAGGATAAAACACTGACAACAACAGACTGGTAAAAAATGTGCAGCATCTCCTGACAGACATTAAAAGAGTTCAGTCTTCTTAGAAAGAAGAGTCTGCTCTGTCCTTTTTTGTATAATGCATCTGTGATTACACAGCAGTCCAGTTTGCTGTCAAAGTACATTCCCAGATTCCTCAATGTCTTCACCATCAATTGTGACTGGCAGTCTGGGAGATTTCTGCCTGCCAAAGTCCACAATCAATCTCCTTGGTCTTTGATGTATTTAGGATTAGACCGTTCCATCCATCCATTATCCATAACTGCTTACTCCTTAATCTACTTCAATTAGGTTTCTTGATCTTGGGATGTATATTGTTGCTCACGCTGGGGTGATTGTATGAGCAGCAGGACAGGGAGGAAGGGAAAGGTTGAGCGGGGCTGATTTACCAGAGTCAAGCTCGTCCTGCTGGAATCAGGAAGTGTAAGGCCAGGGCATGCAGAAGATTACACTGCTGGCTGTTAAACATTAAGACACAGTTTAGTTACAAATGGTAGATTGATAATGCTTCAGTCCAGGAAGCGTCTTTTTGCGATGATAAAACAGTCCCAGAATGTGGAAAAGAAACAATGGATCTCCTCTCTGGAAGAGGTTACTAATAGGGTTCCTTAGATTTAGTGACAAGCATCACAACTAAATTCTTTCCAAGGAGAACCTAGACTTCACACTATGGTAGAATGAGTATAGATATATATCTAGTCCCAATCTTGATTCTTCCAACAATATAGGGTTTCTTGGGAACTGAACCCCTATCTGATACTTGAGACTAAGGAGTAAGTGGCTGGGGGAACAGTCCCTCTTAGATTCTTTGGTGCTATTTGTTATGAGGCGGCAGTATCACCCTTATGCCACGAAGCCTCTCTTTCTCCCTCCCCTCGTGTGTCTAGGTCCTAGCTCCTTCTCCTTCCATGTCTGCTCTGGTTTTCTTCAGTCACATTGCCAGTTTGTTTAATCTGCCTTCCCGCTAGTACTGTACCTCTAGCTCTCCAAAGCTGAACTAAAAACAACTACTTACCTTATACTTGCTCTGCAGGTGGCATTCACTCTGGTTTCTTCCCAGACTCTCTCCTACGTCTCCTGCAATCCTGCTACTGGCATTCAGTGATCACCTTCATCCTCGGTCATCATCGGACAGCCAACAGCCACTCTTCCCGTCGCCGGCGATCCTCTCCGGTCTCAACTGGATCATTGTCGGCTCAGAGCTCCAACAACGAGACACGCCTCGTCTCTTGCATTTAAATAAAGCACTGTAAATAAAAAGACTTGCCAATTAGTGGTCTGCATTTGGGCCCTCATTTCTCTATAACATGTAACACTAGCAGCAAGTGAGCTTATCCTTTAATGTAAATATTTCACTACTGATCCAGTATCCTTTTGAAGAGACCCAGGTTCAGATTTCCAGAGCTCTTCAAACAGGGTAGAATCCAAAATAAATCCTTGTACATGTCTTTTTAGTTTTGAGACAGCAAGAGGTCAGGATACCAATCAGGCATGAGCCGATCACGCATGAGCCGATCCAGAATACAGACACGACTTGGATCCAGAAAACAAGGTCAGATCAGGCATAAATTAATCAGATTAGCAGGTCTCTTACTTGGACAGCTGGAGAGTGATCATGTATGATGAACCACAATCTGGTGAAGATGTGTAGCTGTTAAACTCCTTTAGAAGTGGAAGTCACAGGTGACATCAATCATCTTGATTATGTTAATCTGTAGGAGTTACCTGAGTCGTTTACACAATAAGGGCATGGAACCGGAACTCTGGTTTCGGGTTCACTATATTCACAGTATTAAACATGAAGAAATATAATTGTGTTACTTGTTGATTTGGTTTCTCGTCTGAACCTAAATCCACTGAAGAGAATTTTAATCAAAATGTGAGTGAATCTGGCTGTCCATATGGACACTGTCACACAACCTTTTTCCCTGATCATGTAATGTAAACATACAGAACAAAGGTGGCATCAGCTGTAGCCATAAAATGCTTAGAAGAAAAAATCTTTAGAAAATAAAAATCATACAAGTAAAGTAAATTAGAATAAACTGGCTGTGACTAAAATACAAAATCAATACTAGATGTCAGAATTAACTATGATCTCATTCATGTATTACAAACACAAGCTGTGTATAAAAACTAACAAAAAAAGGCAATGTGAAGTTCCTTACTATGTCTTCATTTGTGATCTTCAAACAACAAAACTAGTGAAGGAATTACTTAAAACGCTGTCATGTGTGTATAAGTGTATGTATAGGTTAAGGCATCAAACTTTAACATTTTATTAGTGTCCCATAGAAAGATGATGAACTTTCCATTGGTCTGTCAGAGCAAGCATTGTACCTACTATCTGTTTTACCGTACTCTTTGTGTGCATTTGGATAGTATGTTATCTTCCACACTTACTGTAATTCAATGTGTACCACAGTCCTAGGACCTCTACTCTCTTACTTACGCGTCTCTTCTTACACTTCTCTCATTTACCTAAATAATCTGCATCATAACATTCATAATGTATCATACCACTTTTATGCAGATGATAATGTGTTATACTGCTCAGCTCCTTCACTCCATCACGCTCTCACAGAACTGCAATTGATCTTCTCCACCATTCAATATAATCTATCTGAATTGAAACTGGTTTTAAATGCAACAAAAACAAAACTAATGACCTTTAGCAATGTAAAATCCTCAAAGTCACAAGACCTCCCATCTAGTACCACACTCAGTGGAGCAGAAATTGAGCAGGTAACACAGTACAAATATCTAGGTATCATCATCAATAACTCACTTTTACTCCCAATATACAGAATCTGGTAAAAAAAAAACAAAACAAAAAAAAAAAAACTAAAACTGCAGCTTGGTTTCTTTTTTAGGATAAAGTGAGTTTTTTAACCTGGTTAAACAAAGGTCAAATAAAAATAGCACAATGTAGCTCTATTAATGTGACGTTTAGTAAAATATGAGGTCTACCCCCTCAGGGTGCTTTCAAGATGGGGTTACACACACACAGAGTGGGGGGTGCAACCTGTGGATTCAAACGCAGGAGGTTGAAAAAGCTACAGACACTCAAAGAGGAAGTGGCCCCAGAGGCCTCAGCCTCACAGAGAGCGAGCAATAGGAAGCACCAGCACCACCTGTCACACTGTTTTCACCTGCTCACCAGGATTTCCTTTTGCTGTGATTTACCTTCCCCATGTTTCGCAACGCAAACAACACAAAATCAGTTTATGTATTAATGTTTGTGCCATAAAAACTGCCTCAGAAGTTACAAAACATTCTGACAAAACTTCTTTCTCCACTATTTTTCTACAACTTTAAACCACGAAAACTGAAACAGACAAACAAATAGATTATTAAACTGACCATGGTTATTTTCATTTTTCTTCGTTTTTCTTTTTAAATTATGTTACTATTCCCAATTAGAGATTGAAAAAAAAAACAAGTAACAAATAACAAAAACTGATGTGTTGGGCTGCAAGCTGTACTGTAGCTCATGCTGTACTAAGGTGGTGACTCCTTGCAAGTAAAACTTCTATATAATCTTACCGAAATTCGTCAGCTTACGAAACTCTGAGTCTATTTGTTAAAAGAATTTACCTAACAAACTTGGGGGCTCGTCCGCGGATCGCAATATCTCCTCTTCCTTAATTTTTTTTTAAAAGGGGTGGGGGGTAAGGAGCCTGTTAAAATGTATCATATAATAAGTGTAGGCCTATAATAATTATAATAAAGGAAAAAGAAAATAAATAGCAGTGAGTAAAAACAGATACTAACTGAATATAAAGAAATAAAATTCGGTAATTAGAATACTAAATTAGAAGAACTAGTCACCGGTGACGCAAAATTGATGCATCAAAAGGATCCTAAAAATATAGAAAAATTAGAAAAATGGAAAAATAACTATGATTTTTCAGGGAAGTTAAACTGTGAAGACTGTAGAAACTTAGTGAAGGACATAAAGAGTAAGACTAAGGGAAATCAGAAGGATCAGAGAAAAGAAGGGCTATTTGCAGCACAAGAATGGTTAAAGGAGGCAGAGAGTATACAGAGAGGGAAAGAGAGAAAGGAAGGAGAAAAGAGACAGAAGCAAATAGAAAAACAGTAAAAAAAGTCTCTTCACCAACATTGTATTTAGGGCAAACTGTTGAATTTACAGATGAACAAACAATGTCATGCTGTAGACCACCTCCTCGTCCACCACCGGCTCAGCTTCCTTCGTATGCCCAGGGAGAGGAGGGCGCTGTTGGTGGAGCAATATCACCTCCCACAGCGCCTTCAGATCCTGTGCCTCGGCCTCAACCTCCTTATGCAGAAGATAGTGAGGGAGTGCTGGTTAGGTTTAACAGACTGAAAGAGGTGTTTAACACTCATAGTGGAATATCAGTACCTGAAGGCGCTGCACAGAATGGCGATAGGCCATTCTTTAATGGCTTCAAACCTGAAATTTCAGGATTTATTTGAAAGCATCAGATTGGTTGGCAAACTTGTGCCCTAACAGCTACAAAAAGTTATGCTGTGCATGTGGCCACTGTTCTCCAACAAAGAGCAAAAGCACAAAAGAAAGTTAGAAAAACAACTGAAGTGTTGAAGTGACTATGATAATGAAATGGCTTCTGTGTCATGATCCGCATCTTGTGACTTCCTGTCAGACTTTTATTTTGGCGGGTCATGAACAGAACTGGTTTTTGTTTTATTCTGTTCTCTTTACTTTGCCCCAATTAATTTTTGTTTTCACCTGTGTCTTGTTTGTTCCTTTGGTTTATGTACTCCCTGAGTAGCCACAGTCTTTGCCGGGTTGTCTGTCGACAACTGCTCACAATTGCCAAAAATTGTCAAAAATTCTGCATCCATGATTAAAGGTTTCAGTTAAGTTAAGTAGTCCTGCTTGTTTCATGTCTCCTGTAGTCCTGTTTTGTTTCATGTCTCCTATAGTCCTGTTTTGTTCATGTCTCCTGTAGTCCTGCCTTGTCTCTGTGTTTCATGTTCATGTTCCCTGTGTGGTCTGGTGAGTCCTTAGTGTGTGTGACCCAGACCCTCATGCCCTGTTAACCCTGTATTCCTGTTCATGTTCCCTGTGTGGTCTGGTGAGTCCCTAGTGTGTGTGACCCAGACCCTAATGCCCTGTTAACCCTGTATTCCTGTTCATGTTCCCTGTGTGGTCTGGTGAGTCCCTAGTGTGTGTTCCCTGTGTTCATGTTTATGTCCTGTCCCCGTAGTTCATGTGCTTTGTTTAGATTCCCGTGTCCTGGTGTTCCCCAGTTCCCTGTGTTCCTGTTTTCTGCTTTCCTGCTTTGTTCTAGTTTCTCGTTTAAAATAAAGTCTTTTGTTTGAGTACCAGAGTGGGCGTTTTCTTGGTCCAAACCTAGTTAACCCTGACACATGACATTCTGAGTAATATTTTCAGGGGGACAAGCTATGGCTTGTTGGCCGGGGCAGGGGGCGGAGACGAGGTCGTGGCCGGAGACCTGGCAAACAGCAGATAGTTAATCATGACTACTGCTAGTCTGTGGAAAAGCAGGACACTGGGCTAAGAACTGCCCACAGAGAAAGACACACCCTGAGCAGCAGGAGGGAGGAACAGGCTACTCTGCATGACTAGACAGCAAAAAAGTTAGTTAGATACCTAGGTCACGACCTTTCACAGCAAGGGAGAGCTCTAGACAAAAAAGAAGCTATACTTAAAGTACCAAAACCACAAACTAAAAGACAGATGATGTCTTTCTTAGGTATGACAAACTTCTGCAGAGCATGGATACCAAAATATTCAGAGATATCTAGTCCATTGTTGAAAGTGATTTATGACACACCTATGGCAACTTATGATAAAATAAAATGACTGAAATTGCAAAAAAAAAAAACCTTTAATGATCTTAAAAACACCCTGACCAGCACCTCTATTTTAGGACTACCTAACTATGAAAAATGTTTAATACAAACTGTAGATTGTAAGAATGGTCACATGACTTCAGTGCTGACGCAGCCTTATGGGGACAAAAACAGGGCTATTGCTTATTATTCTGCCCAATTGGATTCAATAGCAAGAGCAATGCCTGTATGTATTCAAGCTGTTATTGCAGCCTCCATGGCAGTCCAAGCTTCAGCAAACATTGTGTTGTTCCATCACTAAAGGTGTCAGAAGATGCAGTCTCTGTCCTGTTGTTGCAAAACAAGATAGCATACATGTCACCAGCTAGACATTTATCCTGCATGACTACGCTGCTTTCACAGCCACATCTCACATTTGAACGATGTACAACTTTTAATTCTGCTACATTAATGCCTATAGCTGAGGATGGTGAGCCACGATTGTATTGCTGAAACTGAGAATAAAGTGTTGCCCAAGGCTGACAAACTGACACACCTTATAAAGATGCTGAAATGACAATGTTTGTAGATGGATCTTGTAAAAAAAAAAAAAAAAAGGAAAAAAAAAACTCAGACTGATCTAATTCTACAGGATATACTGTTGTAACCTTTAAAGATGTTTTTAAAGCTGAATCACTACCATCTCATTTATCATTGCAGGCAGTAAGACTTATTACCTTAACAGAAGTTTGTAAATTATGAGAAGGAAAAGTAGTTAATATCTACACTGATAGCAATTATGGATTTTCAACTGTACATGTGTTTGCTCAGCAGTGGAAGAACAGAGGAATGATTGTGTGTGATGGTCTGCTAGATGCTGTGTGGCTACCTGAAAAGGTTGCTAATTGTAAGTGCAATACAAATGTGAGGAATAGACATGATTTCTTTTGGTACTTGTAAAGCTGACAAAGTTGGTAAATTAGTAGCACAGAAACCACTGCCTTTACAAGCTACAGTTACAGTTGAACATCCTGATGAGCAGATACTTAAAGACAAGCAGAACAGTTTACCTTAGAAATGAAAAGACTCATGAGTAACAACAAAAACAAAGAGAAAAGGGTGTAAATTAAATGACAATAACGTTGTAAGATGTAAAGATGAAAAGTAGCTACCTAAAAGTTTATTTAGATATGCAGCTGTACTGAAGCATGCTAATGTGCATACGCCAGCAGGAGGCAAGTGTTTTCAACATATGGCTTTACAGACTACTCTAGAAATTTGTCAACAATGTGAAATATGTGCAAAAATAATCCACAGGGACAGATTGTTACAAAAAATAGTGGAAAGTAAACTCCAACTAACCTGTGGTGAAGCCTGGCTACAAAGGGGGGTGGAACCAATAGGGACCACTCGTCTCAAACCAGTGAAGAAATCAACCACGCCCAGGGGAATTAGGTGAGTGAGGAGTAGAGTGACCTGGGGAGAAGACTGCTCAGAAGTACATTTTGCCATGGAGGGTCCAATATATTGACCTTGGAACCCCTTTAGACTATTTTGTAGGGTAAGACTGACAATAAGCATTTTGATTGTTATATCACTCATCACAGTTTTACCTATTTTGTTTCTCTTTGAGAAGGATTTGCAACAGCCAGGTAATATCATGAACAACACTAAAACAAAACCTAGGACAAAGACAGATAATGATGTGCCCACTTTTATCTTCTGGGCCGATGAGACTCAGTGCAACACAACACAATGTGCAACAGGAACAGCTAACAGGGCCGACTAAGTATATCTGTGCCACTTTTGTGGGAGCTACCTGGTGTCCAACATGGTCATATGTAGGGTGGAATACAGGACTAAAACAGTGGGTATATAAACCATATCGAGCACAGAGGAAGGACTCTTCCTCTGGACTTCCTCCGGAATGGACCCTACCACCATCAACTCAGACCTTTATGTGTTAGGGGCCAATAGTCCTGGAACTGATTCCCCTGAGGCAATTCCAGATCAAGCTCTTCTATCGCTCACATCATGAGACAGCTGGTGCCAACCAGCCTACTAAGGCACCAAGTACAGACAAACCTGAAGAGGTGCCATCCCAGTCCCCCATTTTAACAGTATTAAACCTCACCACCCTCAAAGAGACCTTTGATATAGAAACAGGCTACACTGACAAAAATGAATGGTTGAATTGGATCAGGGTAAGCGAATCACTTTGTCTTGCAAGTGTATCGCGTTGTGTGTGTTGCATAGTTCGTCTACAGATTAGCAACAGACTAGCTATAGTTTAACACACCTAAAAACTAACTAAACTCTAAACAATTCATTAACTGCTACATTCCGGTACTAGCCAAGTACCTTTCTATTTTGACCGGTATTTAGTGCTATTTCCTGACTTAGCGTTCGTTAGCCTACCGGTTAGCTTAGCTAGCTAGTTAGCTTAGCTAACATGGCCTCTCCCTCTCTCTCTCTTTCTTGCTCGGTGTGCCACATGTTTAGTTATTCCTCTGCCTCCTTTAGCGATAATGATACCTGTAATAAGTGTAAGGTTCTGTTAGCCTTGGAGGCGAGGATCACTGATTTGGAAGCGCGGCTCCGCACCTTCGAACAAAAGCCAGCTAGCCTAGCCCCGTTAGCTGGTGTGGCGCCTCCGAGCTCAGGGTCTGTTAGCGTTCCAAGGGCAGCTCCGGAGCAGCCCGAAGAATTAGCCTGGGCGACGGTCCGACGGAAACATACTCCTAAGCAGAAGCCCATGGCTCATCACCTGCCTGTTCACGTTTCTAATAGATTTTCCCCGCTGAGTGACACACCCGCTGAGAAACCGACTCTGATAATTGGCGATTCCATAGTCAGGAACGTGAAAATAGAGACACCAGCGACCATAGTCAAATGTTTCCTGGGGCCAGAGCGGGCGACATCGAGTCAAATCTGAAGCTGCTGGCTAAGGCTAATCGTAAATATGGGAAAATTGTTATTCACGTCGGCAGCAATGACACCCGATTACGCCAATCGGAGGTCACTAAAATTAATGTTGAGTCGGTGTGTAACTTTGCTAAATTAATGTCGGACTCCGTAGTTTTCTCTGGACCCCTCCCCAATCTGACCAGCGATGACATGTTTAGCCGCATGACGCCGTTCCGTCGTTGGCTGTCTAGGTGGTGTCCAGCAAACGATGTGGGCTTCATAGACAATTGGGCCACTTTCTGGGGAAAACCCGGTCTGGTAGCGAGAGCCGGCATCCATCCCACTTTGAATGGTGCAGCTCTCATCTCTAGAAATTTTGGCCGAGTTTATTAGCCGACCTAAAGCCTGACAATCCAGGGTGGGGACCGGGATGCAGAGACTCAGTCTAAAACGCCTCTCTGCAGTTTCCTTAGAGCCGCCGCCCCCCTCAAACCACATAGAGACTGTGTCTGCCCCTCGAACATATAAATCAAATAAATCAGAAGTTAACAGAAAAGGAGTTATTCATAAAAACTTAATAAAAATTAAGACCACTCCTCTTATTTAACAGAAAAACAGAACTGTCAAATGTGGACTATTACATATTAGGCCCCTTTCATCTAAATCTTTGTTAGGAAATGATTTGATAACTGATCACCAAATTGACCTACTTTATCTTACTGAAACCTGGTTACAGCAGGATGAATATGTCAGTCTGAATGAATCAACCCCCCTCAGTCATAAAAATTATCATGTTCCTCGAAGCACAGGTCGAGGTGGAGGAGTAGCTGCAATCTTCCACTCAAACTTATTATTAAACTTTCATCCTCAGAACAGTTATAACTCATTTGAGAGCCTCACTCTTAGTCTCTCACATCCAAACTGGAAAACACAAAAACCAGTTCTACTTGTCATTGTGTACCGTCCACCTGTCCCTTACTCAGAGTTTTTAACTGAATTCCCTGACTTCCTGTCTGATTTAGTGCTTAGATCAGATAAAGTCATTATAGCGGGAGATTTTAACATTCATGTAGATGTTGAAAATAACGGCCTCAGCATTGCATTTAATTCTATATTAGATTCAATTGGTTTCATTCAAAACGTTAATAAACCCACCCACTGTTTCAATCACACCCTTGATCTTGTTCTGACCTATGGCATCGAAATTGAACATCTAATAGTTTTTCCCCCAAAACCTGTTTTGTCAGATCATTCTTTAATAACTTTTGAATTTAAAATGATGGATCATGCAGCGTTTGGAAGAAAATTCCACTACAGCAGATGTTTATCCGACAACGCTGTTAATAAACTTAAGAAAATGATTCCATCTTTATTTACATCTATGCCAAGTATAAACATAGTGGAGGGCAGTTGCTTCAATCCCACTCCCTACCAAATTGATCATGTTATTGACAGCGCTGTAACCTCACTGCGTGAAATGCTTGATTCTGTAGCCCCTCTGAAAAAGAAGTTAGTGAATCAGAGAAGACTAGCCCCATGTTATAATTTACATATTCGTACCTTAAAGCAGGCATCACGAAGGCTGGAAAGGAAGTGGCGTTCCACAAACTTAGAGGAAATTTTTCTAGCCTGGAAAAACAGTCTACTAACATATAAAAAAGCTACTCCGTAAAGCCAGAACTACATACTATTCATCACTAATAGAGGAAAATAAGAACAATCCCAGGTTTCTTTTCAGCACTGTAGCCAGGCTGACAAAAAGTCACAGCTCTGTTGAGCCCAGTGTTCCCTTAGCTCTCAGCAGTGATGAATTTATGAGTTTCTTTACAAATAAAATCACAACTATTAGAGATAAAATTCAGCAGATGCTTCCTATACCTGCAATAAGTGAATCTTCTACTACAGTAGCTCTTGAATCATCTGTAGGACCTCAGTTATGTTTAGACTGCTTCTCTCCCATAGATCTCTCTGAATTTACATCAGTAGTTGCTTCATCGAAATCATCAACGTGTCTCTTAGACCCCATCCCGACTAGACTGCTTAAAGACACCCTGCCATTAATCAACTCATCTTTATTGGACTTGGTAAATTTATCTCTAGTATCAGGCTACGTACCACAGGCCTTTAAGACTGCAGTAATCAAACCTTTACTCAAAAAGCCTAGTCTTGATCCAGGAGTCTTGGCTAATTATAGACCAATATCCAACCTGCCATTTATTTCTAAAATCCTAGAAAAAGCTGTTGCTAAGCAGCTATCAGACCACTTACACAGGAATTAACTATTTGAAGATTTTCAATCAGGATTTAGAGCACATCATAGTACAGAAACAGCACTGTTGAAAGTTACCAACGATCTTCTCTTAGCCTCAGATAATGGACTTGTTTCAATACTTGTCCTCCTAGACCTTAGTGCAGCATTCGACACCACTGACCACAACATCTTATTACAGAGACTGGAGCATGTGATTGGTATCAGAGGAACAGCGTTAAAGTGGTTCCAATCCTATTTATCGGACAGATTCCAGTTTGTTCATGTCCATGATGAACCTTCCAGGTGCACAAAAGTTAGTTATGGAGTTCCACAAGGCTCTGTGCTAGGACCAATTCTGTTCACCCTGTATATGCTTCCTCTAGACTATGTCATTAGGACGCACTCTATTAATTACCACTGCTATGCAGATGACACTCAGTTATATCTATCTATTAAACCTGTTAACACAAACCAGTTAACCAGACTTCAAGCCTGTCTAACTGACATAAAGGCCTGGATGACCAGTAACTTTTTACTTTTAAACTCGGAGAAAACAGAAGTCATTATATTTGGGCCAAAAAGTCTCAGAAATAACTTTTCTCAAATTATAGCTACTTTAGATGGCATAGCCCTGGCCTATAGCACTACTGTAAAAAACCTTGGAGTTATTTTTGACCAGGACATGTCCTTTAACTCACACATAAAACAAATCTCTAGAACTGCATTCTTTCACCTGAGCAACATTTCCAAAATTAGGAACATCCTGTCTCAAAATGATGCAGAAAAACTAGTCCATGCATTTGTTACCTCAAGGCTAGATTACTGTAATTCATTACTATCTGGATGTCCCAATATCTCCATAAAAAGCCTCCAATTAATCCAGAATGCCGCAGCCAGAGTCCTGACAGGAACTAGCAGGAGAGATCATATTTCTCCTATATTGGCTTCTCTTCATTGGCTCCCTGTAAAATATAGAATAGAATTTAAAATCCTTCTTCTCACATACAAATCCCTTCATAATCAAGCTCCTTCATACCTTAAAGACCTCATAGTACCATATTATCCCAATAGACCACTTCGCTCTCAGAGTGCAGGTCTACTTGTGGTTCCCAGAGTTTCCAAAAGCAGAATGGGAGGCAGAGCCTTTAGTTATCAAGCTCCTCTCCTATGGAACCAGCTCCCAGCCTGGGTTCAGGAGGCAGACACTCTCTATACTTTTAAGGCTAGACTTAAAACCTTCCTCTTTGACAAAGCGTATAGTTAGGGCTGGCTTCAGGCAACCCTGAACCATCCCTTAGTTATGCTGCTATAGGCCTAGACTGCCCAAGGACCATCGGTGCACTGAGCTCCCCTACCCTAACCCCCCCTTCCCTTCCCCTCCCCTCTCTTCTCTCCTCCCACCTCATGTATATTCCACCATTGAATCTTACTAACCTTGTGTTCTCTCTCTCCCCTAGTTTGTGCTCTCTCCCTCTCTCTCTATTCTCTCTGTACCTTCTGCAGGTGTCCCTGGTCCTGGAGCTGTATATCGCTGATGTGCAGTTACTGGTCCCACCAACCTGCAGTGTCTATTTGTTGTTTATTGTTGCTGTTCTTTTCTCTCTGCTCTATCCACTCACCCCAACCGGTCGAGGCAGATGGCCGCCCAAACTGAGCCCGGTTCTGCTGGAGGCTTTTTCTTCCGTTAAAGGGAGTTTTTTCCTCTCCACTGTCGCCAAGTGCTTGCTCATAAGGGAATTGTTGGGTTTTTAGTTTTAGTTTTTGTAAAGTGCCTTGAGATGATTTGTATTGTGATTTGGCGCTATACAAATAAAATTGAATTGAATTGAATTGAATTGAACTTACACATCCCAGCAACTGCGAGTTTCTGATTGTCTGTATTGTCTGTGCGGCAGCCAGACCACAACTAGAGACTATGCCCTTTAGACTTAATCCACACAATGATCCAACAGGCCTGAACTGTACACTGCAGCTGTTTACTTCCACCTCCCCTCCGGCCAGTAAACAATGTCAGTCTTTGCATTATTTGATGCCACCTGCTCCTGTTGTTACTCCACCGTTCTTTACACCTTATAGTACTAATTATACCTGTTTTTTGAGAAATTCTACTTCAGGGAGAAAGGTTGGTGTTAGCTGCAAGCAGCCAGTGACCCTCATGCTGTACTAAGGTGCCTGGACTGTTATCCCTTGCAGGTAAAACTTCTATATAATCTTACCGAAGTTCGTTCATCCTCTGATGTTTTGTGGAAAATATTTGTTAAAAAAAAAAAAAACAACAGTCACAAGGCAGGAGTCCTCAGTGGAGATTTTTCATCTAGAGGGCATTTTTGTGACATTATACACAGTCCTGCCAGAGGATTGTGATCAACAGGTGGTGGTGATGTACAAAGAAATGCAGCAAAAAGAGAAAAGATGGGGGAAAAAATTGTGAGGTAAAAAACAAGGATGCAGGTTTCAAAATGTAAAATGTCTCCAACCTCAAGGTTTTTTTTGCGTGAAACACTAAACACAGCATGATGTAGTTGTAACTGTTGTTGGTTCAAATAAAAGCTGCACATTGCGTCTTTAGTTTCTTGGTAGACATGCAAATTTTCCAGAAATGGAGATGTTTTCGGCTGTCTTGCTGAGGCTGTGTGTGTTGAACGAGAGCTGGTGTTTTATGTTTTTTGATGCAACTCGGTTCACCACATCACACAGTGACAGCCCTCACCAGTAGTTTCTGTTAACAGCAGCACTTCTGTTCTATGAACCGCACAGCTGTCTCTCAATCAGGATGTATGAGTGACAGCCGAAGCTTTTCCACTGAATTCATAATGGATCATCATCTTTAAACAAGAACTTTGAGGAGTTAAAGCTACGCAAGTGTGTTGGTTTAATTGCCCGTCTGTCCTTGACTGCACTTCGCTGCTTTAATTGCCTTTCTGTAGATTTATTTCCTGAACTGCTTTAAATGTCCTCTGTCACTTTAAATGCCCTGTGTCACCTCTAAGTGCTCTGCAGAATAAAAAGGGCTGTTGTTAATTTCTGAGCAATACTGGATAACAGCAGGAAAATCTGTGTGTGTTTATGTGTGTGTGTGATGCTGCTATGCTCATTCACAGACACAAAGAAAACAGAAGACGAAATGCAAACAGGATGGTGAGACATGCCATTGAGTAGGGAGACAAACAGCGCCATCACTGCAGTGTCTACAGCTATATGTGTGTATGTTGCTGAGCTCTGACAGTAATCCCACAATAGGTTTGTACAGTAGCCATTAAAAGTGTAAAAATGACATAAAGCTGCAATAAGTTTCCACTTTCACCATGACTGTTGACATTATTTGCACTGCAGCAGAGCATGCTTTTACACTATAATGCCTGCAGGTGATGCTCATTTACACTACCACGTACAGCAGCCTGTACATGCACAGACCATACTGAAGCCTATACTATAATAAAAGTGTATTGAAGTAAACACAAAACCTGTGGTCAGGGTTTGCTGTAAACTGTGACTATTGTGTGTGGATCTTTTTTACTGTATTTTAATATTTTGGAAATTTTCACCTGACTTCATGAGGACAATGTCAGGATCCATTTTCTCTGGACTTCCTGTTTTATTTTTATTTTGAAGGATCCTGACAGGAACTGGTTTTTGGTCATTTCTGTTTGCCTTATGTTGCTCTAATTCGTTTGATTATTTTCACCTGTTTCTTGTTTTGTGCCCGGTCCTTATATACCTTGGTTGTTCTTTGTTTTAGTTGCCGGGTTGTCTGCTTGCATGGGTTTGCGTACTGCCAAGACAGCGTTTGAGCTCCTGTTAAGATTTGTTTTGATTATGGTCTGCTTTTTGTCCCACCTGATTTAAGTTAAGTATTTTGTCTCCTTTTGGTCTTAATTTCCTGGTTCTTTTCCCCAGTCTCCTGTTTATGTGTCTCTGCCTCCTGCCATGTTTTTTGCCCTTGTGTTTCTTGCCTTGATTCCCTGTTCATGTTCCCTGTGTGGTCTGGTGCGTCTCCCTAGCTGCGTGTGACCCAGACCCCTTCATGCCTTGATTCCCTGTTCATGTTCATGTTCCCTGTGTGGTCTGGTGCGTCTCCCAAAGTGCGTGTGTGACCCAGATCTTCATGTCCCGAGCCCTGTCCTTCATGTTCAAGTGTTTGTGTGATCTGGTGCGTCTCCCTAAGTGTGTGTGTGTGACCCAGATCCCTTCATGCCTTGATTACCTGTTCTTGTTCATGTTCCCTGTGTGGTCTGGTGCGTCTCCCGAAGTGCGCGTGTGACCCAGACCTTCATGCCCTGACTCCTCGTTTTCTTGTTCAAGTGTCTGTGTGATCTGGTGCGTCTCCCCAGGTGTGTGTGACCCAGATTCCTCCGGCCTTGTGCTCTCGTGTCCTTGTCCTTGTTTTATGTTCATGTTTTTACGTAGACCCTCGTACCTTGTGTCCTGTTCATGTTTCTTGTTCTTGAGTTTCCCTGCCTAGACCTGTCCCCTCTTAGTCCAATGTTTTGGTTTCTGTTTCTCCTAACCCAGTGAATAAAGTTTTGAGTTGAACCTAAGTACCAGAGTGGGCGCATCTTTTGGTCCTGAATTTATATCAGTTTCCCGAATCCTGACAGACAATCAGCCAACCCTCCTTCCTAAAACATCCCTGTGCAACTAAACTGCAAAGGTAGACACATCTTGCACGTATTTGATTATATTCTGATATAATATGGTTTTTGAATTAATGTCGTCCTGCCTAGTGACACTCCAGTCTGATATGGAAGGTGGACCTGAACAGTGCTGGGCTTTTACGCAGGAGACTGAAGTTCAATCCTGTTTGAAGGTGCACTTCAAGAAAGGAATTATTTTTAATTTTCACTGTGAAACCTTGCACATAAAACTTAAAATTTTAATAAAATTTAAGCTATAGAAAATTGACTTGTGCCGGAGGATCAGATATTTTGTCACTTTGCACGTGTCTACATAGCAAAATCACCAGTGTTCAACACAAAAATGTTTGACTTTGACACCTAAACGTATTAAGTCATTTTTACGCCTAAACATAACTCCAGTTGTTGTGCTTAAATGCAAGGCCATACATGAAGTAGGAATTTTCCTTACTGTAATGATGACAATGATGTCCATCCAAGCGGCTTCATCAGTCTGAGAAAAAGGCTGGACTGGAACCTCCAAGGTTGGTTTCACTACACCCCTGGTCTGAATAGACTCGTTAGGTGAATAGAAGTGAGCTCAGGTTAGGATCTAATAGTGGGCTCATGTGACCCCTCTGATTCACCAACTGGCTGCAGAGTGTGTCCTCCCTGGGACACATTTGATTTGTTCTTTAATTTCCTGGGAACAGATGAAATGGCAGCCTGGTAGATTGAAGACAGGTTATGTCTGAGCTCTCCACCCCTGTTAAGGGAGGGTTTTCTATCTTCTCTGTCCAAAATGTTTATATCACTGTCTTCAAATGAGTGTCCTGTTTCCTTTTGTTCACTTAACAGGCCTATTCAGACCGCGTGTGAAGTGAAATCAACTCAGAGGTGTGGGTCTAATGACTCTCACCTGATTCACATAGTTCAACTAGTGACCCTATGGGTCTAGGGGTGGAGTGAAACCAACCTGGGAGATATATGGGAGGTTCCAGTCCAGTTTTTTTTCTCAGACTGATGAGAAACGTGTGGTGACGTGGGTGGTGAAACGTTTTGACTTAAAAAACTGAAAGTCCAGTTGCCGTGACTCAACCTTTAGATTAAATTCAAAGGTGTTTTAGTGGAATTAAATGAACACTTGCTGAGTGTTACTCATTATTCTCTTTTTATCTGTATCACTCTTTCTCCTCCCACTTGCTTCTTATCTCTGCCCATCTCTCTTCACTTTCTCCTGGCCCTCCACTTTCTCCAAATCCCTTTTCTCTCTGCATCTCTTTCTATTCAATTTAACACACCCTCCTCCGCCTCCCTCTGTTTGTGTAACTCTCTTTCCTCTCTCTCTCTATTAGAGTGTGAATGAGTGAGGTAGCGTAATAAAGTTTGAGAGAAACCAGCCAACCATGTCCCCCTCTTCAACAGTCACGCTCACCTCCATAACCAGGTTATGCAGTGTGCATGTTTGTGTGTGTGTGTGTGTGTGTGTTTGTGTGTCTGAGTTGCCTCTTTGTTGTGCTTCAATTACCTGCAGTTTAGTGTGTGTTAGAAAGTGTGTAGTGTCTGCCTGCCTCAGCCCAATAGTCATGCTACACACTCATTTCAACTATACTTCATAACTAGGTTAGTGTGTGTGGGGGTGTACTCTCTGGTGCTTGACAGTCACACACAGCTGTATAACATGATTAGTGTGTGTGTGTGTGTGTGTGTGTGTATGTGTTGCCTCATATCTTACTGTTACACAATCTCCATACTGCATACACACTGATATGATTGATGTTAAGTCTGCACAATATCATAATACACAAGTCCACATGAGAATGGTTCTTGTAATATTTCAACATTTCTATACGAAGGCAGACATATATATACACCAGACCACATCCCTCACCCTAGTTAGCACATTTTAGCCACACAAGCAGTATATATCAAGGATCAACACCCTAAATCAGTGGTTGGTCCCCCACTTTGGCCCAGACTGGAATATCCCAACCACTATTGAATGAATTGGCATTTCATACAGAAATTCATGGGACAAATCCAAATTTCTGAAATTTTATGTTTCCTTCATTCATGTCTGTTCCTCACATTTTACATGTGCAGGACTAAGATGGAAGGAAAAAAAGGAAGAGACATGAGACGCCCTTTCCTCTGATCCATCACGTAAAGTGTCTGTTTACCAATTGATATCCAATAAAGGGACATGTTGGTCCATAGAAGACCATTGGTCTCACGAATCCAACCTTAAACCTAAAAAATGCATGTTCAGATGTTCTTTGTATATTACATACCTTCAGAGGAGGGTGAGCATGTAGTGGGTGGAAGCAGGAAGACGGAGAGTGACAGTCATTTCCAGTTGGTACCTTCTAACACAAACTAAGTCCTAGTTTGTAGCTGGTGCTAGAGCTTTGGCTGAGCTGGTTCAAGTTATGAACTTTTTAAGAACGTTTTGCTTTTCCATGGACTAGAGAGCCACATAATTATGTCACTGTCTATGTCCCAGTCAAACAAGTGCTGCTACATCTTTTAATCTACAGCCTCCAGCTGTAAGTGGATCTTACTTCTAGTCCAGCAGAGAGTTGGTTAGCACCAGTTTTCCTGACCCTGAGCCAGTTATTTGGCTATCAAAACACAAAGAACTGGTCCAAAATTAGGCACTGCCTCCGGACCAACTCTGGAACTGCCTCGGTGAAAGAGGTAATAGTCAGGATCAGGAGATTGTCCTAAACACTTCTCTAAGTGTAACGGGACTACTTCTGCGTCATAGACACACGTGACACCAAGGACTGTTTTCCAAGGTTTATTTCTCCTGCAGAAGACAATAACACAGACACGTAGATTGTCTTCTTGTCTGTCATGCACATCTGATTCCCTCAGTAATGCACAACCGCACTGTGTGGTCTTATATATGTATATATATATATATATATATTCAAAATTAAGCAAAATGAAGACATTTTCTAGCAAGAGTCATTAGAATTCACAGGAAAACAACTTTTTTTCTCTCTTTCCCAAATTATAATAACAAATCACTAATGCTTAACACTTTTTCTAACTTAACTGAGTGTCAGGATCCACTCATGTCAACTGACCTAGTTTCCTGAGCAAGTGAGTGTGTGAATGTGTTTGTGTGATCTCTCCTTGTCAGCAGGCAATTAGATAACCGGCAACACCTGGGGCTCGGGAGCGGGTTCAGCACACCGGTGATCCAACTAGGGCACCTATTTATGCTTCGACACTACAGAGAGCGGGCGTCAGAGGATTCCCTGCCGAATGGGGACTTCGGAACGACCTGTGGTCAAACTATTTATATTTAGTCCGTCTGTTGATCAAGTGTCTAGTTTACCCCAGCCTTCTTTTCCTGCCGGTATCTAACTCCTGTACTCAGAATAAACATTCTTCTGGCTCCGCAACTCTCTTCTCCGCCTACATCCTTTCTGCACTTGGGTCCAAAACCACCCCAAATGGGGAAATAAATCTTGAGGATCAACTGCTAACCCTCCAACAAGGGGAGAGTTCAACGGCTGACTATTCTATCACTTTCTGCATTCTGGCAGTGGAGGTGGGCTGGGGGGACCGCACCTTGCAGGGGATTTTCTGACGCGGATTACGGAGCGGAGCTCACTACCCATAAAGAATCTCCATCTTTAGACAGTCTCATCTCCCTCGCCATTACCATCGATGATCAGCTAGTAGCACGGAGTAGAGAAAGAACCTGTACCCACCAAGGCGTGGGACATTCAAGAAACACCAGCCCGACACGGCGGAACCCCTGCTTTGGTGCCCCGTCCGATCAGGAACCGCGGCGGAGCTGAATTCCTCAGATGTCACCCTCACACCTGAAGAGGCCATGCAGTTGGGCAGAGCACAGCTTACCACCCAGGAAAAGAATTATCGTATCGCTGCGGGACTCTGCCTCTACTGCGGTCAAGCGGGTCATTTCCGCAGCTCATGTCGGAAATGACCAAAAAGAGCCGGCCCCTTGGAAGTAGAGGGAATTCGTGTGGGCCAGGCACGAAATTTTCCCTCAACGACAGACCAAGTGACGGTAGAGGTGTCGGTGAGTTGGACCGAGCATCACATTGAATCATCAATGAATCCCTTGCATCAGATCTCATCAGACCCTCGACTTCAGCGGTGGGGGCAGGAATCTTTTTTGCAATCCAATGGCCAGACAGAGCGGGCGAACCAGAGTTTGGAGGCCACTCTACGTTGCATCACAGAGAAACACCACGCCTCCTGGTCACAACATCTGCCCTGGGTGGAGTATGCTCACAACTCCCTTGTCTCTACAGCATCTGGAGTTTCCCTATTCGAGACAGCCAAAGGGGGACCAGCCGCCATTATTCCCTTCCTCTGAAGCTCGTGTGGCCATTCCTTCAATCATGGAGGATCGCCCCCTGTTGGTGTTGCTCTCCGGGTAAGCGAATCACTTTTGTCTTGCAAGAGTATCGTGTTGTGTGTGTTGTATAGTTCGTCTACAGACTAGCAACAGACTTGCTATAGTTTAACACACCTAAAAACTAACTAAACTCTAAACAATTCATTAACTGCTACATTCCGGTACTAGTCAAGTACCTTTCTATTTTGACCGGTATTTATTGCTATTTCCTGACTTAGCGCTCGTTAGCCTACCGGTTAGCTTAGCTAGCTAGTTAGCTTAGCTAACATGGCCTCTCCCTCTCTCTCTCTTTCTTGCTCGGTGTGCCACATGTTTAGTTATTCCTCTGCCTCCTTTAGCGATAATGATACCTGTAATAAGTGTAAGGTTCTGTTAGCCTTGGAGGCGAGGATCACTGATTTGGAAGCGTGGCTCCGCACCTTCGAACAAAAGCCAGCTAGCCTAGCCCCGTTAGCTGGTGTGGAGCCACCGAGCTCAGGGTCTGTTAGCGGTCCAAGGGCGGCTCCGGAGCAGCCCGGAGAATTAGCCTGGGCGACGGTCCAACAGAAACGTACCCCTAAGCAGAAGCCCACGGCTCATCACCTGCCTGTTCACGTTTCTAAAAGATTTTCCCCGCTCACCGACACACCCGCTGAGAAACCGACTCTGATAATTGGCGATTCCATAGTCAGGAACGTGAAAATAGAGACACCAGTGACCATAGTCAAATGTATTCCTGGGGCCAGAGCGGGCGACATTGAGTCAAATCTGAAGCTGCTGGCTAAGGCTAATCGTAAATATGGGAAAATTGTTATTCACGTCGGCAGCAATGACACCCGATTATGCCAATCGGAGGTCACTAAAATTAATGTTGAGTCGGTGTGTAACTTTGCCAAATTAATGTCGGACTCTGTAGTTTTCTCTGGACCCCTCCCCAATCTGACCAGCGATAACATGTTTAGCCGCATGTCGTCGTTCCGTCGCTGGCTGTCTAGGTGGTGTCCAGCAAACGATGTGGGCTTCATAGACAATTGGGCCACTTTCTGGGGAAAACCCGGTCTGGTAGCGAGAGACGGCATCCATCCCACTTTGAATGGTGCAGCTCTCATCTCTAGAAATTTGGCCGGGTTTATTAGCCGACCTAAAGCCTGACAATCCAGGGGGGGGACCGGGATGCAGAGACTCAGTCTAAAACGCCTCTCGGCAGTTTCCTTAGAGCCGCCGCCCCCCTCAAACCACATAGAGACTGTGTCTGCCCCTCGAACATATAAATCAAATAAATCAGAAATTAACAGAAGAGGAGTTATTCATAAAAACTTAATAAAAATTAAGACCACTCCTCTTATTGAACAGAAAAACAGAACTGTCAAATGTGGACTATTAAATATCAGGTCTCTTTCTTCTAAATCTCTGTTAGTAAATGATTTGATAACTGATCACCAAATTGACCTACTTTATCTTACTGAAACCTGGTTACAGCAGGATGAATATGTCAGTGTGAATAAATCAACCCCCCTCAGTCATAAAAATTAAAATGTTCCTTGAAGCACAGGTCGAGGTGGAGGAGTAGCTACAATCTTCCACTCAAACTTATTATTAAACTTTCATCCTCAGAACAATTATAACTCATTTGAGAGCCTCACTCTTAGTCTCTCACATCCAAACTGGAAAACACAAAAACCAGTTCTACTTGTCACTGTGTACCGTCCACCTGTCCCATACTCAGAGTTTTTAACTGAATTCCCTGACTTCCTGTCTGATCTAGTGCTTAGATCAGATAAAGTTATTATAGTGGGAGATTTTAACATTCATGTAGATGTTGAAAATAACGGCCTCAGCATTGCATTTAATTCTATATTAGATTCAACTGGTTTCATTCAAAATGTTAATAAACCCACCCACTGTTTCAATCACACCCTTGATCTTGTTCTGACCTATGGCATCGAAATTGAACATCTAATAGTTTTTACCCCAAATCCTGTTTTGTCAGATAATTCTTTAATAACTTTTGAATTTAAAATGATGGATCATGCAGCGTTTGGAAGAAAATTCCACTACAGCAGATGTTTATCCGACAACGCTGTTAATAAATTTAAGAAAATGATTCCATCTTTATTTACGTCTGTGCCAAGTATAAACATAGTGGAGGGCAGCTGCTTCAATCCCACTCCCTACCAAATTGATCATGTTGTTGACTGCTGACTGTTGCGCTGTAACCTCACTGCGTGAAATGCTTGATTCTGTAGCCCCTCTGAAAAAGAAGTTAGTGAATCAGAGAAGACTAGCCCCATGGTATAATTTATATATTCATACCTTAAAGCAGGCATCACGAAGGCTGGAAAGGAAGTGGTGTTCCACAAACTTAGAGGAAATTTTTCTAGCCTGGAAAAACAGTCTACTAAAAAGCTACTCCGTAAAGACAGAACTGCATACTATTCATCACTAATAGAAAAAAATAAGAACAATCCCAGGTTTCTTTTCAGCACTGTAGCCAGGCTGACAAAAAGTCACAGCTCTGTTGAGCCCAGTGTTCCCTTAGCTCTCAGCAGTGATGAATTTATGAGTTTCTTTACAAATAAAATCACAACTATTAGAGATAAAATTCAGCAGATGTTTCCTATACCTGCAATAAGTGAATCTTCTACTACAGTAGCTCTTGAATCATCTGTAGGACCTCAGTTATGTTTAGACTGCTTCTCTCCCATAGATCTCTCTGAATTTACATCAGTAGTTGCTTCATCGAAATCATCAACGTGTCTCTTAGACCCCATCCCGACTAGACTGCTTAAAGGCACCCTGCCATTAATGAACTCATCTTTATTGGACTTGGTAAATTTATCTCTAGTATCAGGCTACGTACCACAGGCCTTTAAGACTTACTCAAAAAGCCTAGTCTTGATCCAGGAGTCTTGGCTAATTATAGACCAATATCCAACCTGCCATTTATTTCTAAAATCCTAGAAAAAGCTGTTGCTAAGCAGCTATCAGACCACTTACACAGGAATGAACTATTTGAAGATTTTCAATCAGGATTTAGAGCACATCATAGTACAGAAACAGCACTGTTGAAAGTTACCAACGATCTTCTCTTAGCCTCAGATAATGGACTTGTTTCAATACTTGTCCTCCTAGACCTTAGTGCAGCATTTGACACCATTGACCACAACATCTTATTACAGAGACTGGAGCATGTGATTGGTATCAGAGGAACAGCGTTAAAGTGGTTCCAATCCTATTTATCGGACAGATTCCAGTTTGTTCATGTCCATGATGAACCTTCCACACGAACAAAAGTTAGTTATGGAGTTCCACAAGGTTCTGTGCTAAGACCGATTCTGTTCACCCTGTACATGCTTCCTTTAGGATATGTCATTAGGAAGCACTCTATTAATTACCACTGCTATGCAGATGACACTCAGTTATATCTGTCTATTAAACCTGTTAACACAAACCAGTTAACCAGACTTCAAGCCTGTCTAACTGACATAAAGGCCTGGATGACCAGTAACCTTTTACTTTTAAACTCGGAGAAAACAGAAGTCATTATATTTGGGCCAAAAAATCTCAGAAATAACTTTTCGCAAATTATAGCTACTCTAGATGGCATAACCCTGGCATAGAATTTAAAATCCTTCTTCTCACATACAAATCCCTTCATAATCAAGCTCCTTCATACCTTAAAGACCTCATAGTACCATATTATCCCAATAGACCACTTCGCTCTCAGAGTGCAGGCCTACTTGTGGTTCCCAGAGTTCTCAAAAGCAGAATGGGAGGCAGAGCCTTTAGCTATCAAGCTCCTCTCCTGTGGAACCAGCTCTCAGCCTGGGTTCAGGAGGCAGACACTCTCTGTACTTTTAAGGCTAGACTTAAAACCTTCCTCTTTGACAAAGCATATAGTTAGGGCTGGCTTCAGGCAACCCTGAACAATCCCTTAGTTAGTTATGCTGCTATAGGCCTAGACTGCCCGAGGACCATTGGTGCACTGAGCTCCCCTACCCCCCCCCCCTTCTCTCCCACCTCATGTATATTCCACCATTGAATGTTACTAACCTTGTGCTCTCTCTCTCCCCTAGTTTGTGCTCTCTCCCTCCCTCTCTCTCTCTCTCTCTCTCTCTGTACCTTCTGCAGGTGTCCCTGGTCCTGGAGCTGTTTATCGCTGATGTGCAGTTACTGGCCCCACCAACTTGCAGTGTCTATTTGTTGTTTATTGTTGCTGTTCTTTTCTCTCTGCTCTATCCACTCACCCCAACCGGTCGAGGCAGATGGCCGCCCAAACTGAGCCCGGTTCTGCTGGAGGTTTTTTTCTTCCGTTAAAGGGAGTTTTTTCCTCTCCACTGTCGCCAAGTGCTTGCTCATAAGGGAATTGTTGGGTTTTTAGTTTTAGTTTTTGTAAAGTGCCTTGAGATGATTTGTATTGTGATTTGGCGCTATACAAATAAAATTGAATTGAATTGAATTGAATAGTACCATATTATCCCAATAGACCACTTCGCTCTCAGAGTGCAGGTCTACTTGTGGTTCCCAGAGTTTCCAAAAGCAGAATGGGAGGCAGCGCCTTTAGTTATCAAGCTCCTCTCCTGTGGAACCAGCTCCCAGCCTGGGTTCAGGAGGCAGACACTCTCTGTACTTTTAAGGCTAGACTTAAAACCTTCCTCGTTGACAAAGCATATAGTTTGGGCTGGTTCAGGCAACCCTGAACCATCCCTTAGTTACGCTGCTATAGGCCTAGACTGCCCGAGGACCATCGGTGCACTGAGCTCCCCTACCCTAACCCCCCCCCCCCCTTTCCCTACCCTCTCTTCTCTCCTCCCACCTCATGTATATTCCACCATTGAATGTTACTAACCTTGTGCTCTCTCTCTCCCCTAGTTTGTGCTCTCTCCCTCCCTCTCTCTGTTCTCTCTGTACCTTCTGCTGCAGGTGTCCCTTGTCCTGGAGCTGTATATCGCTGATGTGCAGTTACTGGTCCCACCAACCTGCAGTGTCTATTTGTTGTTTATTGTTGCTGTTCTTTTCTTTCTGCTCTATCCACTCACCCCAACCGGTCGAGGCAGATGGCCGCCCAAACTGAGCCCGGTTCTGCTGGAGGTTTTTTTTTACGTTAAAGGGAGTTTTTCCTCTCCACTGTCGCCAAGTGCTTGCTCATAAGGGAATTGTTGGGTTTTTAGTTTTAGTTTTTGTAAAGTGCCTTGAGATGATTTGTATTGTGATTTGGCGCTATACAAATAAAATTGAATTGAATTGAATTGAATGGACCACATCCGCCGTGCCCGCTGGACATGAGTGGAAACTCGGAGAGCACTAGGTCGTACAGAGGTACGAAATTAATATATCGCCGATTGCTGTCGCCTTCCAGTCAAAAAGTCTGGCTCAATACCAAGGACTTGCCCCTCCAGGTCACCAACCGTAAATTGTCACCTCGATTCATTGGCCCATTCATCATTGAAAAGGTCATCAGCTCGGCTGTGAGGCTGAAACTACCTCAACACATGAAAGTACACCCCACTTTCCATGTCTCCTTGGTCAAGCCATTTGTCACTAGCCCACTCACGCCATCTACGGAGCCCCCACCTCCCCCACCACGTCTGGTAGACGGTGAACCCGTCTATACTGTGCATCGGCTTCTGAAGGTCCGACACCGGGTTAAGGGGTACCAATTCCTGGTGGATTGGGAGGGGTATGGGGGGTGGGGGTGGATTATTATATATTATTATAAATGCAACAGTATGTCCCAATTAGCTTTCTTTTGCAAGTCTGACCACACGTTGATCTTGAAATGTAGAGCAGAACAGCAGCACAGCATCCGCGGTGTCCGGCATCAAGCTGGTCTGAAGATCCAAAGAGCCACAGCACCAGTGTAACGGGACTGCTTCTAGAGCACAGACACACGTGACACCAAGAACTGTTTTCCAAGATTTATTTCTCCTGCAGAAGACAATAACATGTAGATTGTCTTCTTGTCTGTCATGCACATCTGATCCCCTCAGGAATGCACAACCACACTGTGTGGTCTTATATATATATACACATATATATATATATATATATATATACACACATATATATATATATATTTTTTTTTTTTTTTTTTTTCTCAAAATTATGCAATATGAAGAAAGAGTCATTAGAATTCACAGGAAAACAGCTTTTTTTCTCTCTCTTTTCCCAAACAAATTGCTTAACACTTTTTATAACTTAACTATGAGAAATCATGTACAAAACAAGCCAGAGCCACCAGGTGGACAATGTGAAAAAGGTGCATGTGGTTGGGTGATAAAATATTAATAAAAGAATGACGAGCTTGCTGTGTTGGACCTGTGAGTGCAGATGCTACAGATGCTGAGGGGACAGGGGGACAGGTGTTGGCACACAGTTCAGTTTAGGCCACAAATCCCGAAGGGAACACAGGCAGGTGAGGAATCTCAGACAGGTAAATAATGTTTGATTTGCATTTCCAACACTGAAGCTGCTGTCTGTCTCATGCTCCATCTCATGTGTAATGAAAACAGTGAAAAAGTAGGTTTGTCAAGAATATTGATACCTGTTACTTGTTCAAAAGGGGATTTGTTGTATGTATGTCAGTCTGCACACAAGTAGGTGTGGAACCGACCATGAAGATTCATAACACCCAACTACAAAAGGGACTAAATTAGCAGTGGTGTTGAAGGGGCAAAACCTATCTCCCTTTGCAGCCAATCAGCAACACCTATTCTTGTCTGAGCTGTAATTTGTAATTTTTAAACTGGTGTGATGGTGCTTGTCTGCAGAATACAAACAATTCTATAAATCATATGAAGAAGAAAGTAGTATAGCAAGTTCATTTATATATCACATTTGAGAACTACTCATAAAATGCTTGGTAATAAAAGTATGCAACAGACATAAAACACATATTTAAGTAGGGAAAAAAACAAATCTAAATAAATAGAAAGTTTCCAAAGGGAAGTCTAAACAAAAGAGATGTAGCTAAACTACTACATACAGTGGGTACAGAAAGTATTCAGACCCCTTTAAATTTTTCACTCTTTGTGTCATTGCAGCCATTTGCCAAAATCAAAAAAGTTCATTTTATTTCTCATTAATATATACTCAGCACCCCATCTTGACAGAAAAAAACAGAAATGTAGAAATTTTTGCAAATTTATTAAAAAAGAAAAACTGAAATATCACATGGTCATAAGTATTCAGACCCTTTGCAGTGACACTCATTTAACTCACATGCTGTCCATTTCTTCTGATCCTCCTTGAGATGGCTCTGCTCCTTCATTGGAGTCCAGCTGTGTTTAATTAAACTGATTGGACTTGATTAGGAAAGGCACACACCTGTCTATATAAGACCTTACAGCTCACAGTGCATGTCAGAGCAAATGAGAATCATGGGGTCGAAGGAACTGCCCAAGGAGCTCAGAGACAGAATTGTGGCAAGGCACAGATCTGGCCAAGGTTACAAAAGAATTTCTGCAGCACCCAAGGTTCCTAAGAGCACAGTGGCCTCCATAATCCTCAAATGGAAAAAGTTTGGGATGACCAGAACTCTTCCTAGACCTGGCCGTCCAGCCAAACTGAGCGATCGTGGGAGAAGAGCCTTGGTGAGAGAGGTAAAGAAGAACCCAAAGATCACTGTGGCTGAGCTCCAGAGATGCAGTAGGGAGATGGGAGAAAGTTCCACAAAGTCAACTATCACTGCAGCCCTCCACCAGTCGGGGCTTTATGGCAGAGTGGCCCAACGGAAGCCTCTCCTCAGTGCAAGACACATGAAAGCCTGCATAGAGTTTGCCAAAAAACACATGAAAGACTCCCAGACTATGAGAAATAAGATTCTCTGGTCTGATGAGACCAAGATTGAACTTTTTGGCATTAATTCTAAGCGGTATGTGTGGAGAAAACCAGGCACTGCTCATCACCTGCCCAATACAATCCCTACAGTGAAACATGGTGGTGGGAGCATCATGTTGTGGGGGTGTTTTTCAGCTGCAGGGACAGGACGACCGTTTGCAACTGAAGGAAAGATGAGAAAGATGGGAAAGATGCAACAAGTTTTTCACACCTGGATTTGGGGATCCACTGCCATTCTTTCTTGCAGATCCTCTCCAGTTCTGTCAGGTTGGATGGTGAACGTTGGTGGACAGCCATTTTCAGGTCTCTCCAGAGATGCTCAATTGGGTTTAGGTCAGGGCTCTGGCTGGGCCAGTCAAGAACGGTCACAGAGTTGTTCCGAAGCCACTGCTTTGTTATTTGTGTGCTTAGGGTCATTGTCCTGTTGAAAGGTGAACCTTCGGCTCAGTCTGAGGTCCTGAGCACTCTGGAAGAGGTTTTCTTCCAGGATATCTCTGTACTTGGCCGCAATCATCTTTCCTTCAATGCAACCAGTCGTCCTGTCCCTGCAGCTAAAAAACACCCCCACAACATGATGCTCCCACCACCTGTTTCACTGTAGGGATTGTATTGGGCAGGTGATGAGCAGTGCCTGGTTTTCTCCACACATACCGCTTAGAATTAACGCCAAAAAGTTCAATCTTGGTCTCATTAGGCCAGAGAATATTATTTCTCCTAGTCTGGGAGTCATTCATGTGTTTTTTTGGCAAACTCTGTGCAGGCTTTCATGTGTCTTGCACTGAGGAGAGGCTTCCGTTGGGCCACTAAGCCATAATGCCCCGACTGGTGGAGGGCTGCAGTGATAGTTGACTTTGTGGAACTTTCTCCCATCTCCCTACTGCATCTCTGGAGCTCAGCCACAGTGATCTTTGGGTTCTTCTTTACCTCTCTCACCAAGGCTCTTCTCCCACGATCACTCAGTTTGGCTGGACGGCCAGGTCTAGGAAGAGTTCTGGTCATCCCAAACTTTTTCCATTTGAGGATTATGGAGGCCACTGTGCTCTTAGGAACCTTGAGTGCTGCAGAAATTCTTTTGTAACCTTGGCCAGATCTGTGCCTTGCCACAATTCTGTCTCTGAGCTCCTTGGGCAGTTCCTTCGACCCCATGATTCTCATTTGCTCTGACATGCACTGTGAGCTGTAAGGTCTTATATAGACAGGTGTGTGCCTTTCCTAATCAAGTCCAATCAGTTTAATTAAACACAGCTGGACTCCAATGAAGGAGCAGAGCCATCTCAAGGAGGATCAGAAGAAATGGACAGCATGTGAGTTAAATGAGTGTCACTGCAAAGGGTCTGAATACTTATGACCATGTGATATTTCAGTTTTTCTTTTTTAATAAATTTGCAAAAATTTCTACATTTCTGTTTTTTTCTGTCAAGATGGGGTGCTGAGTATATATTAATGAGAAATAAAATGAACTTTTTTGATTTTGGCAAATGGCTGCAATGACACAAAGAGTGAAAAATTTAAAGGGGTCTGAATATTTTCCGTACCCACTGTAAAGGTGTCTGCAGATACTAAGCCCAGAATGAAAGAAAATAGTATTGTACAACTCCAAAGAAACAGTCATAACCCTGGAGATTGAAATAACGAACAAACCCAGAAGACTTTAGAGACCTGCTGCTCTGAACATAATGCTACAGCAGATGCTAAAATGAAACAGGTGCTGAATCATGCAGCACTCACTAAGTTCTCACTTGATCCCGGAATTTAAGATCAGACTCATGAAGCTTTTAGAGCACTTGGGCTTCATCTAGCAGTAGCATCAAAAGGCAGATGTCATCTTATTCCATAAACCTACAGAAAGAGCTGCACCATCTCAGCATTTGGGACAGTCAGTAGCTTAGCAGACCACGTGTAATTAAAGCCAATGGGCATAGAGTTGAAATACTCAAGATTGAACCAAATGAAAAATATCATTTCCATTTTAGCTCGAAACACAATGGGCCTGAGTTTTTAAATATTTCTCAGCTGGAAAAAAACACGTGGGTCAGCAATCAGTGTCAGTTCCAGATTTCATAGAGATTCACCAGAAGAGGAAAGAGAACCCAGACCGTTACCCTACAACAAGGCAGGAACCACAACATCTAGGGCATCACGAGGTACATTGGGGTTCGGTTTGAGCCCACTAATGTTTTTGCTTTACAAGTTAGTGTTTCATTCTTATACCAGTAACACACACATTTGCCTAGTGATTGCAATGGGACTGCCCAACTTTATGCATAAACTTATATAATTCCCCACAATTACAGTAAATTGTCAAAGCTGATTTGTGATATGTTTGCTGTGATAATAGTAACATAATATGTTCATTATAGGCCTTGGAAGGCCAGCTTAAATGGTCCATCCATCCATCATTTATACCCCCTTTTTCCTAACCAGATTCACAGGCATCTGCTGGAGCCTATCCCAGCTCTCTTTCAGGTGGAAGGCAGGTGTACACCCTGGACAGGTCACCAGTCCATCACAGGGCCATATAGAGAAAACCCATGCAAGCACAGGGAGAACATGCAAACTCCACACAGAAAGGCCCCTGCTGGGTTTCCAACCAGGAACCTTTTTGATGTGAGGCAACAGTGCTAACCACTAATACACCATGCTGCCTCAACTTAAACAGTCTTTTTAGGTATTCCACAAGCTACAACTGCTGTTGTTGATCTTCAGACAATAGTCTAGTTTTCCATTCAAATGGTAAGAGAAAAAAAACTCATATATCAGATTTCTCTGTCCAGAGCCCCAACTTGACAGACAGATTGTCATCTATTCTAGTATTCATCCTTGGAGGCTGGTGCTCCACCCATGTGGGCTGCCCCGTCCTGAGAATTATTCAGTCCAACAGTAGAGGCAGTGGATGTGGAGGAGGGTTCTCTGGGAGGAGAGCTGTGCATATATTAGAGCATAATTAATCTGCTGGAGACAGAGGGATGAGGGAGGGAAATGGAGAGAGTAATAGGCAGAGGGAGGAAGAGAGAATGGTAAAGAGAGAAACAAAGACAAACAGGGATAAAAGAAAGTAGTGGATCAGAGAAAGAAATAGGAAAATGAGAAAGGAGGGGAAGCAGATGTGTGCATGTGTGACAGAGACAGAAAGGGCTGACAGCGAGTGATAGCTCTCTAGAAACAGAGAGAGAGGGAGTATAATTACAGAGGTTGTGCCACAGGGCTCCTCTGTGGATCATTAGCCAGCTTAAAGAGCCAAGACCTCTACTCTGTGTGGAGAGACTGCAGAAAAGGTCACAACTTCTGCTGCTCTGGAAGAGTATTTTGCTGTGTGCTCAAGCCTGTTCGCTTTATTTATCTGGGCAGTTAGAAAACACAAGCCTAATAAACATCAGTGATCAAGAACGAAATATACACTAGTAAACAAATCAAACAATTTAAAGAACCTGTTTGGCCTATTGCTGTTTTTCCACATGGTTAACACACTGTTGCTGTGAGGGGGCAATATTGGATAATAACAGCAGGAAGTGATAGTTTTCAGGTAGCATGAAGCCTCAGTGCTACCTTTGACATATCTAACACAGGAGCACAGATGGTTAACTGTCTTCAAAACTTTGACAATGTCTTTACACAGGAGTGTAACCAACTGGTCACATATTGACAGACTAAACTTGACAAAGGATCAGCATCTGACGAAAAAGTACCTTTTGTGTTGGTATGAGATGGAAAAGGGCACTTGACAGAAACTACTACCAACTCTGAATGCAAGGGACAGTGAACCTGCACTGAGTTTTCTCACTGCCAAAATATGAGCAAACCACAGAAAAAACTGAAAGGGACACAAGAGAAATTAAAGCCCTGATGAAAGATATAGAGCAAAATCAGTATGCTAAGCCCTCGTATGGATGAGGCAGAGGATTGCCCCTCCAGAAAAGCACAACCATATCAACCTTTTGCTGTCATTTCGTGCTGACACTACAAGTCCATGCAACATGAGAGCTGGAGTTGTGTGATGGCTGCATCAGCATGTCTTCAGCTTGTTTCAGTGATAGGGTGGCTCACGTTGGCTTGCCTCATAAAGTGCAGGATTACTGATTTGGTAGGGCTCTTTATCACTGGACAGGAGGCAGGTGTGAAGTCAGTGGCTGGAGCCACTCAAACAAACTGCTGGAGAGAAGTCCTTTTTTGTCAGCACTCAGCAGTAATGTCTACACACACACACACACACATGCTTGACTAATTGACGATTAATATCAAAATACAAGTGTGGTATGTATTTATGAGTTGTATATGAAAAGCAAATTATTCTGCTTTTGTTGCCCCACTAGTAAATTCCTAAGCATGTTGTAATATGTGTTTAAATTTAAATTTACAAAATGTAAAATGTAAAACAGCTTCAATTCTGCTACCACCAGTGCTTTTTCCCTCCTCCAGCACCAACTGTCACTGAGCTGTGGCTGAATGTTACTGTCACCCTCTGTTGTGATGCCATGTTTTGGGAAGGGAATGGCTAACAAAGCTGAAAAAGAAGAGGCCAATATGATTTATCCACTCTGCAGCTTGATTAGTCATTGGAGACGTGCAAAGAAAATATTATTTGATGTAGAGAGAGCCTGTTTTTCCCTGACCAAAACCACATTTGGTGTTCTGTGTTACCAAGATACCAACTGGATACCAACTGGATTTAGCTTAGTCACAGACAGCTTCAGGTAAGCCTCACATGTGGAGGGCAGTTTGCAAAAGCAGTAATAAGAATATCTATGGTGACAAAGACCTACTCTCATTTTGAAAATCTTAAAACGATTGTAGTCACGCCAAAACAAATGTAAGTTCATATTTCTGAATCAAGAAAATGTAGTTGCTTTGATTTTTATTACTTAACATAACTGAATGCATCACATGCCATCAGTGTTTCTGAAGCAAAGCAGGTGATGCTGAATTGATGCTGCATGACTTGTCAGAAAGACGGTGTAAAAGCACAGAGTGAGTTTCTGACAGCAGTAACAACTGCAGGGTTAATATGCAGAGAGAGGAGTCGCTGTGTAATGTCTGCATTAACAGTCAAATGAAAGGTGATGTACACTGTTGCTGCTTTGATTGCATTTAGTGAGGCACTCACAGTTACACAACGATACGCAGTTTCTCTCCACAGATACATTATCAGCCACTGCCTAAATAAATTACGAGACAGTGCATCTGCTAAGTCATTGTCTGGACCTTTTTTGTCGAGGATCTCCAAGTTAAAATCCTGCTTAAGCAATAACCATCCTATTAACTCAACCTTTGGTTGAAATTTTGCATCCACCCCAGGAAAACCAAAAGATTATTGTCTGTTTAAATAGCAACACGTTATGCACTGGATCTGACATAAATCTCAAAATGCTGTAGGGCCATAAGCTGTCATAAGTAAAAAGTCAAGGCAGGACCCAAGATTGCAGTGCAGTTATATTTTATGGTACATAAAAGGTTTTTGAGCATCTTTCCTGGAGAACAGAGGGTGGCATTAGCAGGTGGTTGTAGGTGGAGCAAGGGGTCCCTAGTCAGGAACTGGAGAAGCCAGGATAGAGGATTGGTTCATTTTGCTGATAAGATCTATAATCAGATATGAAATTAATAATAAAAGTGGGCGAAGTCTAAAAAATGGTTTGTTTTAAAAAAAAATGTCGGTTAGGGTGGGGTGAAATCACGCATCAGCAATAGTAGGTTCTGTTTTTAAAGATAATAAATTTGTTTTGTTTGTCAAAAAAAAAAAAAAAAAACTTCATGAAGGGTGTTTTCCTCTAACGCCTCAACAGCAGCAGCAAGGTCTGTTTTTAAAGATTAGTTCCCTGTCACGACTCGCCAGCAGTAGGATCTGTTTTAAAGATAAGTGTCCTGTCAGGTCCCATGTCTGTCAAGATAAAACTATGGTTTGTTTCATGATGTGTAGGCCAAAAGGGGAGTGACCCAGTTCAGTACACAAGGGACCGCATGGCCGGCTGTCATACTGTGAGTCCCACTAGCTGTGTCAACAGCGACGATGGTTGTGACAAGCGGTGCCTACAGCAGCAGGAGCGACATGACCGGGTCCAGTGATGGCGACGCGAGTAGCCTCAGTAGTGGCATGGGGAGCTATGTTAGTATAGACACTAGCAGCTATGGGAGCTCGTTGAGCAACAGCAACAGCAGCAGCGAGTTCAGTATCTATTGCCACGGCGGTGACGTGTGCGTAGGTGCGTCCTGGGGAACAATATAGGTTAGGGTTAGGTTATGTTTAATACAGACAAGACGCCGTTAGCCCCGTTAGCATACAATGGTAAACATAGACGCGTAGTGGGTGAGCTAGCGCCCCGTGTGAGCATCTATATGAAGGAGGTGGGGGTTATAATTATAGGATCAGATATAGTGATGGGATGGTGCAAATGTGGGTTGTAGAGATTGCTAGTGAGGAGGAATGGAGTATTGGCCATGCTCAGAGGATGTCTGTGAGAGATTGGTGGTTATTGGGTGGGATTGCAGGGAGTGTTTAGTAAGACAGATGAAGCGATCATGCAGGATAAGGTCAGTAGGGATTTCGAGATGTAGTGTGCAGGGATTTGAATTGTAGGGGGCCGGATGACCGTGTTTATGTGGTTCATTGGGCCAGTGTTGACGGTCCCGAGTTGTACACAGTATTAGCAGACAGATATGAAGCACTCTGATGAGTTTATATTTATAAGTCTGCGATGACCATGCATGCATCGCCGCTGAACACACAAACTCGAAATGTCCCGACCACCCATACCCTGTGACTCAGCGAATGTGTGCTGTATTTCACAGAATGGATGTTCATACAGTGGGGGTATTGGGTGGGATTGCAGGGAGTGTTTAGTAAGACAGATGAAGCGATCATGCAGGATAAGGTCAGTAGGGATTTCGATGGTGTTAGAAGGCATCTATGTTTTAGTGATACTGAAACTGCTGACAACTTGGCGGTGCACCAAGCAGCGGAACAGATGCTGTGATGCCCTACGGTAGGTAACAATGTGTAGATGTATGTGTGTATCTGGTATTTTTCAATCACCATTATGTGACTTGACAAAATTCATATCATTTGCAGATGAGTATTCGCTCATGTCAACAATGTCTGCTTGAAACTGTTTATCAATACCAGAGACCAACACTCTTCGTCTGCTAAAATTCTTAATTGCTATACTGGGTGATTTAAAGACAGGCCCTTAGCCATTTCAAGAGAAGCATTTGGCAATGATTGCACCCTATATTGTTTCAACCTTGAACCAGACGGAGGCGGTGGGGGTAATGTGTCCCTGATCAAGACCTGGAATGTGAGGCTGGAGGTGAGGTTCCGAACGCCTCTCCAACGCACCGTTAACATGATCTGTTATGCAGTGTTTGATTCAGTCATTGAGATATCAAACAGTAGACGAGTGTTGGTGGACTATTACTGAGTCACAGCAGGACATGAATACAATTGAGTTGACTTGTGTCGTCAGAAGTATAATTGGTAAAAATGTTGATTTTCTGCGGGTGCAACCGTGCGATCAGCTGATCAAACTCAAAATTTTACGACGACCTGCTGCCTTGATTGTCAACACCGACCCATCTTACCTGCCCGGCGCGCACTGGTTGGCCATATATTTCACAGTCAATCATCAGGCCTGGTTTTTTGACAGCTATGGCAACCCCCCAGATAGATTTCAACCATATATATCCAACTTTATCATTAAAAATGCCCGCAGGGTGTTATACTCACACACCCAGGTACAGTCTCCCCTCTCAATAACATGGGGGCAACATTGTGTATTTTTTCTCTGGCATGTGCAAAAGAGGATTTCTTACAAAAGTTTTATCGACAAATATAGCTCTGATTTTACTCTCAATGATGCCAGGATTTTATGCTTTGTGAATCAAATCAGTCCTGTACCTGTACAGCAACATTTTACCTGTGTACAATGTGCAATTATGACACGTATAAAATATTAATAAAAAGACATTCAATATACATGTTTTCCTAGTGTGTTTTATTATTCATAATGAAAGAAAATAATCATTGTACAAAGTCCAATAAATTCATCAGATCAAAAAACATTCAATGTCAAGCATATACATTTATAATGATCTATAAAGTTATTTCACAAAATAAAAACAGTTACAGTAAATTGAATAGAATATTTTACATACATCCAAAAATTATTCCAATGAAAAATTAGTATTAAATTAGTATTGTACCCAGAATGCAGTGTTAGTTTTGCGTTGAGCACCTAGATATTAATCTCTTCAATATCTCTACGGGCCTGAGTGTTTGATACAGCAGATAATGGTACATTTAGGCTTGCCAGTGTTTTTAAAATTTGAGTCCAACCCTGAGGCACCAAACTCGCAGACACACGGTAGGGGGCTGTAACTCTTTTAATCAAATCATATAGATGTGTACCCCTAATTGTCTGCTTGTTGATAGTGAGCTCACCCTGGTCCGACCATGAAACTGCATCTCCAGCCCTGGACAGGGCTGACAAAATGTGTTCTGCATTTTTCCTCTGCCTTTTTGGGATATGATTCAATACATCCTGCACAACCAAATCTTTCACACTACCCTTGTCACCTGCATCAGCAGCAATGCCTGGTGGTGAGGTCGGTAGAGACAGTGTCAGCACATTCTTTTTACGCTCCCCCTGTTTCACCAGTGACAAATATCTCTGTTATCCTTCGCATGAACATCAATGTCTGGTAATTGTAACACAAGTGACATTTCCTGGTCGAGCTCATTCTGCACCGTCTGTCTTATGGTCTCGTTGCTTTAGCATTTCCAGCTGATGGTGTGGCACCAGATACATTTTATGCGTGTGCTCCATATCTACCTATCTTCTGTTATTAATAAGGCTAATTATAAAGGGTATAGCAGCACCTAGCAAGGGGAGTAGAAATCCATCAGACTGGTTGATGAGCTTTCTTTTTCTAAAACTAGCCAGTTTTCTATCTGCTATGCGTCTGATTACAGATTTCCGCTTTTTCAGCTGCTTATACTGCTGGTCACTGAGAGGAATGTGGCCTCTCAGCACGTTGAGAGCTATTTCACACAATACTTTTATAAAGTCGGCGGCGCTGTTAGTTATGATGAGCCTACGCTGTCTTGATACTGATTTATGCTATAACTCGAGCAGTGCCACATTTCTCTGCATGCGGAGCGACATTGTTACTTTAGCTTTCTAGGGATGTAGACAACCCGCTATGTGGAGAGCAGATTTGATCTGATCAAGTCTGATGTCTTCTTGAACATATTTCTGCTTTTCCTCCTCGGTTCTGATATGCTTTGGATAGCCAGACGCTTCATGCTTGCACTTCAGGAATTTCCTGACATAGTCTTTGAACAGTGTTGCTCTTTTTTGGAAAATGCCAGACTTCATCAATGCAAATCCGATACCCCCTTTTCAACAGCTTTTTCAATCTCAAAAGAAACCCAGGTACCTGACGGCTGCCTCTCACATCACTGTGCTTACACTAGGTGACCTGATTCAGGTCCTCAGCACATGTTCGGCAGAGGGGAAACAACAGTTTGTGATGACACCTGTAGGGCAAAACAGGATGGAAGAGCCCTCTAGGCGGCAAAACAGTACATTTGACAAGGCCAAAATAATTCTCAATACTGTCGAAATTACCCATAATTAGCTCTGGGTGGCCTATAGGGTAATCTTTCTTGGCCTGGACGGTAGGATAAAGACTTGTGAAATCGTAGTAGTGGACTTTTTCCCCTACAGCACAGTCTGTCACATGCAGGAGCTTCATAGCGTTTGTCCTACCACCAAAAAGGGCATCCCTGGGATTCAACTTCTCAGGTTTCTTGTAATTGGCTAGAAAGGCCTGAACAGCTGGATCTGATTGTATTAACTGCTTCCGCTCACACTCCCACATTACAACCACAGAGAGACCGTGCCGCCTCCTGAGAGCTTCAACCTTGTTGATAAACTGTGCATAAACTCCTGTATTATCAGCAGAGGACTGTGGAGATCACTTTACACACTTGTGGTAGTAACACCCGGCAAATTCAAAACATGTGTTTGAAGCCTCATCAAACCCATCCACACAGTAAGCCCCTACCTTGTGCTCACCGCCTCTGAGTGCGTGTCTAATGACTCGCTTTTCAGAATAAGCCACAAATTCCAGCTACTGAAATGCTTTATTGCATTCCAGATACATTCCATCATATGTGAGAGCCAGAGTATTATGAGGCAGGAATAGCATCTTAAACATCCCCATACAGCTTGACGCCAGTGTGGTGAAAGCAAAAGGGTCTACCTGGGTACACTGCATGAATGCATTGCGATAGATCACACAGGCCTTATGCAGTCCATTAACGTCATCGCAACAGTAATGAGCCAGCTCAGCCTGCATATCAAAGCATGTGTTTTTAACAATATTGTACTATCTCATGAATTTCACCTGTTCACTCTGGAGCATTTGTTCATAGCCATAGAATTTGGGCTCAGGGTAAAATCCTACATAAAATTAATTCTCAACAGTGTTGAATTTATGTGGAAAATATCCCTTACCTATATCATCCTCAAAACCAAGAGCAGCAGGTGTTTTAGACAGACTCATAGGCAGAAAGCTGAAGGAATCAATCCACCGCTAATTATAGGCCTCGTCATACATCAGAATCACTCTGCTCCCCTTCATAATCACATAAGGAGTTATGCGTTGCTGTACAAAGTATTCAAGCACTAGATAGTTGTCAAAACCTGAGACATTGTGCTCTATAAAAGTATTACCTTTATATCTTTTACGGCGATAAGATCCGACAAAACCTGCTACACAATCAACACTTCTGAAACAAGATGGAGACAGAGCCTCCATCTCATCCATCACTGCGGTACATGCCATGTTGGCCTCATGTTTACAGTCCCGGTATCTAGTTTCAAAGTCGTACAGAATATAATTAGGAGGGGGTACCTCAGCATCTTCTTTAGGCGGTGTAGGTTGTATGAAACACCGGTGTACCCTGTCTCCTATGAGAGCTCTACAGTGTTCACACCAGGGCTTGGTACATTTATGCTTTTGGGCTGCTCGATTGAGGCGTCTGTAAATCTTGCTACACTCATCACAGTAATGCATAGTTTCACAAGGTATGATACCATGAATTGGGTCTTGTAATTTATGGTTCTATTTATGGTATTTATCACATCACTTCAACCAACCTCTCCCTGATTAACGCAGGCACACCCTGTGGATTGTTGTCTATGCCTATATCGTTGAAATTAATCGGCTGTCTTAGTTCCATGGCATCATAGATAGGGATGTTCCTAACACTGATGGCTCCTGCTCCATACAGTGAGCTACCGACTGGGGATTGTACAATATTACGATATTCAGAGTGTGGTGATGCTGGGATGTTCAACATTTGTCTGAAATGTGCATTTTTCTCACGAATCTCTACAGCCCAGGGTAGGAATCTATCATGCATCACGGCCAAACTAGGGTGTTCACTATCTGCAGACGTATTGTTGTTCTGATTGGCAGCCCTGTCCATTTTTAATAAATTATTGTCTTTTGTCTAAAAAAAGCGGTAATTACTTTTTGTGTGTCGACTATGTGTGATACACAGAGTTCTGTGGTGTTTACAAAATATGACTCTAACTGGTTACGATCTGAGCAAGACTGCACTACCTCACTATGTGTACAATCAAGGTTTTTACCAAACTCTCTGAGAGTAGCCCTGATGTCTGATAGCGGGTCTATGTTGGGCTGCGTTAGAGAGAAAGTGTGTTCACCACCACTAGTCTGAGTTGCTATATCGGTGTAAACAACAACTGTGTTAGTCTCAGGTGAAGAAGAAGATTCCGGACTGTTCATGACAGACTCACTAGCTGTAGATGGTCTACTTGTAAACAGGACAAATAATTATCTAGAATATCAAATAACTCTAGACCCCCACCAAAACCACAACCACCACCATCAGCCGGGTCATGAGTGTCTGCTGCTGTGTGTACAAAGTTCTGCCTTGACCCACAGTCACTGTATAACAGGCTTGAAGATATCAAATTCACATCACCTTGAGATGTCCCCAATGAATAGATGTCTTGCAGTTCATGAGCTTGTGCAGCGTTCAGATTCTCCAGGAACTATGTCTCTTGAAAGGTCTCAGAAGCAGTCTGTTTGTAGTCATCCACGACGGGTGTTGTTCTAACAAGACTCTTCTCTGACCCCTGGCTGCAGTGTGCTGCAGAGTATCTCAGTCTTTTATACCCCTGCAAATCTTCAAACACACACACACATATATTTAAAAATACTGCACATAAATATATACACATTGTATTTAGATAGCATTGAAATACATTCTTTCATCCTACCTCCATCATTGTCGTTATGCTGCTCACTGATGAATATAGAACTATTCCAGGGCACCTCTGCCTCCCTCTGCTGGGCACTACTGGATATCGCACCGTTCCAGGGCGAGTCTGGCTCCCTCTGCTGGGCTCTACTGGATATCGCACTGTTCCAGGCTGTCGTGGGGTCCCTCTGCTGACCAGATGGTGCAAACGCTCCCTGTCATGAGTTGCCCGTTGCAGCAGGGCCTTGTCTTGTCTGAACTCCTCCCACCTCTGCAGATTAACCCGCAAACGTTAAAAAACCGTTAAACATTGAATGTTCTATATTGACTTTATTAGCATTTTACCTACCTGCTAACGGTTCTCTGGGCCTTTTTAGACTTTTCCCGGATTGCTCCCACGCCGGTATATTCTCTGTGAAACACGTCATGAGGCGCCATTTTTAAAAGGACGATCTTGTAATCATGACATCTGGCTTAATTCTCATGTATAACATCACTTACAACATCTATATTCACCATAAAACGTACCCGTTTTTACAGCGCTCTAGACTCACGACTACATAAAAACATTTACAAAGTGATTTCTCACCTTTATTAACGTAACCACCCGCAAGGTCATTTACCAAATCTGACACTGCATTTTCATCACCTGGTGAAACACGTATTTCGTTTTTTCATTATCACTACATGTATTAATGTTAAGAACATTGGTAATGAATGAATGAAAAGAAAAATACACACAATGTTTACATAACGACTTGCTCTCGTTCAGGCCGGTTGGTCCGTTACCTGTCAGATGTCACGCTTTTTTCCAATTATGCCAATATCAATTTTCGTTCAATACAAAAGATACCTCTCTCTCTCTATAATGTTAATGCTAAAAATGGTATATAGAGAAGCCTTACCTCTGTGAAAGATTAACATGATTCTCCTCTGTTTTACCCGATTCAGTGTAGCGCGAACGATCTGGACAGCACAGCGGCCTGGATGCTAATACCACACTAGCCTCTACCTCGATACCTCAGTACACTCGTGCGTACTGACGTAGCCCACGTCATCACACTCTGTGACGCAGGCTAAAATGGCAGACAGTTGCAAAAAAACATTGCCGTCTACGAGATTTTAAACGTACACCAACAGACATTGACAAATATCAACCCTCACAAATACGCCAGTTAAAATGATGTTATTCACGACCCCTCATTTTAAAAAGGAGTAGCTTAAATTATTTTTAATGGTTTATAATCTCACAGGCAAGGGCCCTCCCCTTTTGGCCCACACATCACGAAACAAACCATAGTTTTATCTTGACAGAGAAACAATCGTGACAGGACACTTATCTTTAAAAACAGACCTTGCTGCTGCTGTTGAGGCGTTGGAGGAAAACGCCCTTCACCCCACCCTAACCGACAAGAATCAAACACCATTTAATTAGCAGTAATATGCATCAATTCTCTGCATGATCAGGGCAAATCCGATTACACCGAATCTATCATGGACCCTGCCCCATGCAGATCAAAGGACCTGAACAGACTAGTGTATATATCGCTGCAGTGACATACGCGTAAAACTGGTGTTCAGTCAAATCAAAAACAATAACAAAACATAAGCACATTATCAAGGTTTTTGTATATGTTGCATGTTTTGTTTTTCCATATCCATGTTCAGAAATTGAAACAGTTGCGGACATTTTTTTTGCTTCATGTTCAAAGATAACATATGGTTATTACGTTTAGTGGTTCCACCTAACCCCAAATAGCTAGAAGAAATCTAAAATGCAGACCAGACCAAAGTTCAGGTCGGTTTTAAGCGTATTGTTAATTAAACCTGTTTCTTTGAATAAACAGACATAGCTACCAGACTGTCGCAGGGAAAGGTTAGGGCACTGATGTGGCACATGTCCAATGAGGTTAAACCAAACGAAAGTGAAAATGTCAAAAGAGCAGAACAGTAGGTCTTCCAGTTATACAGGTGGTGTTACTACATGGTGCAGCAGAACGCAAAACACCTTGACTGATTTATGGCTGAGATGGCTGCTGCAGTAAATGAGTGTGTGACGGCTGGAAACTGGCCAGTCTGCTGACTCATCTGCTTAAAGTTCAGCTCCATCAGCCAGAGGGAACTGAATTTGGTGGAGCCTCTAGGAAGTGTTGTCCCAAACCCACAACAGCAGAAAACTAGCAACCAGAACACGTGGAACATACTAAGCTAAGTCAATTGAATTTATGATGAGTCTTTACACAAGAAACAAGCCTCAGTATTGTCTGACATTTACATGCTGATTTGCTTTGTGCTTTTGTGGAATAGATGCTTATAACAGAATTACTATAGGGATTAAATCCCAAAGAAATGTTTTAGTCTAAACCCTGAGCAGTCGAGCCATGTTAACTCTAGTAAATCTGCAAAGTGCATTTAAACTTTAAATTTTATACACATGCATGGTTTGTCTTTTACTGTCTCTTTTAGTGCATACTAAAATTAGTTTGGTGAAAAGTTTGGGATCACTTCAGTTTTCCAGTTGTTACAAAAATCACTGTAGTTTAGTGTAGTGTCTCAATAAACTCAAACATAACACAAGTAAAACACAAGTTTTTCACACCTGGATTTGGGGATCCTCTGCCATTCATCCTTGCAGATCCTCTCCAGTTCTGTCAGGTTGGATGGTGAACGTTGGTGGACAGCCATTTTCAGGTCTCTCCAGAGATGCTCAATTGGGTTTAGGTCAGGGCTCTGGCTGGGCCAGTCAAGAACGGTCACAGAGTTGTTCCGAAGCCACTGCTTTGTTATTTTAACTGTGTGCTTAGGGTCATTGTCCTGTTCAAAGGTGAACCTTCGGCCCAGTCTGAGGTCCTGAGCACTCTGGAAGAGGTTTTCTTCCAGGATATCTCTGTACTTGGCCGCATTCATCTTTCCTTCAATTGCAACCAGTCGTCCTGTCCTTTCAGCTGAAAAACACCCCCACAACATGATGCTCCCACCACCATGTTTCACTGTAGGGATTGTATTGGGCAGGTGATGAGCAGTGCCTGGTTTTTTCCACACATACCGCTTAGAATTAACGCCAAAAAGTTCAATCTTGGTCTCATCAGACCAGAGAATCTTATTTCTCATAGTCTGGGAGTCCTTCATGTGTTTTTTGGCAAACTCTACGCGGGCTTTCATGTGTCTTGCACTGAGGAGAGGCTTCCGTCGGGCCACTCTGCCATAAAGCCCCGACTGGTGGAGGGCTGCAGTGATAGTTGACTTTGTGGAACTTTCTCCCATCTCCCTACTGCATCTCTGGAGCTCAGCCACAGTGATCTTTGGGTTCTTCTTTACCTCTCTCACCATGGCTCTTCTCCCACGATTGTTCAGTTTGGCTGGACAGCCAGGTCTAGGAAGAGTTCTTGTCGTCCCAAACTTTTTCCATTTGATCATTATGGAGACCACTGTGCTCTTAGGAACCTTGAGTGCTGCAGAAATTCTTTTGTAATCTTGGCCAGATCTGTGCCTTGCCACAGTTCTGTCTCTGAGCTCCTTGGGCAGTTCCTTCGACCTCATGATTCTCATTTGCTCTGACATCCACTGTGAGCTGTAAGGTCTTATATAGACAGGTGTGTGCCTTTCCTAATCAAGTCCTATCAGTTTAATTAATGAAGGAGCAGAACCATCTCAAGGAGGATCAGAAGAAATGGACAGCATGTGAGTTAAATATGAGTGTCACTGCAAAGGGTCTGAATACTTATGACCATGTGATATTTCAGTTTTTCTTTTTTAATGAATTTGCAAAAATTTCTACATTTCTGGTTTTTTCTGTCAAGATGGGGTGCTGAGTGTACATTAATGAGAAATAAAATGAACTTTTTTGATTTTGGCAAATGGCTGCAATGACACAAAGAGTGAAAAATTTAAAGGGGTCTGAATTCTTTCCATACCCACTGTAGGAGGTGAAATATTATTGAGCATTCACTGATATAAAGGCCATATATGGGAACGAGCTGAGCAGCAAGAGTTACAGTTGAGAAGGGTGTAATCAGACTATATAACCACTGTGTGTTTCCTTGTTTTCAGTTCTGTGGTTGCATACATTAGAAATAATGTCACAGAACTCCAGATATATCCGACTGTATTTGCTCATGTAATCTGTTTTGTTGTGGAAACAATAAAAGTATAGAATCTTCAATAGGCTACTGACTGATCTCTTCAAATAAACTAACTCGGGGGGACACAGGTGTAGTTCATGTCCCAACACATTTCATAAATTTTAACCATGTTGTAGCTAAAAATGGCAGCAGCAGGTCAGATGAAATGCAGCCTGGCCCTCAGTGTAGCATCTGATGGGATGGAAAAGGTTTTATCCTCACAAACACAAAGCTCTAAGTGCATCTCAAAGTCACTGTCTTGATGTGAAGGTGATAACATTTGTGTCCACTGTGACAAACCTCAACACTTTTCCTCTACTCTGAATGGCAGCTCTATGAAGCTGAAGCAGCTGAAGGCAGCAGCGTCGGCATGCTGTTGATTGACAGCAGAGTGGATGAGTGTCAGCACAGGGGGTGTAGAGGCGGAGAGGAGAGAGTGATGCCGCGAATGTGTGATCTTTGCAGTTTCAGTTTCAAAAGGTTATGATTGGCACTGCTCAAGGTCAGGGCCATTGCTAATTCAGAGACTTTGAAGTCTGATAGAGGGAGAGAGAAAGATACAGAGGGGAGAAAAAGAAAAAAAGAAATATGTAGAAATAACAAGACTTGAATGAAGGTCTAAGCTAAGTTAGAATTCCTTGATGACCAAGATAAAAACATGCCTTTATGCTGGAAAAGCCTGAAGGAACACAGACCTTTTTTTAGCCTTTAATTCTGGCTCAGATATAATTTTTGGCCACTGATACAAATTAAATAAATAATAAATTAATGGACACGAGATGATATGTAGCCAAAATATTGTCTTTGCAGGCATCAAGCTAAATGAAAAGGCAATCTTTAAAAAGTGTTTTCTGATAGGAATGACACCATAGGCGACTGCTTCTGGAGGATCTCTTTCTGCACAGGGCAGTGTGCCACGCTGGCGGTTTGAGCCCACCTGCTGATGTGATGCTAGTCTCCCCGTCTCCTGTGTGTGCAACAAATTGTCAAATAAATGCTGTTAGAGAAATTAAAATGTTTACCCTCCTGTGACCTAATCCACCTTACTTTAGTATAACTGAAACACTTCTGAATGGGGCCTATTGTGTATTGTGGAAATATAATTGTTGCTCTCAGTGAGCACAGTTTGCTCTAACCTTCAATTCAATTCAATTCAATTTTATTTGTATAGCGCCAAATCACAATACAAATCATCTCAAGGCACTTTACAAAAACTAAAACTAAAAACCCAACAATTCCCTTATGAGCAAGCACTTGGCGACAGTGGAGAGGAAAAACTTCCTTTAACGGAAGAAAAAACCTCCAGCAGAACCGGGCTCAGTTTGGGCGGCCATCTGCCTCGACCGGTTGGGGTGAGTGGATAGAGCAGAGAGAAAAGAACAGCAACAATAAACAACAAATAGACACTGCAGGTTGGTGGGACCAGTAACTGCACATCAGCGATATACAGCTCCAGGACCAGGGACACCTGCAGAAGGTACAGAGAGAACAGAGACTAACCTTGACTAAGGGCCCAGATGTCTTTCTGTGTGAAATCACCTCCCTTTTGTGTTACCATGAAAACTGATGTGTTGGGCTGCAAGCAGCCAGTGACCCTCGTGCTGTACTAAGGTACTATGTAACTGTAGTCACACTGAGTCTCAGACTGCAAGTAAAACTTCTATATAATTTTACTGAAGTTTGTCCTCTGAGTCTATTTGTTAAAGAATTTACCTAACAAGTGCAAAAATAACGTTATATGTATTTAAAGTCTTTTCTGATATTATTACGATCATACTGGATCATTTCTCAGCTCCAAGATGTTTGTTCTTTTTTTCACCAAATAAATAGCCCACATGACGCTGTTTATAGAGGTCTGTACTCTATGCTGACTAACAGGGAATCATTATTAATGCTGTAAACATCACAATTGAAATGACCTTTCAGTCTGTATTTTCTTGAATTTTAACAGAAATTTTGAGGCAGATATTTCAAAACCTAACATAGTTTGGAAACTGCATGATATGAGATGATATGACTTATAAATCACTCACAAGGTTTGGCTTATTAAACAGTGAGACCATCTCAGTATTATGTGTAGCAGCTAATTAATCAAAACTGGCAAACTGGGAGGCTGGGCAAGCATCCAGCATAATTCCCTGACAATAAGGGCCTTGTTTCTACTTCAGAGCCTGTAGCAACCCAGTGTGGTTGACTGTAAATAAACACATGCTGCACATGCTCACAATGAGAGTTATTCATCATCAGTGCTGCAGCTTCAGGCTATACATCTTGGCAGCATCACAGATTAGAGCGCCAACTCTCATGTTTTCTAAGTTTGTGAGGGATTTACCCAGGGAGACAAGGATAGAGAAAGATATAGCTCCTGATTCCTCTGTGAGCTTTACCTCCAGAGCCGCTGTCTCCCTCCTGGTTCTCCCTCTGTTTGGATTTTGGTCTGCATGTCTTATTTAGGGTATATACGTACAGTGTATAAGTACTTCTAAACACCATCTACAAAATGTCACACGTAATGCATAATATCAACACATCTGAGGAAAAACATAACCCATGACTGACCTTTACAAAGAACAGATACTGTTAAAATTCATAGAAGTACTATAAACTTCTTAATGCCAATATACAGACATAATAGGAATAAGTCTGGGGATCACGCAAGGCTGGGAGGTCATCCTGTGTGCATGTCTGTGATGGTTATTATTTGTATGGCATAGTGAGCCCTTCAAACAATACAAATAAACCCTCACCACACACCCTAGCAGACACAGTCCTATCTCTTAATGAAATACCACCTACCATTTCTAAGATGCTTTTCTCTAAAGTGCCATGCAACACTACCACAGCTACATGTTTAAATAAGGCTGACATCAGGGGGCAGAAATCCTCGAGCCCTGCACAGCGTGTGACACCAAAAACCTCATGAATAGCTTTAGGCCTTGTTAAGTTTCCATTGGCATCTGCATCTTTTAACTGTTGTTACTAACTGTAACCAGGCTAACAGCGTTAGACCTAACAAACAATATAGTTTTAAAGCTTAAACCTCAATATACTGTCTCTGACAGGTTCCCTTCTGCATCTCATACCAACATTAAATGGTAAATATTAATGTTTTCTCAAGTTTAGTCCAGTTAAGTCAGCATGTGACACAGCCGGATGACAGTGTCCTGGTGATGCTGTGGGAATGTGGACAGGCTGGGGTTTCCACGTTGAAAAAAAAAAGTGCTTTAAAGCAAAGACTGGCCAAGAACAAGCCTCCAAATGTTCTCATTCTCAAGGTCTTAATCTTGTGCTTCTCCCAAAGATAAAAGTACACAAACACACTAACACACACACACCATACAGTCAAGGAGTTCACTTTCAATGCATCAAGTGAATAGAAGTTGACTCGTGCACAAACGCTCCACCAGGCCTGTCTCACTGACTTATTGGAAGGGTAATGAATGGAGTGCAAGCAGCATGTGAAAGCTGAATCCTTCCCCAGGTGAGGTGAGGTGGAAGTCTGACCTTTCTGCTTAGGGAACAATTAAATTTACATTTGATTTGGTTGAATCTCTTTTTATGGCTTGACAATATACCTGGTAGAGAACTCCTTAAAAGTGTGTATGGCTGGAGCGTAATAAACATTTCAATTCAAAAGTGGTTTAATAACCTAAATAAAATGTCTGAACTAGTAGGACAGTAACAGCACCACCTCTGCCTGTTTGTACCATTGATATTATCCACAGGGAAGATTATTAAATGGAATGTCAGTCAATTTGCTGTCAAACCCTACTAGACTGCTAGACTGAAAATAAAAACAGAATCAGGAAAAAAATTTGGTGAAATCACAGGATTTGTATGAAATCAAACACAGTCGAAACATAGGAGCTGTTGCCATAAATCTTCTTACCCTTAAAAAACATTTACTATAGATGAGGTCTACACGTCTACACAGTTGATCACACTCCAGTGTAATATATTGTTGAGTTTCATGTTGTAAATGATTGGCATGATGGGAATGTAATTCATCATGTGCACAAGTTAACTATGTCCTGATGGAAACCTCATGTCAAAGCACTGCAGCTGTATTTAATAAGCTGTCACTTCTTTAGAGAATTTAATATAAAGACCTGGATTAAACCTTTAACAGTGTCCGGTAATGCCTCACAACACACAACTGAAACGCACTTTAATTTTTTATTCGGTTGTTTTCAATTGCTGAATCTGGACAATGAAAATACAAATAACAGGCCACAGTCTCAGCAGACCAGAATGCACTGCTGCCACCAAACATATTTCACATTTTCAGTGAGGTGGTGTTCACTGTCTGTCACTGAGACGAAAATGTAATTTGTCAAGGTCCCATTGTGGGTGACGTTGACTGATGTGACACGGTGTTCCTACAGCTAAACATGTCATAAATAAAGAACAGAACTGCTTTCAAGCATATTCCTCCTGTCCCCTAAAGCTTTGCCAACAAGAGACAGGAAGCAGAAACTGTGGACATCTACAAATGTCTAACAACATTAAAATCAGATGTCAATAGTAATAAAATCTCTTCCAACAACAGCATTGATATTTTGGACCATAAAGGTTATTTTTATTAAGTTTGTGAAAGCAAGAAACTTGTGTGACATCATACAATCTAAATGCTTAATTACTTAAAAAGTCTGCTCTGAATATTCATGCAAAAAAAAAAGCAGACTAAGAAAGTACAGTAGGAACTAAATATATTGAAAACACTGGTCCAGATTTGTTTCTCACAGTCCAGAAGGTCTTGCTGCTGTACCTTTCTTTCAACACAGGAATATTAAGACATAAACAGTGACTCTGCTGTTATGAATACATTTCTCAAGCATTATGAAGTCCTTCAACAAAGGGCTAACTCTTTAAACAATTGTTCTTCATCATGACGGTGCATGGTGCAGAAGCAACAGTCTGTAATGTTCATATTAATATAAACCTTCTCAAACAACAACAACAAAAGTATAATGGGCATTGCGCGGCTCCATACCTTTGAACAAAAGCCAGATAGCCTAGCCCCGTTAGCAGGTTTGGAGCCACCGAGTTCAGGCTCAGGGCCTATTAGTGGTCCAAGGGCAGCTCCGGAGCAGGAGAATTAGCCTGGGTGACGGTCCAATGGAAACATACTCCTAAGCAGAAGCCCACAGCTCATCACCTGCCTGTTCACGTTTCTAATAGATTTTCCCTGCTCAGCGACACACCCGCTGAGAAACCGACTCTGATAATTGGCGATTCCATAGTCAGAAACGTGAAGCTAGACACACAAGCGACCAAAATCAAATCTATTCCAGGGGCCAGAGCGGGCAACATCGAGTCAAATCTGAAGCTGCTGGCTAAGGCTAATCGTGAATATGGAAAAATTGTTATTCACGTCGGCAGCAATGACACCCGATTACGCCAATCGGAGGTCACTAAAATTAATGTTGAGTTGGTGTGTAACTTTGCCAAATTAATGTTTGGACCCCTCCCCAAATGGGCCAGCGATGACATGTTTAGCCGCATGTTGTCATTCCGTCGCTGGCTGTCTAGGTGGTGTCCAGCAAACGATGTGGGCTTCATAGACAATGGGCCACTCTCTCGGGAAAACCCGGTCTGGTAGCGAGGGACGGCATCCATCCCACTTTGAATGGTGCAGCTCTCATCTCTAGAAATTTGGCCAAGTTTATTAGCCAACCTAAAGTTTGACAATCCAGTGTGGGGACTGAGACGCAGAGACTCTCTGCAGTTTCCTTAGAGCCATCACCCCCCTCAAACCACATGGAGATCGTGTCTGCCCCTCGAACATATAAATCAAATAAATCAGAAGTTAACAGAAGAGGAGTTATTCATAAAAACCTAATAAAAATGAAGACCACTCCTCTTATGGAACAGAGAAACAGAACAGTCAGATGTGGATTATTAAATATCAGGTCTCTTTCATCTAAATCTCTGTTAGTAAATGATTTGATAACTGATAACCAAATTGACTTACTCTGTCTTACTGAAACCTGACTACAGCAGGATGAATATGTCAGCCTTCATGAATCAACCCCCCTCAGTCATAAAAATTGTCATGTTCCTCGAAGCACAGGTCAAGGTGGAGGAGTAGCTGCAATCTTCCACTCAAACATATTATTAAACTTTCATCCTCAGAACAGTTATGACTCATTTGAGAGCCTCACTCTTAGTCTCTCACATCCAAACTGGAAAACACAAAAAGCAGTTCTACTTGTCATTGTGTTTTAGAATGTTTAATTAATTATGGACCAGATAGTCTTGACACACAGTTCAGTACTGCGCTATTCGCCTTGGACACTCCCGGACACATGAATGCCATGGGGTGCATATACAGGGGTGCATATACAGAAAACAGCAGGACTGTGGAATTAATAGCTCCTATACATTGTGGAATGCAGATGCACCTATGGGGGCTTCATATAAGATAAAGGAAGTAACTGGCCTTAGTTTGCTCAAGCGACCCCCACTCAGAACACATAGAAGACAGTTGGCAATAACAACTCCATATAACGTAATATCATAAATACCTTTTGGTGGGGCGCTGCCCAACAGTTTAAACATTGTATAGTTTCCATCTACTGTTTAGATCTCTCTGCCTGCATGTGTGAGTGGATCTCTGGAGACGTCTCTGTACTTTTACAATAAACCGGTGTGTCGATTCCTAACCTACATTCCGTCTTCTTTTATCCCTACATTAATGAACCCGGGGAAAGTCATAAGGTAAGATTTTCCAACAACATGCAGATCTGTTCTTTCAGGAGAAATTGTTGGTATGGTATGGTATGGTATGGTAAATGGTATCGTCAACTCTATGAAATTTATACGCTCAAAAGATGAATTCTGTTTAATGGCAGCGCCTAATACACGATATGCTGTGAAAATCCTGATAGCCAGCCTTTTTGTGAAGAAAGTCTCAATCTCACCCACCCTCTGACTGGCCCACAGCAGGGTGCTCCAGCACAGCAATGTAAAATATGCCGTGGACAGAGTGGCCTTGAAAATATTCTCAGTCCCTGCAAGCATGAGAGTCTGCAATCAGGAGAATCTCTAGATAGGTCAAATGCCTAAATTTATCATAGTGGCATTTGTCGACAATGAGGCATACACAGGAAGCTATGGCAGAAATCTATTTAATTTTGAACATTTGGATGCCGAGTTCATCAGTCTCTATGCTGATGGACACACTCACCCTGCAAAGCCACTGCAGCCACATTTTCCTAGAGGGCAGTATGTCAGGGAATATTATCAAATGATACAATCCACCGGCAGACATCTTAAAGACAGGCCCTTAACCATTTCAAGAGAAGCATTTGGCAATGGTTGCACCCTATATTGTTTCAACCTTGAACCAGACGGAGGCGGTGGGGGTAATGTGTCCCTGATCAAGACCGGGAATGTGAGGCTGGAGGTGAGGTTCCGAACGCCTCTCCAACGCACTGTTAACATGATCTGTTATGCAGTGTTTGATTCAGTCATTGAGATATCAAACATTAGACAAGTTTTGGTGGACTATTACTGAGTCACAGTACAACACAGCAGGACAGGAATACAATTTAGTTGACTTGTATCTCCAGAAGGATAATTAGTAAAAATGTTGATTTTCTGGGGGTACCGCCGTGCGATCAGCTGACCAAACTCAAAATTTTACGACGACCAGCTGCTTTGATTGTTAACACTAACCCGTCTTACCTGCCCGGCGAGCACTGGTTGGCCAGATATTTCACAGTCGATCATCAGACCTGGTTTTTCGACAGCTACATTAACCCGCCAGATAGATTTCAGCCATATATATCCAACTTTATCATTAAAAATGCCAGCAGGGTGTTATACTCCCACACCCAGGTACGGTCTCCCCTCTCAATAACATGGGGGCAACATTGTGTATTTTTTCTCTGGCATGTGCAAAAGAGGATTTCTTACAAGCTCTGATCTTATGGGGTTTTACGCTTTGATACCCGGGTTTTACGCTTTGTCAATAGAATCAGTCCTGTACCTGTACAGCAACAACCTATGTACAATGTGCAATTATGACGTATAAAATATTAATAAAAAGACATTCAGTATACATGTTTTCATAGTGTGTTTTATTATTCATAATGAAAGAAAATAATCATTGTACAGTCAAATAAAAAATAAATTCATAAGATCAAAAACATTCAATATTTCATAATGTCAAGCATATACATTTATAATGATCTATAAAATTATTTCACATAAAAAACAGTAAATTGAATGCAGTATTTTAAAAACATCCACTAGTTTTAAAACTTATTCCAATGAAAAATCTGTATTGCACCAGAATGCAGTGTTAGTTTTGTGTTGAGCTCCCCTCCTAGATCTATGTACATATGTCCCAGGGCTGCTTTTTGATTCACTGTACAAGGCGGGGTAATGCTGGTGTTGGGTGTGAAGGACTATAGCCAATGTCTTTACCAGATTAAATCTCTTCAATACCTCAACGGGCCTGCTTGTTTGATACAGCAGATAATGGCACATTTAGGCTTACCACTGTTTTTAAAAATTGAGTCCACCCCTGAGGCATCAAACTCGCAGACACACGGCATCAAGTGTGGCTAATCACCACCCCCTGTTGGTGTTGCTCTCCGGGTAAGCGAATCACTTTTGTCTTGCAAGCGTGTCGTGTTGTGTGTGTTGTATAGTTCGTCTACAGACTAGCAACAGACTAGCTATAGTTTAACACACCTAAAAACTAACTAAACTCTAAACAATTCATTAACTGCTACATTCCGGTACCCCTCAGTCATAAAAATGATCATGTTCCTCGAAGCACAGGTCGAGGTGGAGGAGTAGCTGCAAACCTATTATTAAACTTTCATCCTCAGAACAGTTATAACTCATTTGAGAGCCTCACTCTTAGTCTCTCGCATCCAAACTGGAAAACACAAAAACCAGTTCTACTTGTCATTGTGTACCGTCCACCTGTCCCTTACTCAGAGTTTTTAACTGAATTTCCAGACTTCCTGTCTGATTTAGTGCTTAGATCAGATAAAGTCATTATAGTGGGAGATTTTAACATTCATGTAGATGTTGAAAATAACAGCCTCAGCATTGCATTTAATTCTATATTAGATTCAATTGGTTTCATTCAAAACGTTAATAAACCCACCCACTGTTTCAATCACACCCTTGATATTGTTCTGACCTATGGCATCGAAATTGAACATCTAATAGTTTTTCCCCCAAATCCTGTTTTGTCAGATCATTATTTAATAACTTGAATTTAAAATGATGGATCATGCACTACAGCAGATGTTTATCCGACAAGGCTGTTAATAAATTTAAGAAAATGATTCCATCTTTATTTACATCTATGCCAAGTATAAACATAGTGGAGGGCAGCTGCTTCAATCCCACTCCCTACCAAATTGATCATGTTGTTGACAGCACTGTAACCTCACTGCGTGAAACGCTTGATTCTGTAGCCCCTCTGAAAAAGAAGTTAGTGAATCAGAGAAGACAAGCCCCATGGTATAATTTACATATTCGTACCTTAGAGCAGGCATCACGAAGGCTGGAAAGGAAGTGGCGTTCCACAAACTTAGAGGAAATTTTTCTAGCCTGGAAAAACAGTCTACTAACATATAAAAAAGCTCTCCGTAAAGCCAGAACTGCATACTATTCATCACTAATAGAGGAAAATAAAAACAATTCCAGGTTTCTTTTCAGCACTGTAGCCAGGCTGACAAAAAGTCACAGCTCTGTTGAGCCCAGTGTTCCCTTAGCTCTCAGCAGTGATGAATTTATGAGTTTCTTTTCAAATAAAATCACAACTATTAGAGATAAAATTCAGCAGATGCTTCCTATACCTGCAATAAATAAATCTTCTACTACAGTAGCTCTTGAATCATCTGTAGGACCTCAGTTATGTTTAGACTGCTTCTCTCCCATAGATCTCTCTGAATTTACATCAGTAGTTGCTTCATCGAAATCAACATGTCTCTTAGACCCCATTCCGACTAGACTTCTTAAAGGCACCCTGCCATTAATGAACTCATCTTTATTAGACTTGGTAAATTTATCTCTAGTATCAGGCTACGTACCACAGACCTTTAAGACTGCAGTAATGAAACCTTTACTCAAAAAGCCTAGTCCTGATCCAGGAGTCTTGGCTAATTATAGACCAATATCCAACCTGCCATTTATTTCTAAAATCCTAGAAAAAGCTGATGCTAAGCAGCTATCAGACCACTTACACAGGAATGAACTATTTGAAGATTTTCAATCAGACTTTAGAGCACATCATAGTACAGAAACAGCCCTGTTGAAAGTTACCAATGATCTTCTCTTAGCCTCAGATAATGGACTTGTTTCAATACTTGCCCTCCTAGACTTTAGTGCAGCATTCGACACCACTGACCACAACATCTTATTACAGAGACTGGAGCATGTGATTGGTATCAGAGGAACAGCGTTAAAGTGGTTCCAATCCTATTTATCGGACAGATTCCAGTTTGTTCATGTCCATGATGAACCTTCCAGGTGCACAAAAGTTAGTTATGGAGTTCCACAAGGCTCTGTGCTAGGACCAATTCTGTTCACCCTGTATATGCTTCCTCTAGACTATGTCATTAGGACGCACTCTATTAATTACCACTGCTATGCGGATGACACTCAGTTATATCTATCTATTAAACCTGTTAACACAAACCAGTTAACCAGACTTCAAGCCTGTCTAACTGACATAAAGGTCTGGATGACCAGGAACTTTTTACTTTTAAACTCAGAGAAAACAGAAGTCATTATATTTGGGCCAAAAAGTCTCAGAAATAACTTTTCTCAAATTATAGCTACTTTAGATGGCATAGCCCTGGCCTCTAGCACTACTGTAAAAAACCTTGGAGTTATTTTTGACCAGGACATGTCCTTTAACTCACACATAAAACAAATCTCTAGAACTGCATTCTTTCACCTGCGCAACATTTCCAAAATTAGGAACATCCTGTCTCAAAATGATGCAGAAAAACTAGTCCATGCATTTGTTACCTCAAGGCTAGATTACTGTAACTCATTATTATCTGGATGTCCCAATATCTCCATAAAAAGCCTCCAGTTAATCCAGAATGCCGCAGCCAGAGTCCTGACAGGAACTAGCAAGAGAGATCATATTTCTCCTATATTGGCTTCTCTTCATTGGCTCCCTGTAAAATATAGAATAGAATTTAAAATCCTTCTTCTCACATACAAATCCCTTCATAATCAAGCTCCTTCATACCTTAAAGACCTCATAGTACCATATTATCCCAATAGACCACTTCGCTCTCAGAGTGCAGGTCTACTTGTGGTTCCCAGAGTTTCCAAAAGCAGAATGGGAGGCAGCGCCTTTAGTTATCAAGCACCTCTCATATGGAACCAGCTCCCAGCCTGGGTTCAGGAGGCAGACACTCTCTGTACATTTAAGGCTAGACTTAAAACAAAGCATATAGTTAGGGCTGGCTTCAGGCAACCCTGAACCATTCCTTAGTTATGCTGCTATAGGCCTAGACTGCCCGAGGACCATCGGTGCACTGAGCTCCCTTACCCTAACCCCTCCCCCCCTTCCTTTCCCCTCCCCTCTCTTCCTCTCCTCCCACCTCATGTATTTTCCACCATTGAATGTTACTAACCTTGTGCTCTCTCTCTCCCCTAGTTTGTGCTCTCTCCCTCTCTCTCTGTTCTCTCTGTATCTTCTGCAAGTGTCCCCGGTCCTGGAGCTGTATATCGCTGATGTGCAGTTGTAGGCTGAAGTGTTTACTTCAGAGTGCTGTGAATGTCATCTTGTTCACACATTCACAGTAAACAATACACTGATTTAAATTTTCTAAGACACTTTTTGTCCAGAAAGGCCATATGCAAGAGGGTGTGTCTGAGGATGAATAGTCATGTGATTTACCTGAGAACACAAAAGACGCACTGAACGACCAGACAAAGCCGTGCATAATGAGCCTTTCAGTCAATGTAGATGGGAAGGATTAGTGCAGCACAATACAACACAATGAGGAGCCAGACGATCCTCATTTGAGTTAAAATCAGTGTTTTTACTCTGAGGACAAGCTAAACTATTTGTCTCTGTGTGGAATATAAGGAGCGCCGCTTCACGTGCGTAACGCGCAAGTAAATTATATGATGAAGTTGGATATTTTGTGTCATTTCTCGGGCGTGTGCACATATTTACCTGGTTCACCTGACATTATTTACATGTGAACAGTGGACAGTGTACAAGGCGGGACCGCATTACCTGTAATGGAAAAAACGGACTTCTCCTTACGTTCATACGGATTAAATAAAAAGTGATGATTTGTTTTTGACTTGAATTGTTTCACTCAAAAGAAAACATTTCAAGCTTTCTAGCCATATAATTCTTATTTTTATGAGGCAAGTATTCGCTGAGATTCTGGTTGTTTTACTTACGCGTCTGTGAAGAGAAATGGCAGAGACAGAAAAGTCCGAGAGCGCACCCTGTCGGCTTTCTTTATTTAAAAAAAGCACAACGTTTTGTTGTTATTATGATGGTATACAACTTAAAGTAGACCCTTTACAGATTTGAATCATATATTTCTTTTATCTGTACGATCAGAATTGATTGAGTAATTTAAGTTTGTTTTGGCCTTATCAGGAAAAGATGCATTAACAAGGCTGTTGATAAACTTCTCTGACCCCTGGCTGCTGTGTGTTGAGGAGTAGCTCAGTCTTTTATACCCCTGCAAATCAACATCTTCAAACACACACACACACGCACACACACACACAGGATAGCTCAATGACCCTTAGTGGTACTAACCTACCTCATTACAAATGAGTGATAGAATACCGGCTTGGGTCGCCCGGGTCAACAAGGTCCACGTCAGGTGCTGGGGGACCAGGGCAACCTGATGAGAAATGGGCTACTGGGACAAGACACTCGTGGACGAGGGCTGATAACAGAGAAGTGTTGGAGTGCTACTACATGAGTAACCCCAGCGATAAGGGGTTAAAATGCACATTCAGAGGATGTGGGACCTATGGAAACTTCGAAACCCACCATCTATACTAGGGCCAAAACATCTAGTATCTGAGTGTTCCAACATCCGCAAACGGCAACTGCTATCACAACTAGAGATTGAAGAAATACAACACAAATGCTACGGCAAGGGGGAGCCAGGACGCCAGGTCAGGGGGGAAACAACACCATCCCCACCCGAGATTGGGTATCAAGCCCCAGTGACAAGCCCCAACACGCTGAACACAAGAACAGCTGACCTGAGAGTGAAGATTGTGAGCAGGATGGACACCTGGAACCTCCGCAGCCGGTTACCAAGACAAAGTGAAGTACTCTCTGAAAGTCTACTAGAAGATGTGAATGCAGCATTACGAACAATCCCCACTGTGACCATCACCTAGACCAACAAGCTGATATACACCACGGCAACAGGTGATCCTTGAGATGCTTGGCCACAAAATACATCCCACCACCAAGGAGCAGTACCAGTACCCTGCATAGAGAAGGAGGTTAGAGGCAAAATATAAGGGCAACATGGAGTGTAGGCACATGAGCGGGGCCCAGAAAGGAATGAGTAAGGACACCAGGGGAGCAAAACATCAACTACTGGTCGATAAAATGGTCACTCGAGACTGTAAGACCAGGCAGACCAACCTGTGCACCGCCTGGACTGACTACAAGAAAGCCTACGACTCAATGCCTCACACATGGATCCTGGAATGCCTGGAGCTGTACAACATCAATAGGACCCTAAGAACCTTCATAAGGAACTTAATGGGACTGTGGAAAACAACCCTAGTAGCCCACCTCAAGCTGATAGCACAAGTCTCCATCAAGTGCGGCATCTACCAAGGAGATGCTCTGTCCCTGCTGCTGTTCTGCATAGGCCTGAACCCCCTCAGCCAGATCATCACTAAGACGGGCTTCGGATACCGACTACGAAATGGGGCAACCATCAGCCACCTCCTGTACATGGATGACATCAAGCTGTATGCCAGGACTGAGCGAGACATCGACTCACTGATCTACACCACCAGGATATACAGCAACGACATTGGAATGTCATTCGGACTGGACAAGTGTGGTCAAATGATAACAAAGAGAGTGAAGGTTGTCAGGACTGAAGGAGTTGAACTCCCAGAAGGCAGCATAGCAGATGTTGAGGGAAGCTACAAGTACCTTGGAATCCCCCAGGCAAATGGGAACCAAGAAGAAGCCGCAAGGAAAGCAGCCACAGCCAAATACCTACAGAGCGTAAGGCAAGTCCTAAGAAGTCAGCTAAATTGGAAGAACAAGGTCCAAGCCATCAACACTTACGCCCTGCCGGTCATCCGATACCCCACTGGCATAATAAGCTGGCCAAGAGAGGACATAGAAGCCACTGATGTGAAGACAAGGAAGCTCTTCACATTGCATGGAGGACTTCACCCCAAATCCAGCATCCTGAGACTGTACTGTAGAGGAAGGAAGGAAGCCGGGGAGTGGTGAGCATCAGAGCCACCATCCAAGATGAAGCAGCAAAGATCCATGAGTACATCAGGAAGATGGCCCCAAGCGATGGAATACTTAGTGAATATCTTAGGCAACAGAAGCCCGATGCAGAGGAAGAAGAGCGAGAACCATCATGGCAGGACAAACCCCTGCACGGTATGTACCACCGACAGATACAAGAAGTGGCTGATATCAAAAAGTCCTACCGGTGGCTGGAAAAAGCTGGACTGAAAGACAGCACAGAGGCACTAATCGTAGCAGCACAAGAACAGGCCCTGAGCACAAGATCGATAGAGGCCGGGGTCTACCACACCAGGTGCAGGCTGTGCAAAGATGCCCCTGAGACAATCCAGCACATAACAGCAGGTTGTAAGATGCTATCAGGCAGAGCATACATGGAACGCCATAACCAAGTGGCCGGCATAGTGTACAGGAACATCTGTGCCGAGTATGGGCTGGAGGTCCCAATGTCAAAATGGGACATACCTCCAAAATGTGAGGGAGAATGACCGAGCTAAGATCCTGTGGGACTTCCAGATACAGACCAACAAACTAGTGATGGCTAACCAACCGGACATAATAGTGGTGGACAAGCTGCAGAAGAAGCCGTAGTGGTAGATGTAGCAATCCCAAGTGGCAGCAACATCAGAAAGAAGGAACATGAGAAGCTGGAGAAATACCAAGGGCTTAAAGAAGAGCTAGAAAAGATGTGGAAGGTGAAGGCAACAGTGGTCCCCGTGGTAATTGGCACCCTCGGGGCTGTGACCCCCAAACTGGGAGAGTGGTTCCAACAAATCCCAGGAACAACATCAGAGATCTCAGTCCAGAAGAGCGCAGTGCTAGGAACACCTAATATACTGCGAAGAACCCTCAAACTCCCAGGCCTCTGGTACAGGACCCGAGATTGAGGAAGACACACACACACCACCCATAGGGGTGAGAAGGGAATTTATATATATATATATATATATATATATATATATATATATATGTATATATACACACATTGTATTTAGATAGTGTTGAAATACATTATTCATCCTACCTCCATCATCATCGTTATACTGCCCCTGCTGCTCACTGCTGAATATCGCACCATTCCAGGGCACCTCTGACTCCCTCTGCTGGTCACTACTGGATATCACACCGTTCCAGGCTGTCGCGGGGTCACTCTGCTGGTTGTTGTCGAATGTTACACCATCCAAGATAACCGCAGGGTCCCTTCTGCTGACCAGACGGTATAAACACACCCTGTCGTGAACTGACCGTTGCGGCTGGGCCGTATCTTGTCTGAACTCCTCCCACCTCTGCAGATTAACCCGCAAACAAGGGACAATCTTGTAATCATGACATCTGGCATCATTTTCTTGTATAACATCACAACATCTATAGCCACCATAAAACGTAACCGTTTTTACAGCACACTAGACATTTACAAAATGATATCTCACCTTTATTAACGTAATAGCACGCGGGTTCGTTTACCAACTCCGGAAGTGCATTCTTATCACCTGATGAAACACGTATTTCATTTTTTCATTATCACTACATGTATTAATGTTAATAACATTGGTAATGAATTAATGAATGAAAAGAAAAATACACACCATGATTAGATAACGACTTTAGATAACGACGTTCAGTCCGGACGCTCCGCTACCTGCCAGGGGTCACGCTTTTTCCAATTATGCCAATAATAATAATATTCGTTCGATACAAAAGATACCACTCTCTCTATATATTTATAATGTTATTGCTAAAAATGGTATATAGAGAAACCTTACCTGTATGAAAGATTAACATGATTCTCCTCTGTTTTACCCGGTTCAGTCTAGCGCGGACGATCTGGACAGCTCAGCGGACTGGGTGCTAATAGCATGCTATCTGATGCCTTGGTTAAGACACTCACACGTACTGACGTATTAACATCCTGCGTCACCACGATTTATGACATGGGCTAAAATGGCGGATGAGCAGCAAAAAAATTGTCCTCTATGAAATTTTAAACGTGCACCACTGTAAATAGAAATTGACAAATATCAACCCGCAAAAATACGCTAGTTAAAATGGCGTTATTCACGCATTTGAATCACCCATAGTAAACCTCATTTTAATAAGGAGTAGCAGAAATTATTTTAATGATTTATAATTAAAGCGGCAAGGGCACTCCCCTTTTGGCCTACACATCACGAAGCAAACCATAATTTTATCTTGAGACAAACCATACGAATTTCTTATCTTTAAAAACAGCCCTTGCAGTTGGTGAATCGTAACAGGCAACTTATCTTTAAAAACAGCCCTTACTGTTGAGTGGGCCCGAAGAGCCGGCAGGAGCGAAGAGGTGGTCAGGCAGGTGAAGGAGAACTGGAAGCCTGGGAACAAAGAGAAGATCGAATTTAGCTTGAATTGTCTTAATCGTGCGAAGCTGGACTGTACGTAACTACCAGGGTAAGTAGACGGACGAACTGGCGATGAGACTGAAGGAGATCCGGGCTTTTATGGGCTGAGTGTGTTGATTGAGAGTTGCACTAATCAGCCTCCCGCACCTGGAACCCATTACCTGAGAGCAGAGGGAAAGCGGTAGCAGAGAGAGAGAGGGAAAAGAGGGCGGGACAAGGGAGGAGACGGCAGGGTCCCTGCTGTCTCATGACAAAAATAAGAACAATCACAATCTTTTCAGCACTGTAGCCAGGCTGTCAAAAAGTTACAGCTCTGTTGAGCCCAGTGTTCCCTTAGCTCTCAATAGTGATGAGTTTATGAGTTTCTTTACAAATAAAATCACAACTATTAGAGATAAAATTCAGCAGATGCTTCCTATACCTGCAATAAATTAATCTTCTACTACAGTAACTCCTGAATCATCTGTAAGACCTCAGTTATGATTAGACTGCTTCTCTGCCATAAATCTCTCTGAACTTACATCAGTAGTTGCTTCATCGAAATCAACGTGTCTCTTAGACCCCATCCCGACTAGACTTCTTAAAGGCACCCTGCCATTAATGAACTCATCTTTATTAGACTTGGTAAATTTATCTCTAGTATCAGGCTACGTACCACAGGCCTTTAAGACTGCAGTAATCAAACCCTTACTCAAAAAGCCTAGTCTTGATCCAGGAGTCTTGGCTAATTATAGACCAATATCCAACCTGCCATTTATTTCTGAAATCCTAGAAAAAGCTGTTGCTAAGCAGCTATCAGACCACTTACACAGGAATGAACTATTTGAAGATTTTCAATCAGGATTTAGAGCACATCATAGTACAGAAACAGCACTGTTGAAAGTTACCAACGATCTTCTATTATCCTCAGATAATGGACTTGTTTCTATACTTGTCCTCCTAGACCTTAGTGCAGCATTCGACACTATTGACCACAACATCTTACTACAGAGACTGCAGCATGTGACTGGGATCAGAGGAACAGCATTAAACATAAAGGCCTGGATGACCAGTAACTTTCTACTTCTAAATTCAGAGAAAACAGAAGTTATTGTATTTGGGCCTAAAAACCTCAGTAATAACTTTTCTAAAATTATAGCTACTTTAGGTGGCATAGCCCTGGCCTCCAGCACTACTGTAAAAAACCTTGGAGTTATTTTTGACTAGGACATGTCCTTTAACTCACACATAAAACAAATCTCTAGAACTGCCTTCTTTCACCTACGCAACATTGCCAAAATTAGGAACATCCTATCTCAAAATGACGCAGAAAAACTAGTCCATGCTTTTTTTACCTCAAGGCTAGATTACTGTAACTCATTACTATCTGGATGTCCCAGTATCTCCATAAAAAGCCTCCAATTAATCCAGAATGTTGCAGCCAGAGTCCTGACAGGAACTAGCAAGAGAGATCAAATTTCTCCTATATTAGCTTCTCTTCACTGGCTCCCTGTAAAATACAGAATAGAATTTAAAATCCTTCTTATCACATACAAATCCCTTCATAAGCAAGCTCCTTCATACCTTAAAGACCTCATAGTACCATATTATCCCAATAGACCACTTCGCTCTCAGAGTGCAGGTCTACCTGTGGTTCCCAGAGTTTCCAAAAGTGGAATGGGTGGCAGAGACTTTAGCTGTCAAGCTCCTCTCCTGTGGAACAGGCTCCCAGTCAGGAGGCAGACACTCTCTGTACTTTTAAGGCTCGACTTAAAAACTTCCTCTTTGACAAAGCATATCATTAGGGCTGCTTCAGGTAACCCTGAACCATCCCTTAGTTATGCCGCTATAGTCCTAGACTTCCCGCAGACCATTGGTGCACTGAGCTCCCCTACCCCTCCCCTCCCTTCCATTCCCCTTTCTTCTTCTCCTCTCCCCTCACATGTATATTCCACCATTGAATGTCACTAACCTTGTGCTCTCTATCTCCCCTAGTTTGTGCTCTCTCCCTTTCTCTCTGTTCTCTCTCTGTACCTTCTGCAGGTGTCCCCGGTTCTGGAGCTGTATATCACTGATGTGCCCCACCAACCTGCAGTGTCTATTTGTTGTTTATTGTTGCTGTTCTTTTCTCTCTCCTCTATCCACTCACCCCAACCAGTCGAGGCAGATGGCTGCCCAAACTGAGCTCGGTTCTGCTGGAGGTTTTTTTTTCCATTAAAGGGAGTTTTTCCTCTCCACTGTCGCCAAGTGCTTGCTCATAAGGGATTTGCTGGGTTTTTTGTTTTTGTAAAGTGCCTTGAGATGATTTGTATTGTTCCTGCATGGTTACAGTGCCAAAACAAAAGCAATGGTGCAACAGTGGCTACCCTATTCTGGTTTCCTTGTGTTGCGTGAGTCAATCTGATCTATTTATCCTGTGGGCTCCACTGAGATTAAGAAGATCCTTTCAGAGAAGAACTGGCCAAGAAAGCAGTAACAAGATAAATCAAGCCATGTGTCGACTGGGAGCTTCCCTTTAAAACAGCACTCTGCTTTTATCATTGTTGACTGGTGAGAGATGAATGAATGAATGAATGACAGAGAAAGTTTCAGCCTCTACAACCAGAGTCCCTCCCATCTTTGATCTCAAAGAGGAAAACCAGTGACGGGTTCAGATCCAACAAAATTGATTTTGTTGATTCTGCTGATGAAACGTGATGATAGGTGGTTAATGGTGTAGCAGCATAGTTAGTGGAAAAGGTCGCTGAGGATATAGTTCAGTCTAATTATCACGTTACATATATCAAAGCTCGTTCATAGCAACGCCGCTTTTTGAACCTTCGATGTCGGCTCTTCCGATCATTGTGAAGCAGAATTCACCAAGCGTTGGATTGTTCACCCACTAATAGGGAACGTGAGCTGGGATTAGACCGTCGTGAGACATGTTAGTTTTACCCTACTGATGATGTGTTATTGCAATAGTAATCCTGCTCACTACTATCATTAGGCATCATTTAGGCTGTATCCAACAAAGACTATGAGCCTACAGCCTTTTTACCAGGTTTGTGAGGCTGCATTCAAGTACAGACACTGTCACCTACTGAAAAACAAACAAGCAATCTTTTAATTTGACAAAACTGATTGAAACTGCAAGCATTGAACATGCAGCTATAACAGACTCAGTGTGGACCCAAGTGCAGTATTGAATATTGCTGACATGCTGACATGACAAAACCTGTGCCAACTTTATGTTACAACAGCCAGACTTCATCTCTGTGGTCAGACTTTATCAGAAGTGGCTGGTGGTAATTTCACACTCTGTAAACAGGAAAAGGAAAGTGCACAACACAGCTCACCTGAAAGTAATTTCCCTTCTCCAACTTAAGAAGCACATTTCTCACTTCAGTTGTTTATACACATACAACTATTTCTGGAATGCTTTATAAAGGTGTGAACTGGGAGTCACGTGTTTGTTCAAGAAAGATGTAGTGAAATAACAGACTGATTGAATCTCCACACACCTGAGTGGACAGATGTGTTCCTGTCCATGTAATGTCTGAAAACATGAATGCAAAATAGGTGTATATAGAATATGTGTACATTCATTGCCACGGACTGTTCTATCACTTTATCGGAATTTAAAACATGTTTGAACATACAGGGCCCAACATTGCCTACCTAACATTACTTAATAACCAAACTTCACAACATGTATAAGAAAAAAGCTTCTTTCTTTTATTCACATCGAATTGGTTCAGCACATATTTGATCTGAGCTTTTTATGTTTTAACATTTTCACATTAAATTTCTGCAGACTGTCAATATATATTGAGTACAATGAATGTTTTTGTAAATTTAGTGGGGCACATAAGTGAACGCACTGGGAGGAAAGAATATAAAAACTCAATGAGAGGAGGCAGAAGAAATGTGTGTTGCAGATCCTTAACAGAAACAGTTGTGTGTATTAAAGTTGTAACTTCACTAACTTCACTAAGACTGTCACAAAATGTATTGGTCAGCTACTTTCAGTACAGGTCCTAAGAGGTGTCATGAAGAAAGTAACAAAAAAAAACCATGTACACGGATTACTGAATCATGCTCTCCAATTACTGAATCATAAACACAGATTACCTCATTTGTGCTCTCAAATTAATAATCCATGCCATTAATTTAGTATAGCTGTTATGAGTCCCCTCTTGGGACTTCCTGCCGGGGACCTTTAAACTGAAGGGGCTTCCTGTTTTCCCCCTGCATCGGTCCCCGGCAGCTTTACGTTTGTCACTCATTATTCACACCTGTCTCCAATTACCTGTTTCTGCTCTCTATAAGTTCTGTTTAAACAGCCAAAACCATAAGTATATTAACATATCTCAATCCAAAATCAAAATAAAACTAACACAATGCAATCCATAGGTTGTGTAAGAATCAGTAATCTGGACCCACGTTTTGTGATCAGGGAGCATGAATCAGTAATCCGTGTACATGGTTCTCAAAGGCACCTCCAGGGCTCCATATTCTGACAACACAAAATTTTACAACTACTGTCATTACAGTAAATATTATTAAAGAAACTGTTTTCTCCCAAGCATGACTTTAACATTCTTTGTGCTCTAGTTACTAAATTTCATTTAGTAATTAGACATAGAAATATGTACATATAAATATGAAATTTGACAAGCAGATTCTTAGATATTTAGAAATTAATATCTAAAAAAAACAGCCAGACAAGTATAAGAGTGACGAAAATGGAAAAAAAGATGTTTGAAAAAAAGAAAAGGTTTGACTATATATAACAAAAATGCAACATGGGCTTTTGGTCTCAGGTCAAAGACCTGAGAGAAGGGAAGGAGACAAGCTGAAGAGAATGGAAGGGAGTGTGAGTACGTGGGCAACATGTCTACATTAGGTAATGATTAATAGCTTAATTAGCATCTGTTATCCAATTTATGAGTGCTAATGAAATTCTACAGAAAGACAACAAAAAACTCATTCATCTGGACTATGGCACAAACATAGATGCACATGTAGAAGTTGTCACACATGAACACATAAACACCCTCTGGCACACTTTAAACATACTCTCTGTTCATTAGTGGCTGGTAGGGGGACAATTATCCAACATTAGAGAGACATGGATAAAAATCACCTGTAATCTAAATAAGCTGACCTCCTTTATAGAGTAATGAGAGCTGCTCTCTCTACAAGAACAGATGTCCATTAGCTCATTACTAAAAGGGAAGTTATTAAGATCATTACAACCAATTAGTGCTGATGTCCAGATGAGTGGTTACCAACTATAGCACAGAGGAGGAGGAAAAAGTCTGGGTTTGGCTTCATTAATAGAGACATGAAAAGTTTTGAGTTTTTTTTTTTTTTTTTTACCTTTATTTAACCAGGTTTAAAAACTCTGAGATGAGGAATCTCTTTACTCTTTACAAGAGTGACCTGGCCAAGAGGCAGCGTCAAAAACAGATGTATGTGGCTTGTATATCTGATTTGTAAAAGCCTCCACTTTTCATGCTTTTCACTAGATTTTGGATTCTGGCTCTAGGGTTTTGGCAGGTGAAAAAAGGGGAACAATGTCAGGAATCCACCACGCCTGCCCTGTTCCTGCCAGTGTTCCTTGTTTGTATCTGTGTGTGTGTATCGAGTTAACGAGGCACACCTGATGCTCATCTGGCCATCTGGCCATCTGGCCATTAGAGGTACCTGTACGGTACATGACAACACCTCGGTCCTACTTCCACCTCATTAATTGAAAGGAGAGTATCAGACTCAACTATGTGTTAAAAGCCAGGGAAAATAAGAATGTTTTAAGTGATGATTTAAAAGTTGCAAAGTCCATAACATTCAGAGGCAGACAATTCCAGCCAATTTCATCATCAGCATCAGTCTTATTTATATAGGTCAGTAGGAGCCTACTCACCTACTGGAGACAATGCGAGTCAATGGCCATTGCGATTGACGTTGCTAATGCTAATGCTGTATGTTTTTGTCCATTTTATTGCCTAACCCTAACAAGACGTTTTATTTCCTAACCCTAAGTGAGATGTTTTATTTCCTAGCCCTAAATGAGACATTTTATTTCCTAAACCTAACCAATACGTTTTATTTCCTAACCCTAACCATGACGTTTTATTCCCTAGCCCTAACAGAAATGTTTTAATTCCTCCCTAACCGAGACGTTTTATTTCCTCCCTAACCAAAGCATTTTATTTCCTAACCCTAACATGTTTTAATGCCTAAATATAGCTGAGTAGTTGTTGTGCTTAAACTTAAGAATGTAAATTACATAATGTACGTAATGATGAAAATTAAGAGATTTCAATAGCATTACAGTAGTCGAGTCTGGAAGTGACAAAAACATGAATTTATATTTCAAAATAATTAAAAGAAAGGAATAACCAGACGTTATATAATAACCTCAGCTGAAAGAAGCTTGATTTCAAAAACTGAGTTGATCTGTTTATCAAACTTCAAGTCGCTATCAAACGTCACCACTTGGTTTTTTATTGTGTCTTCAGGTGAGGACCAGAGGGGGCAAGACCCCTGTCAAAGGCAATAATGGTCAAGAGCACACACTCAGTTTTGTTTTCATTAACGTTCAAAAGATTTCAGGCCAGCCATGTTCTCAATTCTGCCAGTCAAATAACGACTGCAGTGACAAGCCTCTCATTGCCTTTAATGGAAAATATATCTGAATGTCGTCTGTGTAACAATGAAAAGAGATGCCATATTTCTTCAAAGCAGATCCCAGTGGATCTGTATGATGTATGTTTTCAGTATGTACAATGAAAACAGAAGTGGTCCAAGAACAGACCATTGGGGGACACCACAGAAGAATGGGGATGAAGAGGAGGAACAGGTTCCAAAATTAACAGTAAAGCTTCTATTAGTGAGGTATGACCTAAACCTATTAAGGGCAATTCCTGGAATTCCCACATATGGCTCCAAACAAGACAAGAGGATTCCATGTTCCAGTGTATCAAAAGCAGCAGTGAGATCTAAAAGAACCAACGGAACAGAATCTCACCACCAAAATGTCATTGCTGATTTTTAATAAAACAGATTCAGTACCGTGTTTCAATTTAAAACCAAACTGAAATTTTTCCTCAGTGGTAATCTCTCAGAAAAGACTGGAGTTGGGTAAAAACAATTTTCTTAAGAACTTTTGACATAAAGGACACTAACACTAAAAGGAATTTGCCTTTTTGAGTAGAGGCTAAACAACAGCTCTTTTGAATGCTGCTGAGACTAACCCTATACTTCAAGATAAATTAATAAGATCCAAATAGAAAGGCCCAAAAGACTCAAAACAAAACATCCTTAAACGGTCTTGTTGGCATTAAATCCAAGTGAGATGTTGAACCACCTCTGATAACTCTGGTACAGATACAAGGTCAAACCGATTAAAGACAGCTGAGGAAAAAGGAATAATAGCTGAGTCAGAGGTAGTAACTGAAACACTGCCTACGCAACGAGTTTGTTCATAAAATAATGGAAAAAGACCTCACATGTTGTTACTGATGGCTCAAGATGTGAAGCAAGGTTGCATGGGTTGATAACAGCATTGACTATACTAAAGAGCACCTGAGGTTTATGATGATTGCTCAATTCAATTCAATTCCATTCAGTTCAGTTTTATTTGTATAGGGCCAAATCACAATTCAATCTCAAGGCACTTTACAAAAAAAAAAAAAAAAAAAACAACAAATCCCTTATGAGCAGCACTTGGTGATAGTGGAGAGGAAAAACTCCCTTGAACAGAACAAAAAACCTCCAGCAGAACCGGGCTCAGTTTGGGCGCCATCTCTCGACCGGTTGGGGTGAGTGGATAGAGGAGAGAGAAAAGAACAGCAACAATAAACAACAAATAGACATTGCAGGTTGGTGGGGCCAGTAACTGCAAATCAGCAATATACAGCTCCAGGACCAGGGAAACCTGCAGAAGGTACAGAGAGAGAGAGGGAATGAGCACAATATTGACCAAATAGTTCGATTTGGCAGTTTTTACTGCCTTCTGATAGTCCAAAGGGCAGTCCATGAGATAGTGACAAGAAACACTTAAAAGTTCATCCTTTTTCCATTTACACTCAGCTTTCCAGCATCTTTGTCTGAGTGCCCATGTAGTGTCATTTAGCCAAGGTTCTGATTATGACCTGGCTGGTCTGCGTCAAAGGGGAGCAATAGAATCCAATATATCCTAGCAGGTAGAGGTTACCAAGCTTAATAGTTCCTCAGGATTCATGTAGGAAGAAAGATCATCTAACAAGTCCAGACCAGTGCTTTTAAAGCAAGCAGAAAACTCTACTACAGTTCATGGAGAAATTGTACATCTGTAGCCAACACAAATAGGAGAATTATCTATTACTGAACAAACAGCAACATTGAATAAAATGATCTGAAAGCTGAGAGTCACATATTTCAGTAATAGCAATGGACAGCCCATGAGGCATCACAAGGTCCAGTGTGTGACAAAACTCATGAGTAGGACAGATTAAGTCAGATTAAGAGTCTATAATATTTAAAAGGTCTTTGGACAGTGGGTCGGCTGGGCAGCAGATGAGAATATTAAAATCACCAATGATTTGGGCAAAATAAACCCCAAAAAGTCTGAAAACTCCTGAGTAAAATCCTTATTAAATTTAGAAGGACGATAAACCACAGCACAGGGCAGTGAATACGTTGCTGATATTTAAAGCTGTTTTTAAAGCCCAACGCCAGGCTTCCACCCCTGCCTGTGAATCATCCTGTTCCTGTTTTTCCTTGATGTTTCTCTGTTCACAGTACTAATACTCTGTTTTAAATAAACTGCTAAATTGTCTGCATACTTGGGTCCAGTGAATCATTGCCAAACTGTGATAAACACAGTAGCTATTCAAGTTCATCCCAAAGGTGCTGGATGAGGTGGAAATAAGTCAAGTAAATTTTTGTAAGCACATTTAAAAACAAAGTTGATGAAAATGCTGTACAGATTTAAAATAATTGGATAAGGAGTTACAGTTAAAACAACAGAGCGGTAAGAAGGCACCAACTAATTTAATTACTTAAAAGCAAACAGTAAAATCTTAAAATCAAATCTAAAATGAACTGGGAGCCAGTGCAGAGAGGCTAATACAGGTGTGAAATGGTCTCACTTCCATGTGTCAGTTAAGAGCCTGGCAACAGCATTTTGGACTAATTGAAGGTGAGAAAGAATCATGTATCAAGAGGCATGTATAATGAAAAAAGGACCAAGGTTGGACTCCTGTGGGTCTTTAGGGTACGCCCTAAACCATTCCAGAACAGTTCCTTTAATGCCAGCATTTTTTTCTAGCTGAGAGATGATGAGGATAACCATGAGCACTAAGATCAGCGATTTTGAAAGTGGGGTGGCTACAGCCTCCCCTAGTGGCAAGAAGCTCCAGGTACAGAGCAGTGCAGTTTTTCTTTCTTTTTTTTTTGGTTTAGTTTCTTAGTGTAAAAAATATTTTATCATATGGCTACATAGGCATAGTCTAGGTAAAACAGCAGTTAAACCTATTTATCTAGAAATGTATTTATTTATTTATTTTGCCATTTTGCCATAATGCCATTTGCCATTATGACTGTCTTTTAACCATGTCCAGCAACTTCGAAAGAATAGGCAGTTTGGAAATTGGTCTAAAATTAGAGAGAGCCGTGGAATCCATGTTTGGGTTTTTTAATAGTGGATGTACCACAGTATGCTTAAAATCAGCAGGAACAGAACCAGACACAAGACAACAATTAATTATAGGTACTAATTATAGATAAAGACACTGGGGCAGCAAGGTGGTTGAGTGGTTAGCACTGTTGCCTCACAGCAAGAAGGTCTTTCTGTCTGAGGTTTGCATGTTCTCCCCATGCTTGCGTGGGTTTCCTCCCATAGTCTGCCTTCCACCTGAAAGAGAGCTGGGATAGGCTCCAGCAGATCCCTGTGACCCTGATTAAGGATTGAGCGGGTATAGATGATGGATGGATGGATGGATAAGACACTTTGCTCAACACTTTGAAAAACATCTTTCAGAAATCAAGAGGGAACGATGTGCAGGAGGCAAGTTGTGGGTTTCACCAACCTCCTCGGTCAAAAAATGTTGAACATGTGGCTGGGGTAACTGAATTGGAGTCAGGGTGTAATTTGTGACCTAATACAGCAATCTTGCCAACAAAGGATCTGCGGAAATCGTCACCGGTTGCTAAAGACTAAGCAAAGCAAGCAGTAGCAGGGGAATTAATGACAGTGTTAATAGTGCAAAATAAAACACAAGGTCTGTGGCAGTTGTGACAATATCTGACAGATATTTTGTTTTTCTTGCTCTGGCAGCCTCTTGATAATTTAACAGTTCCCTATCATAAGACACCTGAATTTATATATTTTTTTTCCTTTTGCGTTCAGCTTTTCTACAGACCTGTCTGAAGGCACAGGTAACATAATTTAGTCAAAGCTCTGTTTTAGGTTTGGAGCAGGCATTATATGCAGAAAATTTCACAATGAATTAGATTTTACTTCAAGGAGATTCTTAACAGAAAATTAATCAGCAACAACATCCTATCCATCTATCTGCCCATCTATCTTCCATATGTGGAGATTGGGTAATTTGTTGGCTGTCAAACCTCATCTATGTAATCAGTGCCTGCTGGCAGCATTTCGGTTCTTCCATCCTCTCGTCCTCTCACTCTCCCTTTATTATCTGTGCCACTCACCCCCCGCTCTGCAAACCAATAAAGGAGGCAGAGAGCGTGGGCGTCGATCGCTTTTTCATGTTGCTGCTCAGCTGACAGGCAGGAGAAAGGAAGAAGAGGAGGACAGAGGGAGACAGAATGAGATGGTGTATGAAGGAGAGAGGAAAGAGAGTAGGAGGAAAGAGTGTTTTGTGTTTGCAGCTGCTCAGCTGACAGAGGATGGAGAGCAGAACACACTGTGCTCGATGTGTGTTTATAAGTGTGTATTTCTGTATACAGTATGTGTGTTGCAGCACGTGCACAAGCTTCTGAATGCGTTTGAATGGCTGAATGTGAAGAACCCATGCAGAGAGATGAAGAGCTTTGTTTTGATAGTGAGACAACGTTAGCGTTGACCTAAATACTAACATTTCACACAGAGGAAATGAGGCTCTTAAGCCCAATGATCTGCAGCAGCAGCAGTACACCTACTTAGTGAACTACTCATAATTAGATAAGTAGACTTAATGACTCTGTGAATACATTTGGAAAAATATAATGAATTATATTTCACACTTTCAAACTGTTTAAAAAGAGTTATACAACCAATCACTTGAATATGTGCCTTTAGAAATAGGTCTAAACAGCTACAGAGCAAGTATCACGCAAGTACAGACGATCAACAAAAATTAATTTTTAAATGATGACTATTGGAAAGACTACCATCTTCTAAGGTAGTCATGCAGGATCCCTTCTCACCTGTGTGTCTTTTTCTACCAGAGGTGTGGGACTTTGAGGGTTCGGTGCATTATCTTAGCTGTTTCTTGGACTTGTGAGGATGTAGCTCATACTCAACAGAGATCTTCCTTTACACAATGGTAGTTACTTGGTTGTTCCAGTTGGTGTACACTGTTCCTGTCTGCATTTTGCAACCTGCCACTATGTGTTGCATTTTGCCTGGGGTTTCTGGAAGGTAGACCCATGCTTCTATTGATCTGGTCCTTAGCACCGGTTCTTGTGCTTCTATATCTCAGTGCTGTCTATTAGCACAGCTGTTACCAGCTGCTGGGTAAGACATCTCAGCTGTCTGTCAATGATACATGCAATGAAGGGTTATGTTTTGCTATGGCACCTTGCCTTCCTGTCTGATCTTCATGTATGGCCTGCGGTGCCTTTCAGATATTCTCTCAGCAGCTGACACTAATATATTTCTGTACCTCTGGACTTGATCCAGGACAGTGGCCATTGCACTCACCAAACCTCAACCACCCTCTGTCTGGCTGTGGATGGGCCCTTGGACTTGGTTGGAATTCTCCATGCACTGCTCACAATACCAGCCTGACAACTAATAACTGGCAGGGCATCTGTCTTGAATGTCATTCTTCCCATTGAGCCGACTCTTTGGTACCTGTCTGTTCCTTTGATGGGACTTGAGACATCTGTCTTCCTTGCCTTCTCTCTGTGGTTCCCATGTGACTGTGGGATGCCAAGGTAGCTGGTCTGTACAGTATGGCTGCTGTGTAGTTTTACCCTGTCAGTCTTAACCATCTTCCCTCTTTTAACTATCATCTGGCCACACATGCAGTACCTTTCAAGATTGGTCCTGAGTTTACTTTCACTATTGTTCTCCACACTCACATTGAATTCTTGAGGAAGGTCTTTGATGTCTTATTGATTTTGTGTAGTGTCTGGCATTCACAGCTCCATTGGCTTTGTGTTATATGCTTTTCATGTAGTCAGCCCAGGCTGTCCTCAGATCGGCCTGTCAGGATTATAAGTCTTTGGTGGCTGCTCTGTCTATCAGCAGCTGGTGCATTGAGACATCTACTGTGTCCTTCTAAGCTAAGCTGTGGAGAGGGATGATATTGGATGGTAGTTGGATGATACTGTTCTATTGTTAGGGGACCTTTATGATCAGGCTGAACAAAAGCTGCATGCTCAGCAAAACACCTCCAGGGATAAATGAAGTTCAGAAAATGGAACAAAGCAGGAACTGTTCGATTGGCCAGTATTGGCCTCTTACATAGTATTTCTGATCTAACATTATGCATACAATGTGGAAAGCTTGACATATCCATTTCCATTTTATTGACTGACGAAGATGCAGTCCCATGAAAAACCAGTCCACATGGTAATGATGTATGCTTGAACTTTAATGTTGCATGTACAATTATCATATTAGAGTTGTGCTAAGCTAACTGCTTATGCAAAATGAACATTACAGCTGAACTCAATGACTTTTATATTAAAACAGCCATGTGAACTGCTATTGAACATAAAGTCTGAGCTAGAAAGACACTTTCAGTCATTTGAGTGGTAAATTGTTGATGTTCTTGTTAAAGCAGCACATTAAATTCTAGCAATTGATTGTGGTTGTGATGGGAAACAGAACTGAGGGACCTGTGATAAAATGCAATGCAATGCAATAGACACAGGTATCACTAAATCAACCAGGACTGAAATGTTACCAATTACAGGTCGCTCAATAACCAGTCACACGGGAAAGGAGCAACATTCAATCTACCGTTCCTTGAAATTTGTTTAATTCAGTTATTTTTTTATAAATCCTACAGTAACCAAACAGTAAGACGGTGGCAGAGATGCAGTCAGGAGCTAACGGTGTACTTCACAAAGGGAAAATGGAAACCAACTATCTAACCGCAGGGCTCAGAGGCACCGCAGAGAATTTTCTTCAAACAATTTCTATAATAAATAACAATAAATTAAACATTTTGTGCATTTTCACTGAATAGTGAAACTAAACTAAATAAATGCGGCAGGGTGCAAACATGATCAATCCAAACAAATGGAAACAGACAGACCTAATAGTGTATTTGTCTCAGTGTGCATGTGTGGGATGGCATTACTCATGTTGTGGGAACACTCACATTTTGGGCACTCAACATTCTGAAGGGGACAAAACCATGTTTGGCATAAAATGTGGTTAGGCTGTGCCACAGACACTAATGTTAATGCTGTTCCTTTAATGTCTGTATGACGCGGAGAATGATATGGTGTATGCAAATTCCTTTTTTTACTTTTCAGTATTCAGCTCATGCTCTCCATACCAATTAATGTAGAGTGCATATCTCATTGATTACTCAACCCAATCTCACCCCAACACATACAAATAACCTGCTTTGGAAATACTGTGCAATGCATACGCCAACTGCAGAACTCACAGCTGTCTTCCAAAATATATTGTTTATTGTGATCAGACAGCATATAGTGTACACATGGATGCGCCTGTCAAAATCATAATGAAGACAGTTCAAAGCTGATGGATTTTAAACCTACGTATTATCAGAGAGAGAGGACCTTGGAAGGCTCCACACATTCCAACCGGTTTACCCATGTACGTCTGTATCTCGACTCAAAAAGACACGAAAGGAGAGAAACACACAAGTCACATCATTTATTTTTCATATACTGTGACATAAACATCAGTTTTTCAGCTAGGCAGGCAGCTGTAAAGGGAGATGGCAGCAGTGTGTCGCAGTGAGTTGTGTGCTTTCTCTAAATGTGTCTGTATTATATAAACACTACCTTCAGTTTCCTTACACTTACACTGCAAATTAATAGTCCTGTTTCCAAATGCCACCAAAGCAGCAGATTACACATCATGGTTTCCTCCTCAGATCAATTTCTATTTGTTCAGCCAAAAACAAGACCACTCCATCAATGTACAAGTCTCTCTGGATGCCAAATGCCACTTGTTAAACAATGCGCCGAGGGGAGCCCACAACTCATTAGAGCTAACAGCCCAGATCAAAGGTGCTGTCACACGGGATGGTAAATGATTTGTCACTGAAAGACATTCCTGTCAATTTTAAAGCTGATGAATGACTACAGCACTTTATAACTTAGCTGCTGTTATTCAGCAGGACTGAGAAATCCACACAGGTGCCTTCACTTTGTTGGCTGATGACTTCTCCCTGTTCTTGTCAAAAGTTTATTTAAAGTCTGTTCAGATTTCAGAGGTTTATAAATATAATATTCACAATCCATGTGACGGTTGAGTTTTTGGTAGTTTTAATAACTTTCCTCTCTATCGTGAAGACACATCGTGCTGCAACTACACTGCAAACATTAATGAATAACAGCCAACTAGTGACAAACTGCACATACGTCATTCTGTACTGACGATCCAGGTGCCAAAACAAAACAGATATATATATATATATATATCTTATTCTGATTTTTTTCGACATTTTATTTGTGGCACAAGTGCCAAGATGGCCCTGCACATGTAAAAACTAAAACCCTATAATGGAAAAGGGGCATTAGTAGAATTCCCCTGAACAGAGACCGTGGTGAGTTTCAAGACAAGTGGAGTCAGACTGTCGATCACAAACCATTTCTGCTCCAGTGTGTCTTTATAAATAAGAAACTGAGCAGACTGGAACAGAACAGGGCTTGAGACTTGATTGGTTAAGTGACAACTCACTAACGCATGACGGGCACATGCATCTTATTTCATTCCTGCACTTTCAAAGAATAAATTAAGGCTTTAATAGGAAGAGGCGTTCCCTGACCTTCCTCTGCAGACTAATTTGTCTTTGACAGTGTCCTTCAGGAAAAGTTTCTGGCTGTGCTGGTGTTCCTGCTCCGATCCTCTGCATAGCTCAAACTCTGCAACAGAGAAACCAGGGCACTGTTACATAATGAGTAGTATGGACTGCTGTCCTGGATTTCTTATTACGGGGATGTTTCTTTGGTGGATTCAGCATTCTGGTGGAGTTTAGAATGGGGACCTGAGCTTGTTGTTTTTCAAATTATCTATCACTGTGGTTCCCAGTTTTCACCTCATCTGAAAGCTGATCCATGTAAGAAAGTGGACATGCATTCAGCAAACGTTCAACATGCTAAAAACACAATTATGTCTAAAATCTGCATCTCTAGTGGATTCTAAAATTCAGTAAATACAAAACAACTATATAACAACTCCTTCCCAGTTTTTAATAACCACCATATTCACACAATCACAAAACACAAACATTTCAAAAGGCTAAGGTTTTCATTATGTCTCTTCTGATTCAAGCAATTATGCAGTTCCATAGTGTACAATGTTCACATTGTCTATAGTACAGGAGATTATAGTGCTGATAAATACCAGCCTGGCAAAACACAAAATATTACCCCAACCTGTTTTATTTGGCCAGCACAATGCTGACAATTCTGGCCTGCAGTGTTTTATGGAACAGGTGAACACTCACACACCTGCAAATATTTCATGTTACGAAGGTTTTGTTGACACATGTCAACATGTCTTAATTATTGGTTTACTACCGTGACATCAGACACTTCATAGCAGAGCACTACAGTCAGTCATAAAAAACCGGCAACAGATTTTTGTGTTGCCTGGCCGGCCTGGTAGCAGCACAGATCCACCACAGCCAGCAGCGCAAAGGAGCTGGTAAACAGTTGTGTTTACCAAACATCTTGCGAAAGCATAAATAACCAGTAACACAATTAATTAACAAGCAGACATTTGACAATAATAAACATTCATTAAGCTGGAGAACAGCAGCTGTGATCTGCATGGATTCACAACAGGTACAGAGGATTGCAATAGCAAAATTCATAGCAAAATGTCCCCTGAAACCTGATCCCCTTCCCTGAAGACTACACACACATATCGCAAGGTTAGCTGGATTCATATTGTCAGGAACACATGCACACAGGCTCTGAGGCCTTTATTCAGGATCTGTCATACCTTTTCAAATTGATTTACAAATTTTGAGGTGTAGACAGTTTGAGATTTTGCTGTTTCTGATTAAGACTTAAGCTGCCCTGTCATTAAGGCTCTTCACATACCACCTCTCTACACTGCAGTTACAGGAAAGATGCCAAAATTAATTTTACTGGAGTGTCTGTGAGGCTGTGACATCCTTTCAGGCCCTTCTGTTACTGAAACCAAACACAGAGCTCATACACAAAAGGACAGGAGAAAGAAAGCATGCATACAGGTGTTTCGACACAAACCTGATCTTCACTTGTTATTACTCCAGACCATTCCAGACCAGTAAAACATCATCTTTGTATCTTACAGACCCTGCACCACAAAACCTTCTATGCACCTTAAAACATCCTTGTGGGCAGGTTATCAGTATACTGTATCAGTTTATCAAGTTATCCATTTATCAATCAAATTAAATCAAATCAAATATACTTTATTGTCCCAGAGGGGAAATTTGTCCTAAGCATCTACAGAACAATACAGTGCATGACAGGCAAAAATAAACATGTGTACATACTAATATGTACCATTCCATATATTCATACTGTAAGTATATCAATATGAGTTTAAAAGATAGACAGACAGACAGACAAACAGACAGACAGACAGACAGATAGATAGATACTTTATTAATCCCCAAGGAAATTCTGTTATGCAACTGCTCCATAGCATCCAAAAATAAAAAAAACAAAAAAAGTGCATTAAAAGCACAAATAAACAGTAATAAATAATTAAAAGGTATATAAACAGTGATTTAAGAATTTATACAAAAATAAAATGTCCATGTCCAGTTTATCAATACATCAGTATATCAGTGTATCAGAATATCAGCATCCCTTTCAGGCAACATCCTTCATGTGGCCTTTAAATAAATCTCATACAGTAACTTAAGGGCTGATCCATTGAGCCTCACTTTTCAAATCAATATGCAACATGCTCCCACAGTACGTGCATTTACATGGAGCCTGATATTCCACTAGTACTGTGACACTAGTGAATGGCTGTTGTGGTTTTTGTTTCAAATATGGGAATAGCCATATATTGAAAATATAGAATAGCCTACACAGTGTTACCACCAGGTCTGTGCATATTTTTGAACAGAGTAAACAGCAAAGCCAGTTGTAGAAAGATTTGTGGGCTGTGACTGGCCTGGCTCATTTGAGGCTGGAGGAAAAGCTTTTTATGGAGATATTGGGACATCCAGATAGTAATGAGTTACAGTAATCTAGCCTTGAGGTAACAAATGCATGGACTAGTTTTTCTGCATCATTTTGAGACTTTTGAGGATGTTCCTAATTTTGGAAATGTTGCGCAGGTGAAAGAATGCAGTTCTAGAGATTTGTTTTATGTGTGAGTTAAAGGACATGTCCTGGTCAAAAATAACTCCAAGGTTTTTTACAGTAGTGCTAGAGGCCAGGGTTATGCCATCTAGAGTAGCTATTATTTGAGAAAAGTTATTTCTGAGATTTTTTGGCCCAAATATAATGACTTCTGTTTTCTCCGAGTTTAAAAGTAAAAAGTTACTGGTCATCCAGGCCTTTATGTCAGTTAGACAGGCTTGAAGTCTGGTTAACTGGTTTGTGTTAACAGGTTTAATAGATAGATATAACTGAGTGTCATCTGCATAGCAGTGGTAATTAATAGAGTGCTTCCTAATGACATATCCTAAAGGAAGCATGTACAGGGTGAACAGAATCGGTCCTAGCACGGAGCCTTGTGGAACTCCATAACTAACTTTTGTTCGTGTGGAAGGTTCATCATGGACAGGAACAAACTGGAATCTGTCCGATAAATAGGATTGGAACCACTTTAACGCTGTTCCTCTGATACCAATCACATGCTCCAGTCTCTGTAATAAAATGTTGTGGTCAATGGTGTCGAATGCTGTACTAAGGTCTAGGAGGACAAGTATTGAAACAAGTCCATTATCTGAGGCTAAGAGAAGATCGTTGGTAACTTTCAACAGTGCTGTTTCTGTACTATGATGTGCTCTAAATCCTGATTGAAAATCTTCAAATAGTTCATTCCTGTGTAAGTGGTCTGATAGCTGCTTAGCAACAGCTTTTTCTAGGATTTTAGAAATAAATGGCAGGTTGGATATTGGTCTATAATTAGCCAAGACTCCTGGATCAAGACTAGGCTTTTTGAGTAAAGGTTTGATTACTGCAGTCTTAAAGGCCTGTGGTACGTAGCCTGATACTAGAGATAAATTTACCAAGTCCAATAAAGATGAGTTGATTAATGGAAGGGTGTCTTTAAGCAGTCTAGTCGGGATGGGGTCTAAGAGACACGTTGATGATTTCGATGAAGCAACTACTGATGTAAATTCAGAGAGATCTATGGGAGAGAAGCAGTCTAAACATAACTGAGGTCCTACAGATGATTCAAGAGCTACTGTAGTAGAAGATTCACTTATTGCAGGTATAGGAAGCATCTGCTGAATTTTATCTCTAATAGTTGTGATTTTATTTGAAAAGAAACTCATAAATTCATCACTGCTGAGAGCTAAGGGAACACTGGGCTCAACAGAGCTGTGACTTTTTGTCAGCCTGGCTACAGTGCTGAAAAGAAACCTGGGATTGTTCTTATTTTTTTCTATTAGTGATGAATAGTATGCAGTTCTGGCTTTACGGAGAGCTTTTTTATATGTTAGTAGACTGTTTTTCCAGGCTAGAAAAATTTCCTCTAAGTTTGTGGAACGCCACTTCCTTTAATAAACCTTTAATAATCTGATCAATAGGAAAACATTGGCCATGGAAACACTTGGTCCCATCATTTCTCTCCTGTTGGAATAAGTAGATTCTTTCTGCTCATGACTGACCCACATGTGGGGAACATTAGACATTAGTGAACAGGACAAGTTTCTGGGAGGGACAGAAACATGGAGGCACCAAAACCAAAGTGGTTTCTGGCTGATACAACATTTTTGAACCTTGATGGGCCAAAGGCACCAAACAACCAGTTGTTGAAATAAGAGTTTGAAAAGATGAACAAAGCCAGAATCCACAGAACCATCGACCCAATCAGGTTAACTTCTTCTTCTTCTGGTGTATTTCCTGCAGATTAAACACATCTGGTCAGACCAGCTCCATGGAAACATGGGAATCTCTGATGATTTCAGAGTGACGTTGTCCGTGCAACTTTCCACCCCAAGTCTGTGCAATGACTAAATCCCGTACTAATGTGGTACTGTGGTCATGGCTATGGGGTCCTGATCCAGTGACTCAAGTTTTAGGTACATATGCTGTGTGGATGTGGACATGTTTAATCTAATAAGTACAGTAACTTCTAGCAGCATGTGTATAATATGACTGCTTTGAGTCATTTTAAAATGTGATTTAAGAGAACATTTTATAGAGAATAGAAAACAGATTCCATCACCACTGTACAAACAGGCTGTGCTCATTTTCACTAGGAAAGTGATCACAGTGCAATATGACTGAAATTCATTATAATATGAAAACAGGATGTGGGTGAGAATTCACAGCTTGTGTCTGAAGAATAATTTCACATTTTCAACCTGTTGTTTATTAGTTTCATTCACCCAGTTCCATCAAGTGCCAAAAGGAGCACCTTTATGTGGAGAGAATATCTATGCTCTCAGCTCTGGACAACTATGTTAATTGTGTTATTCATTGCAACTGCAGCCTCCGTCTGAACACAGATTAAAGACTCACTGGGCTGATAATGCCTCTGGGTGCTGGTGTTGCAATGGAAACCTTGCTGAACAGGGAAGGAAGAAAAACAGATAAATGTATTGATTGTATGATTATTGACAAGGAGAGAGCTGTTTTTTACATAAAACATGAACAGAAAAAGATGGTTTTCTCATGCCAAATGAGGCATTTAGCCCCATTACACAGAAAACAGGATTCACTAATTTATTAATCTGGAAATGGGTTTTACTCTAAACTGCATCTGTGCCAAGTCCTAGGAGAGGTTCCCATGACATGAACAGTACTGCTATTTAGCCAGTAAGTAATTCTTAATATTAACATAAGATGAGCAGCAAAGGCCTAAATGAAAGAATAAATCAATGTCTTCATACAGTGAAGGAAAACATACTGTTCACATCACACAGCACAGTCTGTTTCTGTAGATGTAGTTACAACAGGTGGGACTAGAAAAAGAAGAATAAATTAAAAAATCAAACAGTGTCAATGGCAGAACAAGAGGTTCTGGTTCAAGGTTCTATATGAAAATCCATTTCTCCTCTGTCTGATGTTGAAGGTACAACCAGGTCACTCGTGCTTATCTGACATTATACAGTATTGTTCAAAATAATAGCAGTACAATGTGACTAACCAGAATAATCCAGGTTTTTAGTATATCTTTTATTGCTACATGGCAAACAAGTTACCAGTAGGTGCAGTAGATTCTTAGAAAATAAACAAGACCCAGGATTCATGATATGCACCGTCTTAAGGCTGTGCAATTGGGCAATTAGTTGAAAGGGGTGTGTTCAAAAAAATAGCAGTGTCTGCCGTTGACTGTACAAACTCAAAACAATTTTGTACAAACGTTTTTGTTTCTAGGATTTAGCAATCCTGTGAATAAAGTAATTAAACTAATATTTAGTTGTATGACCACAGTTTTTTATAACTGCTTCACATCTGTGTGGCATGGAGTCAACCAACTTGTGGCACCTTTCAGCTGTTATTCGACTCCATGATTCTTTAACAACATTCCACAATTCATTTACATATCTTGGTTTTGCTTCAGAAACAGCATTTTTGATATCACCCCACAAGTTCTCGATTGTATTAAGGTCCGGGGATTGGGCTGGCCACTCCATAACATTAATTTTGCTGGTTTGGAACCAAAACTTTGCTCGTTTACTAGTGTGTTTGGGGTCATTGTCTTGTTGAAACAACCGTTTCAAGGGCATGTCCTCTTCAGCATAAGGCAACATGACCTCTTCAATTATTTTGTCATATGCAAACTGATCCATGATCCCTGGTATGCGATAAATAGGCCCAACACCATCGTAGGAGAAACATGCCCATATCATGATGCTTGCACCACCATGCTTCACTGTCTTCACTGTGTACTGTGGCTTGAATTCAGAGTTTGGGGTCGTCTCACAAACTGTCTATGGCCCTTGGACCCAAAAAGAACAATTTTACTCTCATCAGTCCACAAAATGTTCCTCCATTTCTCTTTAGGCCAGTCGATGTGTTCTTTGGCAAACTGTAACCTCTTCTTCACATGCCTTTTTTTTAACAGAGGGACTTTGCGGGGGATTCTTGAAAATAGATTAGCTTCACACAGACATCTTCTTACTTACAGGTAACTCCAGACTGTCTTTGATCATCCTGAAGCTGATCATTGGCTGAGCCTTTGCCATTCTGGTTATTCTTCGATCCATTTTGATGGTTGTCTTCCGTTTTCTTCTAGGTCTCTCTGGTTTTGCCCTCCATTTTAAGGCACTGGAGATCATTTTAGCTGAACAGCCTATAATTTTTTTCACCTCTTTATAGGTTTTCCCCTCTCCAATCAACTTTTTAATTAAAGTATGCTGTTCTTCTGAACAATGTCTTGAACGACCCATTTTCCTCAGGCTTTCAAATGCATGTTCAACAAGTGCTGACTTCATCCTTAAATAGGGGCCACCTGATTCACACCTGTTTTTTCACAAAATTGATGACGTCACTGATTGAATGCCTCACTGCTATTTTTTTTAACACACCCCTTTCAACTAATTGCCCAATTGCACAGCCTTAAGAGCATGCATATCATAAATGCTGGGTCTTGTTTGTTTTCTGAGAATCTACTGGACCTACTGGTAACTTGTTTGCCATGTAGCAATAAAAAATATACTAAAAACCTAGATTATCCTGGTTAGTCACATTGTACTGCTATTATTTTGAACAATACTGTAACTATGGTCTAAAGTCTGTTTTCATAAAACAATGTGGAAAGTTTACACGGGGTAAAAGCAAAGTCACAAAAACTGAACTTCTCATGTCCATTTGCATTGCTAACATGGTGCCACCTATTCCCCCTCAAACCCCCACAGGAAGATCAGAGCAGCAGCAGGAATTGACTACAAAGAGTCCTAATGACTGACCTGAACACTGTTTTCTGCATTCAGAACAAAGGTCAGTGAGTCTTTTTCACTTTATGTGTATGTTTGATGGAAATCACAGGTAAAACTAAAAGCAGCCTGTATAAATATAAGTCGCAGACAGAAATTAATGCAATGCTTAATTTAAATTATGTTCAGTTGTCAAAACAATACAAAACTTTTGGATTTATTTATGATTCCAGTGCCCTGGACCAATTCAGCTAAAATGACAATTGATGAGTCTCAGGGTCTTTAGTCTTAATAAACGTTGGACCTTTGTATCTCAAAAATCCACATTCACTTCACAATTATATCATCTGTCTTAAAATACAGGTTATAGCAGTGTTTTTTTTCTTCCTAAGGCCTTACGTGTGCAGGTGTGTATCTCTGTGTGTGTGTAGTTATCTTTCCCTGGCAGAGTCCCTGACGTCTGACAGGGAATCGAACCTCCAGGTCGTCTGTCGCTCTGCTTTGTTTCATTACTTCATCAGAGCTGACAGCTCACGCCTCGCTCTCGCTCATCTCTGCCTCTGGTTTCTTCCTCTGTTCTTCAGCCATGAAGGTTTTTTCTCTACAATGACTCTGTTTCCACAAACTCAAATCAGCAATGATCAGTGGAAAAATCAAATCTTCTTTCTGCTTCTGTCTGTTCAGCCACTGCATTTTGGATCTCTGTGCATTTTGTCCATATTCTTGTTACTCAGCTTGAGATATTTCGACTGTCAGAAAACTGTGTAAACACTGCACAACTAATAAAATGTCTTAACAGGATTTAATCAAATATTTCAGTGTTTACTTGTATATAGTATATTTGACCTAAGATAATAATTTTGAACCAGAAAGGAGTGAATGTGTAGGACTAAAAAGTACTAATTAATCAATTATCTTAATATGTACAAAACTTGACTCAGTCATCTGTTGTTTTTCTTTTCCTGGCAAAATAATCTCCCATTTATTTGATGATTAAATTTACATGATTAGATGAACATGTCTTTGGACATAGTAAATTTCCAGGATAGTGGAAAAACCTTTTAAACCTAAATAAAAATTAAATGAAGAAAATGTACATTGCAGTTGTTTTCAGACTTTGTTTCCATGACCTTGAGCTGAACAGGTTTTTATCTGCCACAGGATTCTGTGCTTATTGGCTGATTCAGGATTTTTAAAACCAACATTTCTCCCAAAAATATTATTATTTTCTCCCTAAAATAACATTTATCATAGAAATAAGAGCCTGTGAGCTGAGAAGATGAATAAATATTTCATCCAGCTCTGTCTTTGTGTCAGAGGAGATATACTATCTTCAGGCTGAGACAGAAAACTCAAAATATGCTATTTCATTTTACTAACAACTTTTTCAAAATCTGGATAAGTTCAACCTAATTATGTGCATGTGTGACAACCCAACCTCTTTCATTGTGGCTTTGGCCTGGCTCTGTTCTCAGGAGCAACTAGAGAGTGGAGGTCGTCAGCAGACGAGGTTCAGCAGAGGTCTTTTGGAGATCTTCCATAACGGGGCAGCCTTGGTTGGATCTCCGTCCATCTCCTCCATGTGCTTTTTGCTTTGTTGCTTTCTGTTAGTTTTCTTTTGGTTATGGATTAGTTAATCAGTTTTTATTCCTTGTGTTAGATTTATTTAATGAACAGATTATTTGGCTCTAAGCTCTACCTTGTGTTTTCCCTCCTACTTTGTGTGCATGTTGAGCTAATTCATGACACGTGTTGTGATATAATCATCAGAGCAGGGAAGATTCTGTATTTTACAGCCATTTTCCTCCCAGTGATGAAAAACATGGACAGAAATAGCTCCTGAGTGTGATCAGCCTCAAAGTAGAGCTTAGAGTTTCAAAAATAACAGAGGCCGTAAAGTGCTTAGAGGCTTGCTGAAATGTTGGTTGTCTCCTGCAGACAGAGTCCTGATTGCTGTGATGAGCAGAGTACGGCGTTACGGTACATAAAGTTAATGTTACTCAGTGAGAAAACAGCTTTAGTACCATAGCCTTTCGTCCTTTTGAATGTTGGAGGGAAATTAGGTCCCTGTTTGACCGTTAGCACTGAGCGGGGTTAGATTGTTATTTTAGGACAGTACACATTGGAATTAGGGGGATGTACCCCAAAACGGTTAGTTATCCAAAACCTGCAGTGCTGCAGCAAAGAGGATGAGTGCACGGCAAATCCAGGACTGTGTGAACTGAAAATAGGACCTAGTAGCATTTACAGAGCAGAACTGCATAGCAATGCCTGCTCTGCTTTATATTATATGCTGTATATGTGATGTAGGTTTAAAATGGTTCTCTGGCACAGACAAAAGCTCAGATAGTCAAAAACACTGACTTGTCCTGTCAGGGTTATGAATGTTTTGTTTCATGTGTCTAGTAGTTGATTAAGATTCTCACACATTCATAAACAAGCATACCTTTCTGATTATTTATTTAGTGTTTAGAGAAAACTGCACAGCTGAGCTCGAACAACAGTTTGACCCTGAACCTGGACTGAACTCCACCCCTCCCTCAGGGGGTGATGATGTCCTTATATCTGGTTTCATCTCTGTCTTCCTCTGCTTGTCCTCTATATCCTGAGTATGACAATGTTACCCAAAAAGTTAAATTATAAGTAAAGGTAATTAAAAGGTGACAACGTTTCCACTGCCTCCAAGTGAACAAAAAGTGTTTTTGCAGGTTTTAATTTCTGCAAAGCATTTTCTGCTGTTCATGCAGCATTTAGAGAAAATTACATATTTTATTTGGATCTATAAAAACACTGGACAGTACTATCTATAACTGTGTTGTCACTTGTCTTAGTAGTGAACCTTTGACTTTAGGTATTAGTATTTAGTATTAATCAGTAGTACAAAACGAGGTATTAAATGTACCTAATGTTCAGACTTGTTTTTAGGTGGCAGGATAGTGAGTTTGTAAGCCAGCTCACCATTTTCACATGTGCCCAGCCCCAGTGCTGGAATTAATAATAATAATAATAATACATTTTATTTCTTGGCGCCTTTCAAAGTCTCAAGATCACCTTACAGGCAAGTAAAAACAACTTAAAACATACTGCATGAAATACATTAAAATGCCTTAAAACGACAAAACAGCAAATAAAGCGACAAAGTTATAAAAGCAAAAGGTGTAAAGGACCTCTGAGAAGTGGTTGATAGATGTAAAAACACAGAAACCACAAAGACAGAGTGACAATAAAATAATAACCAGAGGATTGCAGACTAATGATCAATGAGTCAGAGGTTGAGAAAGTTAGGTGGGAAATGCTAATCAGAACAGGTAGGTTTTGAGAGAAGATTTAAAAGTTGTTAAATCAGGAGACGACCGGACACTGAGGGAGAACGTTCCAAAGGCGAGGTGCAGTGTGGCTGAAGGATCTAGAACCCATGGTGGACAGGCTAGCCGTGGGTGTAAGAATGGAACCAGAGGAGCGGAGTGTACGAGGCGGAGAGTAGATATGTAGGAGATCAGTGATGTATGGTGGGGCTAGAGAGTGAAGGGCTTTGTAGATGAGAAGGAGGATTTTATAGTTTATATGGAAGGACACGGGGAGCCAGTGAAGTTGTTTGAGAACAGGGGTGATATGGTGTGAGGATGGGGTTATGATAATGATCCGGGCAGCAGAATTCTGGACAAGTTGGAGTTTGTGAAATGATTTGAGAGGTAAACCAGTAAGGAGTGAGTTACAGTAATCTAAACGAGAGGTGACAAGGGCATTAACAAGTGTGGCAGTGCTGTCGAAGGTGAGTGATGAATGGATACGATTGATGTTATGGAGATGGAAGTAGGCTGACCGGGTAGTGGTATTGATATGCTGAGAAAAGGAAAGAATACTGTCGAGAATGACACCCAGGATCTTGACTTGGGGGGAAGGGAGGACAGTGTTGTTATCGATTTGTATGGAGAAGGTGCCGGTTTTGGATAATGTGGATCGGGTGCCTACAAGAAGAAGTTCAGTTTTGTTGTGGTTGAGTTTCAGGAAATTGTGGGTGAACCAGGATCTGATGTTGAGTAGGCAGGTAAGGAGCGAAGGAGGGGAAAGGGAGGTAGATGGGGCTGCAGAGAAGTAGAGCTGAGTGTCGTCCACATAGCAGTGGAAATTGATATTGTATTGCCTAAAGATATTCCCAAGCGGAAGGAGATACATAATGAAAAGGAGGGGCCCCAGGACAGAGCCCTGAGGCACGCCATAGGTGACTGTTGAGGACTGGGAATGTCTGAGAGGTAAGATGTGAACCATGCAAGAACAGTGTCGGCTATGCCAATGGAGGCAAGGCGATGGAGGAGGATGTTGTGGGAGATGGTGTCAAATGCTGCAGTTGTTGGTGATTTTGACCAGGGCAGTTTCTGTGCTATGGAGTTGGTGGATAAATCACGACTATTCATCCTCAGACACACCCTCTTGCATATGGCCTTTCTGGACAAAAAGTGTCTTAGAAAATTTAAAGGCCTGGGGTACCTAGCCTGATACTAGAGATAAATTCTATTATTATTTATTAAAGTCTAATAAAGATGAGTTAATTAATGGAAGGGTGTCTTTAAGCAGTCTAGTCGGGATGGGGTCTAAGAGACACGCTGATGATTTCGATGAAGCAACTACTGATTGTGGAATGCAGATGCACCCATGGGGACTTCACATAAGATAAAGGAAGTAACTGGCCTTGGTTTGCTCAAGCGACCCCCATCCAGAACACATAGAAGACAGTTGGCAATAACAACTCCATATAAGGTAATATTATAAATTCCTTTTGGTGGGGCGCTGCCCAACAGTTTAAACATTGTATAGTTTCCATCTATTGTTTAGATCTCTCTGCCTGCGTGTGTGAGTGGATCTCCGGAGACGTCTCTGTACTTTTATAATAAACCGGTGTGCCGATTCCTAACTTCCATTCCGTCCTCTGTTAACTCTCCATTAATGAACTCGGGGGAAGGTCACAAGGGCTGACTTTTCAACATGATGTAAATCAGAGAGAGCTTTTTTATATGTTAGTAGACTGCTTTTCCAGGCTAGAAAAATTTCCTCTAAGTTTGTGGAACACCACTTTCTTTCCAGCCTTTGTGATGCCTGCTTTAAGGTACGAATATGTAAATTATACCATGGGGCTACTCTTCTCTGATTCACTAACTTCTTTTTCAGAGGGGCCACAGAATCAAGCGTTTCACACAGTGAGGTTACAGCACTGTCAACAATATGATCAATTTGGTAGGGAGTGGGATTGAAGCAGCTGCCCTCCACTATGTTTATACTTGGCATAGATGTAAATAAAGATGGAATCATTTTCTTAAATTTATTAACAGCGTTGTCGGATAAACATCTGCTGTAGTGCATGATCCATCATTTTAAATTCAAGTTATTAAATAATGATCTGACAAAACAGGATTTGGGGGAAAAACTATTAGATGTTCAATTTCGATGCCATAGGTCAGAACAAGATCAAGGGTGTGATTGAAACAGTGGGTGGGTTTATTAACGTTTTGAATGAAACCAATTGAATCTAATATAGAATTAAATGCAATGCTGAGGCTGTTATTTTCAACATCTACATGAATGCTAAAATCTCCCACTATAATGACTTTATCTGAACTAAGCACTAAATCAGACAGGAAGTCTGGGAATTCAGTTAAAAACTCTGAGTAAGGGACAGGTGGATGGTACACAATGACAAGTAGAATTGGTTTTTGTGTTTTCCAGTTTGGATGTGAGAGACTAAGAGTGAGGCTCTCAAATGAGTTATAATTGTTCTGAGAATTAAAGTTTAATAATAAGTTTGAGTGGAAGATTGCAGGTACTCCTCCACCTCGACCTGTGCTTCGAGGAACATGATAATTTTTATGACTGAGTGGGGTTGATGCATTCAGACTGACATATTCATCCTGCTGTAACCAGGTTTCAGTAAGATAAAGTAGGTCAATTTGGTGATCAGTTATCAAATCATTTACTAACAGAGATTTAGATGAAAGAGACCTGATATTTAATGGAATGTGGAATGCAATGTCACACACCCTTTGTGGTGTTAGTAGCTTGATATTTGGTGAAGTACACAACCTTCCAGTGCTCAGTCCATCTCAGCCAAAGGTGCTTTCATACAACTCAGCAAATATGTAACTCCTGTATTTCAACGTGCGTAGAACCAGAAATTAAAGGGCCCCAAATGTTTGAACATGTAGTTTAATTACATTTAACTACATGACTAGTTTCAAATTGTAATGTTTGTCAACACAACACTGTATTAGACAAAAAAAGAGAAAAAATGCAACAGAAATCTACAATCAACAGAATAAGACATCCCACAGACTATGATGACTTTGGCTTCAGATGTTGTGTTTTTGTGTTCAGGCGGTGGAACAGCACTGAACATGAACTAGTGGTGTCTTTGCCTTTCAATGAAATGGCCGGTTGGTAATTACAGAAATAAAAGGTGTAAGGTACATGAGTATTGTGTTATTCCCAGGAAGTGACCAGGCCTAAGTGGCAGACATGTGGGGCTTTTGAGCAGTGCTTAATGGCACTGTGTGAAGGGTGTGATGTTCCGGTGTAAATGGACTCACACTGAGCAGGTGGAGTTGTTTTAGAGGCTCTAGGGACAGAGCTGGTTTTTGCTGTTTCTGCTCCTGTCTGTCTCCTCCATTCACCCCCACAGTTGTGTCATTATCAGCTCACACACACAGAGCAGCCACAGCACCACTGAGGACCACAGCTGGCCCCCTTCACTATTACACACCTCCTCTCCCAAAATCTCAGCCTAAACCTCTGTCTTCTCCAAACATGCATCAACAGCTTCTGGTCCCAGTGGAGATCTTAGTTCAATCTGCTTGCCAGTGACATTTTGTCCTCACGCCTGCTTTGATGAGTCATCTCTTGTCCTCTGTTTTTCTTATAAGTCATAAGGAAAAAGCACAACATAGCAGAACATAAACTGTCGCTCACCTCCTCAACTTCACTTCTCGTCTTTCATTCTCCAGGCAAAATTATAGCAAAATTTTTCTTCATTTCAGCCAAACTGAAATTGAGTCTCCACTGAGCCTGTCTTCAGTGGGGGATTCCAGATGACCACTCACAAACAAACATCCATATACTTTTGACAGTTGCTAAACGGTTGTCCTCAATCTGAGTCAGGTCCTCTGTGGATACCAGTTGAATAATTTAACAGACTAAGTTCGTTTTCTGACAAAAGTGTAGGCAATAAGAGGAAGCCTTTAGTCTTTCATTTGCTCAGCATCTGCAGGGATGGGTACAGAGAACTGGTCTTAAATGTATTCAGAATCCTGATGGATCACAGCTGAAATACAGATCAATCCTGCAGTTTCTGCTGTGATTAGTGTTTTGATGTTATTCCTTCTTCATTCTGTGACCACTGTTATTTCTCTTATATTCATCATGATGATGTCGACTGTGGCTGTTTTGTGTTTTAGGAGGAAACAACAGGATCATGTCACTTTGGCTTTAGACAATACGTTCATTGGTGGTCATCCACATAGCCATTTGAATTTGGAGGATTGATTAATTGATTGATTGATTAGAAAACCCACCATTATTCTTTACCCCACAGAAAAATAAATAATTCAAGAACTGTTTAATAAAATTAAAATTCCAAAGTAAGTACTGATCCCCAAGTTCTCGCAGCCAAAAGCAGCATAAAAGCTGTTACTGTCCATGAAAAACTACAAATAACCAACATACGAATGTGCATAGTTTTCAGGAGCAGTTGTGAACATTGTGGTATGTGCTGTCATAGCTGAAAAAGGGGAAAATCTGTAACTTTTGGTGTAAACCAGGAACTTTACCAGCTGTGTACTTTCCAGCTCTGAGGAGGAGGGTGATTTTCACACCAGGGCTTTCTGGTAATTGATGAGTATAAGACTGCAGCCTGAGAGGTCGAAGCCGCCCGGTATAATGGAGCTCAGAGGAGACATAGAATGACAGACACATCCAGTGTGTGTATATGCATTGCTAAGCTAATCCCATGTGCAGAGTGTCTTGGCTTTGGATGACATGGCCACAGACCTCAGGCTGCTGCATTGTGACATCTCCATCCAGAATCTACCTCCCAGTTGCACCACGTGAAGCCAAAGTTGGCCCAGGCCAGCGTGTTCCTCCCAGCTCCACCATCCGGGGCCAAAGTCATTGCAATTCAATATGGCCATCTGGATGTAGCATCTCATGCCAAACATATCAAAAGCATAACTTGTAGTCTCAACTCGACCATCTTAAGAGATACTTCAATCCAGTGGGTGCCCTCCAGCCATCCCTGCATACGCCAACAAACACAGAAAAACATATTGTTCACAGCACATAAAGCGTAAGATAATGAAGCACAGTCATTACACTCTAGTCGTTTTCTCCAAAATGCATAAAAACATCTCAATTGTACAATTTAAAGCAAGACACCTTTTATTTCTGTAATTACCAACCGGCCATTTCATTGAAAGGCAAAGGCACCACTAGTTCATGTTCAGTGCTGTTCCGCCGCCTGAACACAAAGACACAACATCTGAAGCCAAAGTCATCATAGTCTGTGGGATGTCTTATTTCTGATTATTTCTTGATTTCTGTTGCATTTTTTCTCTTTTTTTGTCTAATACAGACTTTAATATCTGCACCCTCCAGACGTTTAAAACACATCTCCTGCTCTTGCTCTCTCTACTGCTCTCCAGGCAATTCAACAAAGAGAGAACTACACAACAACAACAATAATAATAATAATAATAACAAACTCAATATCTGAGTCTCGGCCAATGGGGAAAAGAAGACTGCATGCTGTAGTCAGGTCTAACGGAGTGTGTGATGTGTGCTCTTTATCCTTTCTGGTCTAGAGTCTTCAGGTGATGACTTGAAGCCAACGAGGACCAGATGTTCACGACAACTCCAGGGCCATGCTCTTCCACTAACCTTCAGCAAGCCCTTTGACCCAACACTGGGGCTGTCACTGGTAATTCTGGTGGTTTGTGAGACAACAGGCTGAGGTTTATGACTCCCAAACAAACAGGAAACTGTCTCAGTAAATTTCTGTTTGCCGCAGTACCATAGCCATTGATGTTTCAGGCTCACTAACCATTTTATCACCATTTACTTGCTGTGTTCACCGTTTACTTCACACCTTTACAGGACCAGTAACACAGCTGATAACAGAAACTGCTACGAACAGCCACATTTGCACTAAATCAAATTCTGAACAGTCCTCATTTACCATAACCTATCAGGCAGATTTAGTGGGTAATAAAAACTGTCTCCTGTGACTCAACCTCATAAAGCAATAAAAGTCCATCTCCACACCCTCATAATATATTAAACCTAAATGTAAAACACTTATAAGAAGCACAAATAAGCCTGCTGGAGACAGTGCTGGCCTTCAATAATTCAATTCAATTTCAATTCAATTTTATTTGTATAGCGCCAAATCACAATACAAATCATCTCAAGGCACTTTACAAAAACTAAAACTAAAAACCCAACAATTCCCTTATGAGCAAGCACTTGGCGACAGTGGAGAGGAAAAAACTCCCTTTAACGGAAGAAAAAAACCTCCAGCAGAACCGGGCTCAGTTTGGGCGGCCATCTGCCTCGACCGGTTGGGGTGATAAAAATAAAGCCCCTCTAAATTTAGCAGGAAGGAGCTTCAAATTGAGACATACAGTCACTGTGTTACTGGATTTCAATTACAGCGCACACTTATCCACAGCTACATCTGGGAAACAACGGTCCCTTTTGACAAGCGAGGTTAACACCTAACAAGACAGGACTCACAGTTTTCTCTACGGTGGAGAAGACAGCCATGTGATTCATGCCGATAGACATAAGACCTATTACCTCAAGTAATCAGCCATAAAATTTCCATATAAATAAATGTAGGCTTTGCCACTTCTAATCACTGCCTACATTTACATGCACATAATAATCCTATTAAGGAAAATAATCAGACGGAGGCATTAGTCCCATGATATGGCCTTTATTAGTTGTAATCTATTAAGCTGCTTCTTTGACCATTATATTGCAGGAATTAAGCAGTGAAGTTAATATTTGCTCTCCCAAACAGAATATGTAGATTAGCAAATCGTACTCTGTGGTGTGACGGTGCAGCAGCTGAGGAGGCATTAGATATGTGTGTCCCAAAGTAGAACCAATACACGTTTTGTTTCACACTCACAGTCACAGGTAAGAGCACCTCTAACTACAGTCGACAGGCACCTGCTCATTGTGTGCACACTCACGCACACACCAGGTACCAGCTCCTGCAGAAACCTGTGCCCTCTTCACCTGGCACCCTGATGTTTTGAGTCTTCACCTTGGAAGCTGGGCTTCGTACATCATAAAAGAATCAGAACATTCATGGTCCTCTGGCACACTGAGCTATTTTACTGAGCACTGTTTTACTCTTTGTCTGACTTTTACCTTCGATGCACCTGAAGAAAGAGTTGGGGCCACAGTGGTCATGGTGGCAAGAGGAAAGGAATTTGAAGTAAGTGACGCATTCAGAAGTTTTGAGGTTGTGTGTTTGCTCCCCAGGCAACTTGTGCTTGGATGTCCTGCACCCAGAGAAAACAGAAATAGAGCAAGTGTTATTGCTGAGACAATTCAGGAGTAATAGCATTTGGTAATGCAGCTCTGCACACCTTCCCTGGCCCTGTGCTGTTCTGCTCTGCTTCCTGTGTCTGCTGGGGAATGTGTGACAGCAGGGAAGATCTGTTGGTTTGGTCACACACCAGTCAGACAACCAAACTAAACAAGAAGTCAACAGGTTTCTTTGTAAACATGTGTAAGCCTATCAACATGTATGCGCGCGCACACACACACACCCACACACACGGTGGACAGGAATCCTTGCATTTACCCATCCTGTCACTTCCTGTTGGTTTTTCCTCTCTCACACACAAAAATGGGATTTGTGGCCAACAGGAGCTGACTGTAATCGTCTCCCTCAGATTCTGAGTTTGCTGCATTCACCCTGAACAAATAAACCAGTGATCATTCTGACTAGAAAATGGTTGTTGTTACAGTTGAAAGGCTTGTGTGCTAATCGTGTTGGGCGGGTGGAGGATAATTGTGCTGCAGGTTCAGAGCAGCTGCCCAGGAGAGGAAAACGAGTGGCACACTCCCTGGGTGTCACCTTCAGCACCGCCCCCTCCTTAATTAACAGCTGTTTGTTGCCAGGACTGGACCAGTGGCTCTGGCAGCTGTATGTTGTATGGTGTAGAAAGGTATTCAACCCTGTGGTGCAGTTTTCGCATTGTACCTGGATTTGCTATGACAGTGGTGTGCACTGGAGATACATTGTCTTGTCCTAATTAGTCCTAACTAGAAGAAACTAAAACTGTCCTGTTCATTGCACAAGTTGTGCCAGAGGTACTTTGGTGTGTATTTGATGTCTTTGGCACATGTGCTTAGCTTGAAACTGTTAATAACCAAACTGTCAGGGAGTTTTATCTGTTAGATTTTCACTTTTGATAATTTTATTGACTGGGCTGGTTTTTGGTTAAAGGTTCTGTTAGTTTGGATGTACTTTGCATTTTTCCTGTTATTATAGTTTGCTTGAGAATCTCTTGAAAACCTCCTCTAGACCTTTTTTGCTTTCAATTGCTAGACTTAAATGTGTCATAACAGCTGCTTGGTTGTGTGAGTCCATGGGCGCTATTTTGTTATAATGCAGTACGCAGAGGAAACAGGAGCTGATGGCAGCTGCTAAAATTAAAGCTAATACTCAAAGGCAGTGAAATAACAGGTTGTACTGGTTAATTAAAAACATCCAGATATAGAAAATTTGGGTTGTGACTTCACAGACTCTGTGACTCAGGACTCTCACAGCCATAACGGCAACCAGTGCTGTATTTACTCGGCCATTATGTGGTCCTGTCAACAGTATGTTGGTAGAAAAAAGTTATGTCTGATGTGCGTAGACGTGGTAGCTGCCCCTAGCTTTACAAAGCTGAAGCCTCACAAACTGAACTGTGCCTCTAGCGTGCAGCATGTGAAGACATGGACGGGACAAGCTGGGATATCATGGGACAGCACCTTGAGCTAGAGTAAACACTGCGAGCCATGTAAACATGGCCTCAGGTGTGGAGGAACCAGGCCTGCATGTCACATATGATCTGACAGTATTACAGGATAAATGCTTTGCTGTATGCCGTTGCTGCACTGCTGAGATACTGTTTGCAGTTTTATTCATGCATATTTCTCAGCTCACTGTCAGCGCACATACGTGTGTTTTTAGCCCTGCCCTGCTTCATATTCATTTACACATTGCACATATGTATGTGTGCAGATAAGCTGCCAGCAGAGCCATGGGTCTACTGCTGGATACTGCTGAGGGTTGAAGTGTCTCCACCAGAGACATTGTGCATAGATAATTAGTCTAGTTCCAAACTCATAGACTCTAGAAGTCCTAAAGTACAAGAGATCAACTAACACCTCAGTAGATATGGTTCTTTTAATGGGATTTTTTTACAACAAAGAAAAGAATATAAAGTCAATCTTCTCCTTTTAAAATCCATGTTACACATCAAAGCTAAAAACTATTTAAACTTTACATGTTGGACAAAATGTCTTTGTCTTAAAATGTTCATTAATCTTGAACCCTAAGATCCATGTCCCTGGTCTCTTCTGGAAGGTGACACAGTGTATTCCACTATCACAAATTAGTCATATTAAAACTAACAATTTTTAAAAGCTCTGTATGACAGCAGGTGTGCTCAGTGAACCTGTAAACACAATGTAGTGAGCCACATGGGTGGAAAAGTCCATTCCAAAGTCTGATGAAGAGCCAGCGGCCGGTTCTGTCCAGGACTATGCCTAGGCCATCTGGCGACACAGAAAGCAGATGGTATATGGCTCTTCAAACCACATAGAAACACACTGTTGGACTAAAAACTTCATGCATTTAGTTTATTGTGGTTTGGACAGGCAAAATCTGACGGCCGTACGGTGACAACGTCCCACAACACATGAATAATTAAGAAATAAGGGTTTCAGTCTGCAGGCACCTCCATACAGTCCATGAAATAAATCCACCAGGCAGGGAACAGAATTGTGAACAATGCAGGGAAAACACACGCCGCACATGAACCGGCAACTTCAACAGGGGAGCTCAGTGTTAAATACACGGACACTAAATGACTCAAACAACTAAATACTGATTACAACTGAAAAGCAGCTTGAACTCAGGAACACCAGGGACACGAAACTCTTCAAAGTCCAACACGGGAACAAGGTGCATGGTAAATGTTATGGTTTTCACAGGTACAACAATGAGGCTTTGTGCTTTTCAACACTATATAATTTGTCACCATTTAACATCAGTGATGGAGGCGGAGGTTAGAAGTGACTAAAATACAAGTTACAATATATATTGTCATGTTTGTTAGTCATGTTTGTTAGTGATTAATTAGTCAATAATTTACTTTTTCTTCTAGCTATACATGTTCTTTTTCATAATGTGTTGATGTGTTCCCTTGTAAGAGAGCCCTGTTGGTGTTGCTCTCCGGGTAAGCGAATCACTTTTGACTTGCAAGCGTGTCATGTTGTGTGTGTTGTATCGTTCGTCTACAGACTAGCAACAGACTAGCTATAGTTTAACACACCTAAAAACCAACTAAACTCTAAACAATTCATTAACTGCTACATTCCGGTACTAGTCAAGTACCTTTCGATTTTGACCGGTATTTAGTGCTATTTCCTGACTTAGCGCTCGTTAGCCTACCGGTTAGCTTAGCTAGCTAGTTAGCTTAGCTAACATAGCCTCTCCCTCTCTCTCTCTTTCTTGCTCGGTGTGCCACATGTTTAGTTATTCCTCTGCCTCCTTTAGCAATAAAGCCTAGCCCCGTTACCTGGGGTGGAGCCATTGAGCTCAGGGTCTGTTAGCGGTCCAAGGGCAGCTCCGGAGCAGCCCAGAGAATTAGTCTGGGTGATGGTCCGACGGAAACGTACTCCTAAGCAGAAGCCCACGGCTCATCACCTGCCTGTTCACGTTTCTAATAGATTTTCCCCGCTCAGCGACACACCCACTGAGAAACCGACTCTGATAATTGGCGATTCCATAGTCAGGAACGTGAAAATAGAGACACCAGCGACCAGAGTCAAATGTATTCCTGGGGCCAGAGCGGGCGACATCGAATCAAATCTGAAGCTGCTGGCTAAGGCTAATCGTAAACATGGAAAAATTGTTATTCACATCGGCAACAATGACACCCGATTACGTCAATCGGAGGTCAGTAAAATTAATGTTGAGTCGGTGTGTAACTTTGCTAAATTAATATCGGACTCCGTAGTTTTCTCTGGACCCCTCCCCAATCTGACCAGCGATGACATGTTTAGCCGCATGTCGTCATTCCGTCGCTGGCTGTCTAGGTGGTGTCCAGCAAACGATGTGGGCTTCATAGACAATTGGGCCACTTTCTGGAGAAAACCGAGTAGCGAGAGATGGCATCCATCCCATTTTGAATGGTGCAGCTCTCATCTTGAGAAATTTGGCCGAGTTTATTAGCCAACCTAAAGCCTGACAATCCAGGGTGGGGACCGGGATGCAGAGACTCAGTCTAAAACACCTCTCTGCAGTTTCCCTAGAGCCGCCGCCCCCCTCAAACCACACAGAGACTGTGTCTGCCCCTTGAACATAAAAATCAAATAAATCAGAAGTTAACAGAAGAGGAGTTATTCATAAAAACCTAATAAAAATTAAGACCACTCCTCTTATTGAACAGAAAAACAGAACAAATGTGGATTATTAAATATCAGGTCTCTTTCATCTAAATCTTTGTTAGGAAATGATTTGATAACTGATCACGAAATTGACCTAATTTATCTTACTGAAACCTGGTTACAGCAGGATGAATATGTCAGTCTGAATGAATCAACCCCCCTCATTCATAAAAATTATCATGTTCCTCGAAGCACAGGTCGAGGTGGAGGAGTACCTGCAATCTTCCACTCAAACTTATTATTAAACTTTCATCCTCAGAACAGTTATAACTCATTTGAGAGCCTCACTCTTAGTCTCTCGCATCCAAACTGGAAAACACAAAAACCAATTCTACTTGTCATTGTGTACCGTCCACCTGTCCCTTACTCAGAGTTTTTAACTGAAATCCCTGACTTCCTGTCTGATTTAGTGCTTAGATCAGATAAAGTCATTATAGTGGGAGATTTTAACATTCATGTAGATGTTGAAAATAACAGCCTCAGCATTGCATCCATCCATCCATCCATCTTCTTCCGCTTATCCAGGGCTGGGTCGCGCGGGCAGTAGCCGAATCAGGGTTACCCAGACTTCCTTCTCCCTGGACACTTCCTCCAGCTCTTCCGGGGGGACACCGAGGTGATCCCAGGCCAGCCGGGAGACATAGTCCCTCCAGCGTGTCCTGGGTCTTCCCCGGGGCCTCCTCCCGGTGGGACATGCCCGGAACACCTCCCCAGGAAGGCGCCCAGGAGGCATCCGAAACAGATGCCCGAGCCACCTCAGCTGACTCCTCTCGATGTGGAGGAGCAGCGGCTCTACTCCGAGCTCCTCCCGGGTGACCGAGCTCCTCACCCTATCTCTAAGGGAGCGCCCAGCCACCCTGCGGAGGAAGCTCATTTCAGCCGCTTGTATCCGCGATCTTGTTCTTTTGGTCATGACCCAGAGCTCATGACCATAGGTGAGAGTAGGAACGTAGATTGACCGGTAAATTGAGAGCTTCGCCTTCCGGCTTAGCTCCTTCTTCACCACAACGGACCGGTACACCGACCGCATTACTGCTGCTGATGCCAGGATCCATCTGTCAATCTCGCGTTCCGTCCTTCCCTCGCTCGTGAACAAGACCCCGAGATACTTAAACTCCTCCACTTGAGGCAGGATCTCTCCCCAGCCTGGAGATGGCAAGCCACCTTTTTCTGGTTGAGTACCATGGCCATGGACTTGGAGGTGCTGATTCTCATCCCAGCCGCTTCACACTCAGTTGCAAACCACCCTCGAGAGTGTGTAGATCTGGTCCAGTGTTCCACGCCCAGGACGGAAACCGCATTGTTCCTCCTGGATCCGAGGTTCAACCACCGGCCGGATCCTCCTCTCCAGCACCCTGGCATAGACCTTCCCCGGGAGGCTGAGGAGTGTGATCCCTCTGTAGTTGGAACACACCCTCCGGTCCCCCTTCTTAAAAAGAGGAACCACCACCCCGGTCTGCCAATCCAGGGGTACTGTCCCCGAACGCCACGTGATGTTGCAGAGGCGTGTCAGCCATGACAGCCCAACAACATCCAGAGACTTGAGGTACTCGGGACGGACCTCATCCACCCCCGGTGCTTTGCCACCGAGGAGCTGCCGAACTACCTCAGTGACTTCGGCTTGGGTGATGGATGGATCAGCCCCCGAATCCCCAGCCCCTGCTTCCCTTATGGAAGATGTCTTGACGGGATTGAGGAGATCCTCGAAGTATTCCTTCCACCGTCCGACAATATCCCCAGTCGAGGTCAGCAGCTCCCCACTTCCACTGTAAACAGTGTTGGTAGAGCACTGCTTCCCCCTCCTGAGGCGCCGGACAGTTTGCTAGAATTTCTTCGGGGCCAACAGGTAGTCCTTCTTCATGGCCTCACCGAACTCCTCCCATACCAGAGTTTTTGCCTCCGTCACCGCCTGGGCTGCAGCACGCTTGGCCCTGCGGTACCTTCTTCAGCTTGACGGCATCCCTTACCTCCGATGTCCACCACCGGGTTCGGGGATTGCCGCCACAACAGGCTCCCGAAACCTTACGGCCACAGCTCCTAGCCGTCACGTCGACAATGGAGGTGGAAAACATGGTCTATTCGGACTCAATGTCCCCAGCCTCCCCCGGGATCTGGTAGAAGCTCTCTCGGAGGTGTGAGTTAAAGACCCCTCTGACAGTGGGTTCGGCCAAACATTCCCAACAGACCCTAACAGTACGTTTGGGCCTGCCAAGTCTGTCCCGCTTCCTCCTCCGCCAGCGGATCCAACTCACCACCAGGTGGTGATCTGTTGACAGCTCTGCCCCTCTCTTCACCCGAGTGTCCAAGACATACGGCCGAAGATCAGATGACATGACTACAAAGTTGATCAATGACCACCGGCCTAGGGTGTCCTGGTGCCATGTGCACTGATGGACACCCTTATGCTTGAACATGGTGTTCGTTATGGACAAACTGTGACTAGCACAGAAGTCCAGCAACAGAACACCACTCGGGTTCGTATTGGGGAGGCCTCCCAATCCTCCCAATTCCTCCCAATCACGCCCCTCCAAGTTTCACTGTTGCTGCCCACGTGAGCGTTGAAGTCCCCCAACAGAATTATGTAGTCCCCGTAGGAGCACCTTTCAGCACCCCCCCGAGAGACTCCAAAAAGGCCGGGTACTCTGCACCGTTGTTAGGCCCATAGGCCGAAACAACAGTGAGAAGCCTATCCCCGACCCGAAGGCGCAGGGAAACGACCCTTTCACTCTGGGGGGAAAACTCCAACACGTGGCGGCTGAGCTGGGGAGCTATGAGCAAGCCCACACCAGCTCGCTACCGCTCACTGTGGGCAACTCCAGAGTAGAAGAGAGTCCAGCCCCTCTCAAGGAGCTGGGTTCCAGAGCCCAGGCTGTGCGTGGAGGTGAGCATGACTATCTCTAGTCGGTACCGCTCGACCTCCCGCACAAGCTCAGGCTCCTTCCTCCCCAGTGAGATGACATTCCATGTCCCTAGAGCCAGTTTCAGCATCCAGGGATCGGGTCGCTGAGGTCCCCGTCCTCAACTACTGCCCGATCAACTAGGCACTGGCCCCTTATGGATCCTCCTGCAGGTGGTGGGTCCACAGAAGGGCGGCCCCACATCGCTCTTTCGGGCTTTGCCCGGCTGGGCCCCATGGGGGGAGACCTAGCCACCAGGCGCTTGCCAACGGGCCCCAATCCCAGGCCTGGCTCCAGGGTGGGGCCCCGGCTTCACCATGCCGGGCAACATCACAGTCCTCGGTTTTCGCTCCATAAGAGGTCACTGAACCGCTCTTAGTCTTAGTTTGGTCCGTCACCTAGGACCTGTTTGCCACGGGAGACCCTGCCAGGGGAATATATTCCCGGAAAACATAGCTTCTAGGATTATACGGGCACTCAAACCCCTCCACCACGATGAGGTGGCGGTTCAAGGAGGGGCTCAGCATTGCATTTACCAATTGAATCTAATACAGAATTAAATGCTCAGCATTGCATTTAATTCTATATTAGATTCAATTGGTTTCATTCAAAATGTTAATAAACCCACCCACTGTTTCAATCACACCCTTGATCTTGTTCTGACCTATGGCATCAAAATTGAACATCTAATAGTTTTTCCCCCAAATCCTGTTTTGTCAGATCATTCTTTAATAACTTTTGAATTTAAAATGATGGATCATGCAGTGTTTGGAAGAAAATTCCACTACAGCAGATGTTTATCCGACAATGCTGTTAATAAATTTAAGAAAATGATTTGATCTTTATTTACATCTATGCCAAGTATAAACATAGTGGAGGGCAGCTGCTTCAATCCCACTCCCTACCAAATTGATCATGTTGACAGTGCTGTAACCTCACTGCGTGAAACGCTTGATTCTGTGGCCCCTCTGAAAAAGAAGTTGGTGAATCAGAGAAGAATGAATTTATGAGTTTCTTTACAAATAAAATCACAACTATTAGAGATAAAATTCAGCAGATGCTTCCTATACCTGCAATAAATTAATCTTCTACTACAGTAGCTCTTGAATCATCTGTAGGACCTCAGTTATGTTTAGACTGCTTCTCTCCCATAGATCTCTCTGAATTTACATCAGTAGTTGCTTCATCAAAATAATCAACGTGTCTCTTAGACCCCATCCCGACTAGACTGCTTAAAGGCACCCTGCCATTAATGAACTCATCTTTATTGGACTTGGTAAATTTATCTCTAGTATCAGGCTACGTACCACAGGCCTTTAAGACTGCAGTAATCAAACCCTTTACTCAAAAAGCCTAGTCTTGATCCAGGAGTCTTGGCTAATTATAGACCAATATCCAACCTGCCATTTATTTCTAAAATCCTAGAAAAAGCTGTTGCTAAGCAGCTATCAGACCACTTACACAGGAATGAACTATTTGAAGATTTTCAATCAGGATTTAGAGCACATCATAGTACAGAAACAGCACTGTTGAAAGTTACCAACGATCTTCTCTTAGCCTCAGATAATGGACTTGTTTCAATACTTGTCCACCTAGACCTTAGTGCAGCATTCGACACCATTGACCACAACATCTTATTACAGAGACTGGAGCATGTGACTGGTATCAGAGGAACAGCGTTAAAGTGGTTCCAATCCTATTTATCGGACAGATTCCAGTTTGTTCATGTCCATGATGAACCTTCCACACGAACAAAAGTTAGTTATGGAGTTCCACAAGGCTCCGTGCTAGGACCGATTCTGTTCACCCTGTACATGCTTCCTTTAGGATATGTCATTAGGAAGCACTCTAAAAAATCTCAGAAATAACTTTTCTCAAATTCTAGCTACTCTAGATGGCATAACCCTGGCCTCTAGCACTACAGTAAAAAACCTTGGAGTTATTTTTGACCAGGACATGTCCTTTAACTCACACATAAAACAAATCTCTAGAACTGCATTCTTTCACCTGCGCAACATTTCCAAAATTAGGAACATCCTGTCTCAAAATGATGCAGAAAAACTAGTCCATGCATTTGTTACCTCAAGGCTAGATTACTGTAACTCATTACTATCTGGATGTCCCAATATCTCCATAAAAAGCCTCCAATTAATCCAGAATGCCACAGCCAGAGTCCTGACAGGAACTAGCAAGAGAGATCATATTTCTCCTATATTGGCTTCTCTTCATTGGCTCCCTGTAAAATATAGAATAGAATTTAAAATCCTTCTTCTCACATACAAATCCCTTCATAATCAAGCTCCTTCATACCTTAAAGACCTCATACCATATTATCCCAATAGACCACTTCGCTCTCAGAGTGCAGGTCTACTTGTGGTTCCCAGAGTTTCCAAAAGCAGAATGGGAGGCAGAGCCTTTAGTTATCAAGCTCCTCTCCTATGGAACCAGCTCCCAGCCTGGGTTCAGGAGGCAGACACTCTCTATACTTTTAAGGCTAGATTTAAAACCTTCCTCTTTGACAAAGCATATAGTTAGGGCTGGCTTCAGGCAACCCTGAACCATTCCTTAGTTATGCTGCTATAGCCCTAGATTGCCCGAGGACCATCAGTGCACTGAGTTCCCCTACCCTAACACCCCCCCCCCCTTCCCCTCCGCCCACCTCCCCTACCCAAAGCAGCAGCGTCACAACAGAACATACGGCCTGCAGGATGGGTCAACACCGATTCACCACGAGCACAGAAAGTTATCAGCTTTTGTATCAGTTGAACAGCATTAATTTACACATCAGTCACTCACATGTAAATCATGCCGGCAGGATGGCATACATAATATAATTAGCGTCTCCCTGACTTTTCCGTCTGCTGCATCCTGTTTGGAAGAAGGACAAACCTCTACCCACTTGCTGAACATGCAGACCATTGTCAAGCAGTATTTCTTATTCTGGCATGTTTAGAGTTCAAACATCAAACATCCACTGTTGAAAAGGGCCATCAGGTGGGGGATGGCTTTGCAATGGCATTTTAATGGCACCAGAGGCATTATGTGCTGCACAGATTATACATCTTCTGCAGTACTCAGCTGCATATGTTGAAAAACCCCTGGTGTACCAGTGGTTATTAACATATGTACACATCCTTCCTTTGGATGCATGATCTTTACCATGAACAAGCTTTGCATAGAGATGGAAATAAGCTTTAGGTAAACAAGGTTTGTTGTCAGGGCCAAGCCATATCCCTTTTTTGTAATTTTGCGCCAGAGTTTCTCCACAGATGTTTTATGATAACTTGCTAGTGACTGCATTGTTGACAAGTCAGCCTGTAGGTGGAGTTCCTGTGAGAGAGAAAGTTGAGTGAGGTGAAACATCTGACCCATCATGGTTGCAGCTTTGCAGTGGCGTCTGCTGCTGAGTTTCCTGTAGAAATGGGATCTTTTTTGTTAGTGTGAGCTTCACATTTCATAACTGAGATCTGTTTAGGCAACAGGATGATATCTAACAAAGCTGAAACAAGAGCATGGTGTGCAATGGGTGTTCCAGCTGATGTGAGGAAAACCCTCTTTCTCCACAGACAACCATGAACACCACCAAAAAGATAACGTGAGTCAGTGTAAATGTTTACCGTTTTATCTTTGGCCAATTTACAGGCTTCAGTGAGAGCAATTAGTTCAGCAGCCTGTGCAGACAGATGAGAAGGCAATTTGCCACTAGGGATCACACTATGTTTTGTGACAACTGTAAAACCAACTTGATTTTTGTCTGTTTTGACATCACGGGAAGCAGAGCCATTAACAAATAACTCCATCTCTGCATTCAACATTGGTGTGTCTGCAAGATCAGGTCTGGGAGTACAGATGGTTTCCCACACCTCAGTGCAGTTATGAGCCTCTCCATCATTTTCTGTTGGAAGAAGAGTTGCAGGGTTTAGCACGTTACACCTTTTGACAGTGATGTTAGGCATTTCAAGCAAAATAGTGTGATATCTTAACCAACGATGTGTGTGTAGTATGTCTGCAACGGCGTGTGGAACCATCAATGTTAAATCAAAATCGCAAACAAAACAAAATCGCGTGACGCTAGAACGGCTTTCTCTGCTGCAGCGACTTACTATATGGCCATTTTTCTGCAAGATGTTTTAGCAGGTGCAATGTATCAATTTTGCATGCTTCTTCAGATGGACTATAAATCAGCAAATCATCTACAGTATATACTGTAGTAATGCTGAGCCAGCAGGTAAATAAAGGCCTTGAAGGCTTCTACTGAGAGTAGAAAGTAACTCGGACTTTCAGAGTAACCTTGAGGACATCTGGTCCAGGTGTAAATCTTTCTTTCAAATGAGGCAAACCAGTACTGGCTGTTCCTGTGTACAGGGACAGAAAAGAAAGTATTGGCCAAATCTACTACTGAAAAATGGGTTGAATATGGTGGTACCACAGACAAGATGGTTTGAGGATTACTTACTTCTGGCGCTCGGGGGTGGATGGCTGCATTCACCGCCTGTAAATCTTGCCTATATCATATTTATGGGCTGCCCAGAGAGATTTTGGAATTTGCTCAAGCTCTGGTGGTAAACTAGTTTCTATGATGGTAAAGGCTGCAGCATTAGCGGTGTTGTGGCTATTAACCCTCTGGGGTCGACGCACGCGCCGGCGCATTTTGACGCATCATTTCTTATATTTGTCAGAATCACAGTACATGGAAAAATTTAGCAGTTTATGCTTTGGCTCTATCTTCTTATGTGTAGATGTGTGGATTGGAGTTACCTGGTCTGGCATTTGTTCTTGTATAGGTGTCACCTGACCCGGCATCTGCTCCACCCTCTCTGCAAGTCAGTCCACTCTCTGTTTATTCACAGAGCAGTTTCTTGTGACCTCAGGTTTCAGGCTGCTTAAAAAGGCATCCTTCGGGTGGGCTTCATAGGTACTCAATGGGTTGCCTCTCAGCCCATCTTCAGGTGGGACATGACCGCTGTGGATCTCATAAGCTTCAGTAAGCCGGGGAAGAAAGGCTCCCACAGACTCCTCTGACTTCTGATGCATTGTGCTGATTATACCCATATCCTGTTTGAGTGGGAATTTTGCTTGCACCCCCCGTACCAATTGAATGGCGGAATCCCTGTACAGGGCATTGTCTGCGTGTTCCCGGTCATCTTTTGTTTCCTCGTCTTCACCAGACAAGTGGCTTTCCACATGCAATATGCTTTTCAATCAGCTTGGAACACCTTGTGTTTGTTCCTTTCTCTCTTGGACAAAGACTTGTGTTGCTCTGCAGTCTTTCTTTCCTTTTCTTCTTTTTAAGTTTATCTTTTAAACAAAGTTAACTGTCGACTACTCAGACTAAACTCCACTGGAAAACCCAGCTCCCACCAGTTGCTTACAACTTGTGTTGTACTTTTTTATAATTTCTTCATTTAACAGTGACAAATAAGTTGGTAGACTAGACCCTGGCCAGGCATTAGCTTCTGTTAAATACACACGTGATTTACCCAGGTCCGTTGATGAGGAAGTACACAGAGGCGGCTGGAGTGGTTCAGCTGATTACAGGTTTTATTTAAACTATACAGAGCGCTCTGGAGATCAACCCTCATGGGACACACGGAGAAATCTGAGCTATAGGCGGAATCTATAGAATGTATATATATCTGATGGCCACCGCCCTACCATGCCAGTACTTTTCCACAAAAGGAATTCAGACTATTACCATATATGGAGTTGTTATTCCCTGTTATCTCCCCTCATAGTGAAGAGCGGTGACCCTGTCACGTGTCTAAACATATAGGATTACACTTTACACACTATGCTGCAGCTGTTCTTCCTTGTTATCTTTCCTCGTGGAACCCAGTCCCTGTGCTGCCTACTACAGTAATTAATTACAAAACGGTCTCTGTTAAGACAAGCGCGGGACCCAGTCCCTTTTGACTCGTACAGTCTACAACAGTAATTACTTACAAAACGGTCTCTGTTAAGACAACCGTGGGACCCAGTCCCTTTTGACTTGTACAGTCTACAACAGTAATTAATTACATAACGGTCTCTACTTAAGACAACCGCGGACCCAGTCCTTTACTTGTACAGCATACAACAGTATTTGATAACACAACGGTTCTACTAAGACGACGTCTCGTCAACTACTCAACCACGTAGTGAGTCAGCGCTTTTCCTTACCGTAACATTACCGGTCTGTCTGCCGCTCCACCGTTGGTCCGTACCTTGGTTTCTCAGGGTGGATCGGCGGCCCGGGCTCCTTAGGATGAAAGCTTCTCAACCCGCAGGGAGGAATCGCTATTTAGTGCGCACTGTTAACTTTCCATCCTTCAGAGTCCAGACCGCGCGTCCATCCCACTCCTGACACCAAACTGTCGTGGAAAAAATACTTGGAGGCAAATCTCAGGTCAAAGGATAGCAAATTTAATAGGCAAGGCGACAGGCAAAGCAGCAGAGTCACAACAGAACATACGGCCTGCAGGACGGATCAACACCGATTGACCACGAGTACAGAAAATGATCAGCTTTTGTATCAGTTGAACAGCATTAATTTACACATCAGTCACTCACATGTAAATCATGCCGGCAGGATGGCATACATAATATAATTATGATAATTATATAATTATAATTATATAATTATATAATATATATTATATAATATAATTAGCGTCTCCCTGACTTTCCGTCTGCTTCCTTGTGACTTCAAAGCAGTGTTAAAAGTCTTTATTGAATTAACATAGGACACAAAAGGGGGGTAGTAGACATTTGTCTGTCAATGTATAAATTTCCCTCACACCCACCTCATGTATATTCCACCATTGAATGTCACTAACCTTGTGCTCTCTCTCTCCCCTAGTTTGTGCTCTCTCCCTCTCTCTCTGTTCTCTCTGTACCTTCTGCAAGGGTCCCTGGTCCTGGAGCTGTTTATCGCTGATGTGCAGTTACTGGTCCCACCAACCTGCAGTGTCTATTTGTTGTTTATTGTTGCTGTTCTTTTCTCTCTGCTCTATCCACTCACCCCAACCGGTTGAGGCAGGTGGCCGCCCAAACTGAGCCCGGTTCTGCTGGAAGTTTTTTCTCTCCACTGTCGCCAAGTGCTTGCTCATAAGGGAATTATTGGGTTTTTAGTTTTAGTTTTTGTAAAGTGCCTTGAGATGATTTGTATTGTGATTTGGTGCTATACAAAAAAATTGAATTGAATTTAACTGAATTAATGGTAATAATTTGTTTCACATATCCAGAGCTAATTATGCATAAAGTTTTCACAAGGGACTACCTGACGTCTGTGCTGTGTTTTACTGGAACAGTTCCTGATGTTCTGGAGACCATTTCGGATCAGATATCTGTATATGTATATTTGCTGCCTGTGCATAGGGAGGACAGAGGAACAAAGCCACAAGAAGATGTTGTATGTGCTGGGGCCTGTGTGTGTGTGTGTGTGCGTGTGTGTGTGTGTATGTGTGTATGTGTGTGTGCGTACATGCATGCGTGTGCGTAGAACCTGTGGGAGTTTTCCAGGTTGGAAGCTGTTGCTGCTTAACATGACAGCGCTGTGATAACTACTAATGAGGACACAGGAGAGAACATGTCATTAGACTCAAAATAAATACATCAACACACATCCTATAGACGGAATAAATGTTTAAAATGCAACACACACGTTCACAGAAAGCATTTTATTAAAAATTAATCAAAATAACAGAGCAAGAAAGAAAAAGTGAGCAGATAACAGCAGATGAAGCCAACACAGCTATAGAACTTTAATTCGGGTTAAACTGAACATGAACCTTTGATACTGTGGGATTGAGTTTCCTTGTTGGCATAAATAAAACAGCTCCCTCTTTAGCCAAGAGCATACACAATGGTGGCATGAGAGAAACATTAAGATTGAGTTGGAGTGAAAACCAAAATGAAAATAGTAAATATTTAAAGTGGTAAATAGTAGTGAGCACTGGATTTTGTGCCTTGAAATAACTTAGTGAGGTTGGAAGGATTTTAAAGAAAGTGAACTGAAATTAAAAAGCACAAAAGTCACATAAGGGAAAACTGGGAAAATACAAATCAAACTACATACATACTACGGGTTTTAAAGTAGAGTGCTGTGGAATGATTGTATTGTGCATAAAATGTAAACTGAATTGAATTGAAAACTAAATATTTGTTATTGTGGTCACCGGGTTTCACAACACTGACACTGATAAAACCTGTTTTTATCTTCTGAAACAACAACACAAATGAATCATATCATTACACAGAAAATGATTCTAACCATGTATTGTGCATTCCCGCCTTTTTTACAGCTGAAAAATTGAGAAATGAGAGAAGGAATCCCAAATCTCTGAGAACACACTCAAAAAGTGAAAAATGGTTTTGTGAATATTTCTCAAGGATAATAACATTATTGTACTACAGATATGCTCAGTAGTTATATTATGGTTTATCTACTGGTGGTGAAAGGAGGGTGGAATATGGAGTCGTAAAATAATGAATTAATAAAATGACGTCACATTTCCCCGGTTTTATCTGTATTCATTTAGTTTTTCTGTATTCATTATTAGTTTTTTATGCTCATCCTTAAGAAGCTGCATGTTTTTCTGTATTCATTATTAGTTTTTCTGTATTCATTAGTAGTTTTTCTGTATTCATAATTAGTTTTTATGCTCATCCTAAAGAGGATGAATGTTTTCATATTGTCACGCTTGTAAGTGTCCCAGCGATTTATATCAGCGATTTTGTGAATAAATAAGTTTTTTTTTTGACAGCCGTCATGGAGTGGCTGATGGATAAAATCTATCATGACCATCATTGCCACGGTGAATAAAGACAATGAGAAGGATGTGTTCAAGACCCTGTAGAAGGCAGCAGATGAAAAATCCCGGGCCATATTCATATTCATCGTCAGGGACACTGAGAATGTCAAAGCATTGAGGAGTCTTCAGGAAGGGCTATCTGCAGACATTCACAGATGAGTATTTCAATATAAAAGAACAACTGTCCACGGATCCGGTTGTGTACAGATTGAGTGACCTAGCTGGCGATGCTGTGAAAGGAACGTTTTATCAGGAAGAGCTCCAGCCTGTGATTATAGATAAAAACAAAACTTTCAAGATAGAGAAAATACTGGCCAAACATGGGAACAAGCTGCTGGTGAAGTGGCTAGGATGGCCTTTAACACCTGGGTGGCTGCAAGAGATGTTTTGAATATACTGTAAGAGAGGCAGCGCTGAGTCACCTGGTCACACAGGGAAATAAAATACAAAATTAATAGAACAACCTACACAGGTCTATGTTAGGTTACAGCATACTGATGGCCACTGCCACCTTGGTTACAGCTCCTTGGTTACAGCTCAAGCACACACCCCCTATACATAGTTCAAGACTACAATACAACAAGAAATTAGCGTTCGCTCATAACTGAATATCTCCTTCTTAACATTCCTTCTTAACCCTCTGGGGTCGACGCACGCGCCAGCGTGTTTTGACACATCTTTTTCTGATAAGGCCAAAACAAACTTAAATTACTCCATCAATTCTGATTGTACATATAAAAGAAGTATATCATTCAAATCTGTAAAGTGTCTAGTTTTAGTGGTATACCATCATAATAACAAAACATTGTGCTTTTTTTAAATAAAGAAAGCTGACAGGGTGCGCTCTCGGACTTTTCTGTCTCTGCCATTTCTCTTCACAGACGCGTAAATAAAACAACCAGAATCTCAGCGAATACTTGCCTCATAAAAATAAGAATTACCTGTCTTCTCAGGTAAATCACATGACTATTCATCCTGAGACACACCTTCTTGCATATGGCCATTCTGGACAAAAAGTGTCTTAGAAAATTTAAATCAGTGTATTGTTTACAGTGAATGAGTGAACAAGATGACTTTCACATCATTGTGAAGTAAACACTTTAGTCTGCAACATGCAGGTCTCCAAAGTCTTGTGAAGCAATGTTCTGTTTGTGTTTTACTGTCTTATTTCAGTGACTAAAACATTTTTGTTTTTCACTAACCATGCATAAACACTATTTTCTCAAAAACACAATCATGTATAAACTTCCTGGTCACATATTATAGTAGCCCAGTTAGTGCTGATTACAGTGTTATCAAAATTTAGACACAATTTTGTTTCAAAGACACTGAAAAAAGCACAAATGTCAGGACATGTCAAAATTTGTCCAGGCCCCCAAAACCCCCTCAGACCCCAGAGGGTTAAGTTTGTTTCGGCCTTATCAGAAAAAGATGCGTCAAAACGCGTCGGCGCGTGCGTCGACCCCAGAGGGTTAACTCACACATAAAACAAATCTCTAGAACTGCATTCTTTCACCTGCGCAACATTTCCAAAATTAGGAACATCCTGTCTCAAAATGATGCAGAAAAACTAGTCCATGCATTTGTTACCTCAAGGCTAGATTACTGTAACTCATCACTATCTGGATGTCCCAGTATTTCCATAAAAAGCCTCCAGTTAATCCAGAATCCCGCAGCCAGAGTCCTGACAGGAACTAGCAAGATAGATCATATTTCTCCTATATTAGCTTCTCTTCATTGGCTCCCTGTAAAATACAGAATAGAATTTAAAATCCTTCTCCTCACATATAAATCCCTTCATGATCAAGCTCCTAGCTCCAAGTTTCCAAAAGCAGAATGGGAGGCAGAGCCTTTAGCTATCAAGCTCCTCTTCTGTGGAACCAGCTCCCAGCCTGGGTTCAGGAGGCAGACACTCTCTGTACTCTTAAGGCTAGACTTAAAACCTTCCTCTTTGACAAAGCGTATAGTTAGGACTGCCCTGAACCATCCCTTAGTTATGCTGCTATAGGCCTAGACTGCCCGAGGACCATCGGTGCACTGAGCTCCCCTACCCTAACCCCCCCTCCCTTCTCTTCCCCTCTCATCCTCTCTTCCTACCTCACATGTATATTCCACCATTGAATGTCACTAACCTTGTGCTCTCTCTCTCCCCTAGTCTGCGCTTTCTCCCTCTCTCTGTGTTCTCTCTCTCTGTACTTTCTGCAGGTGTCCCTGGTCCTGGAGCTGTATATTGCTGATGTGCAGGTACTGGCCCCACCAACCGGCAGTGTCTATTTGTTGTTTATTGTTGCTGTTCTTTCTCAGAGATGGCTGCCCAAACTGAGCCCGGTTCTGCTGGAGGAAGTTTTACCTCTCCACTGTCGCCAAGTGCTTGCTCATAAGTGATTTGTTGGGTTTTTAGTTTTAGTTTTTGTAAAATGCCTTGAGATGATTTGTATTGTGATTTGGTGCTATACAAAAAAAAAAAATTGAATTATATGCTCATACATTCTGAGTTACGTTCCGTTCATACGCCGAGCTATGTATAGGGGGTGTGTGCCTGAGCTGTAACCAAGGAGAGGTGGCAGCCTGGTGGGGGGTCAGCCTGTCAGTGCTCAGACCATGCAGCACACTGCATCAAATTCGTCTGCATGGCTGTCATCCCAGAAGGAAGCCTCTTCTAAAGATGATGCACAAGAAAGCCCGCAAACAGTTTGCTGAAGACAAGCAGACTAAGGACATGGATTACTGGAACCGTGTCCTGTGGTCTGATGAGACCAAGATAAACTTATTTGGTTCAGATGGTGTCAAGCGTGTCTGGAGGCAACCAGGTGAGGAGTACAAAGAAAAGTGTGTCTTGCCTACAGTCAAGCATGGTGGTGGGAGTGTCATGGTCTGGGGCTGCATGAGTGCTGCCGGCACTGGGGAGCTACAGTTCATTGAGGGAACCATGAATGCCAACATGTACTGTGACATACTGAAGCAGAGCATGATCCCCTCCCTTCGGAGACTGGGCCACAGGGCAGTACTCCAGCATGATAACGACCCCAAACACACCTCCAAGATGACCACTGCCTTGCTAAAGAAGCAGAGGGTAACGGTGATGGACTGGCCAAGGATGTCTCCAGACCTAAACCCTATTGAGCATCTGTGGGGCATCCTCAAATGAAAGGTGGAAGAGCACAAGGTCTCTAACATCCACCAGGTCCGTGATGTCATCATGGAGGAGTGGAAGAGGATTCCAGTGGCAACCTGTAAAGCACTGGTGAACTCCATGCCCAAGAGGGTTATGGCAGTGCTGGAAAATAATGGTGGTTACACAAAATATTGACACTTTGGGCCCAATTTGGACATTCACGTAGGGCTGTACTCACTTTTGCCAGTGGTTTAGACATTAATGGCTGTATGTTGAGTTATTTTCAGGGGACAGCAAATTTACGGCGAGTAAAACAGCCTGTGTAGACGTGCAGATTGATTGAGAGCTGTGTGTTGTGTAGTGGTTCGTGTGCCCGACCATGAACGCGGTGCCTCTGGTTCTACTCCTGGATTGGTTGTGTTGTACCACATGTCTTCCCTTGCTGTCCTTCCCACATTTCCTGTCTCTCTACTGTCCTATCAGCAATAAAGTCAAAAACAGATTAAACAGGAGTTTTTCTGTCCCATCTGATGTGTATGACATATATGACTAAAACCTTCCTATAGAAACACACTGTAATGCTAGGATCTATTCAGCAGACAGACAGACACCCACGCAACACACACAGACTACTGATAAATCTAAGATCATGCAGCAACATGCACACATTTTCAGTTTTTTCTACACATTCACACTCATCAGAGCACAAAGTGAGAGTGAAGCCAAATAGAAGCTCACCTGGATATTTGGTGAATAATGATAAATAATAATAACAATCATCATTATTCCATGACAAACATCAAAACTAATCCTGCACTGCGTAGATTGCTTACATTTTACTGCAGAGGATGAATTACCTCCAGTACATTACTACTGAAAACTCTCTATGATATATCTATGATATCAAATATCTATGGGAAGATGATTTAGTGAAGATGGTGATAGAAAAATGAAGTGTGCTAATGAAATTATCATCAATCGCTGCAACACCCCATCCAGAACTAATGAGCATGTGTTTAATTCATTGTGAAGTACTGGGCCACATTAACAGCATCATCAGGCTAATGGGAGATTGACTGAATGAACAAGCAATAAAGAGTGACACGATAACACACACTTTCACACGCACACACAGACCAATAAAGGCCCATCTGCTTTTCAGCTACACACACTGAAGTATGTTTAAAGCTCTCACTAGAAAAAAACACCTGAGTTTGCTAACTCTTGCTGCTTTTATCCAAAGGCACAGCTGATCTCCAACATAAGGGTCTTGGGAAACTGTGCATTAAAACTGCAAACACTGGCAAAACCACACAAATAAACACTGACACAGATTCTAAGGTTCCACTAACAAGCTGGGTGCTCCTATTTAGGAGGGAAAACTTATTCTGCTCTGTGCTGCTACGACGCAATACATGCTGGTGTCAGACAATTTCTACCAGACATCAGTGTCTCGACTTGACTGCATTAAACTGTTTCACCGCCACATTTACACAAACATGGCTGCTGCCAGACTGTTGCAAAATACTCATGAATTAACTTTATTGGGAAGTGCATCTCACAACAAACAAAATTAAGCCAGTATTGCCAACTCGTCAGTAAGGAAAGTAGCTATTGCTGTCCTAAAAGTCGCTAGAAGTCGCCAAATGATGTCATCGCGTAATTTTCTTAATGTCCATGGCACATGCATGTAATTGTGATGGACGCTTTTGCCAACTTCAGAAATGGAAAGTAAGAGACAATTGTGATTCTTTATAAGAAATAAGGGACACTCAAAATATTTGTACTGTGCCATATAATGTAGGATGTTCTCAGAAATAATTACATTAGTCTTGCTTAATCTATTTATCTACATACTCTAAAAAGAATTATAATGTCATAAAAAAATGTCATGACTGAGTAAATTGTACCATTATAGAACAGTGACTGCACATGGAATGTAGTAATTTAGGAAGTGAAAATACTGTGAAATTTCATACATGGGCTACAAAAGGCATGAAGTTCATCAGAGAAATCATGTCAATCATATCAGAGAAATCATAATCATGAAGAAATTAAACAACTGAACGTCCATGAAATGTCAGTCAATAAAGCATTTTAAACAATGGCACTTAGCCTACATTTTTTAAATACATTTTATTTGAACCATGAATGAGCGAAAATGCATATTTTTCAATTAATAAAAACATAGAGAGTGTGGGCTGCTTCTGGATTTGTAACTACTTCAATAATGAGGACTAAGTTTAAGAACCCGTTAGGAGTAAAAATATTTTTTACAAAAATACAAATAAAAAAATATTTCTCTCTCTCTCTTTACCAGCATTAAGTTTAAATAGTGAAATGTGTCTTCTTTTAGATTGAATGTTTTCCTGCCTTGCTGGATGTCGGGCTCAATAATCAATAATTTGTTTGCATTTGCATTTACCCAAACTGATTTTGAAAAATCAAGGCTACGTTTAGAAGTATACAAATGAACTTTTTTTTGTCGACTTCCTGTTTTTTTATATATAGCCTATATATCATAATTATTATTATTATTTACATTTAGTCATTTAGCAGATGCTTTTATCCAAAGCGACTTACAAATGAGGAAAATTAACGCAATCAAAATCAGCAAAAGAGCAATGATATGCAAGTGCTATGCCAAGTCTCAGTTACAGCCATATTGTAGCTTACAAAAGAACAGGGAAGCTTGTGTTAATTAGTTAACGTTAGTTTTTTTTTTTCTTTTTTAAAGAATTAAAAAAAAATTTTAATGTCACAATTCCAACTCTCTTCCTTTACCAGCCCCAGCAAAAGTGACCCAAAAGAGAGACACTGGCGAAGTTCATTTGGCATCTCCTCCCTCCAACTCAACAAGTTCTAGAAATGTTGATACAATTGTCTACTTGGAGTCACTAAAGTACCGTATAACAACCCCCAGGTACTTAGAAATGCTTATATCCGTGGACTCATCAAGGAGGAGGCTGAAATGCTGGTCACTCACATCTGCAACTAACTTTTTCAGAAAGTATGGTGCTAGGACACCATCAATCATTTCTGTGCACTTTGTCCTATGCATTTTGAAGTGGGTAGCAGCAGTGGAGTCTGAGAAAGCAGTTCTACATGCTTCTCCAATGTGATCACATGCCAGCATAGAACAGTGTTCAGCAAAGACTAATGCCATGGTGGCTTCAGCTTTTTTTAAAGAGCCATTTTTTTTTTACCATAAATGGCAGTTTGTTTTGGGTGGAACTATTGTAAGGCTTTGCCTTTTGAGTATGTTTCTGAGTTGACGTGTTTTTTTACATCACAAAGTTTGGCGTAGAAATCAGCCTTACCATACAGGCAGTATACCCATATATCATCTCCAATAAACGGCTTCAACCAGCCTTTGAATTCAGGATTTGATTCCCACTCCTTTCTGTATTTCTGAGTGTACAGTTTTGACTGAGATATGATGAACTAGCCAGCTAGATGTTTATGCTTATGTCACAGAGAAGTACACACACAGTGGATGAGGTAAATGACTGAGGCTGTTTGGGTCAAATGCAGTGATTTATTTTTTGTGCAATGATTTATTTTAGACAAAGAACATTTTACTTTTTTTATTGGTTTATTGCTTTTATTGGCCTTGGTTAGATGAGAGTAGAATTAAAAGAAGAATTCGTAGAATTAAAGCTGAGTGTAGGAAGGCAAAGCGTAACTGGAAGAAAACTGGGCTTCAGGTGCATTATGAAGTTTTAACTGAATTCCCTGACTTTCTGTCTGATTTAGTGCTTACATCAGATAAAGTTATTATAGTGGGAGATGTTAACATTCATGTAGATGTTGAAAATAACGGCCTCAGCATTGCATTTAATTCTATATTAGATTCAATTGGTTTCATTCAAAATGTTAATAAACCCACCCACTGTTTCAATCACACCCTTGATCTTGTTCTGACTTATGGCATCGAAATTGAACATCTAATAGTTTTTACCCCAAATCCTGTTTTGTCAGATCATTCTTTAATAACTTTTGAATTTAAAATGATGGAACATGCAGTGTTTGGAAGAAAATTCCACTACAGCAGATGTTTATCCGACAAGGCTGTTAATAAATTTAAGAAAATGATTCCATCTTTATTTACATCTATGCCAAGTATAAACATAGTGGAGGGCAGCTGCTTCAATCCTACTCCCTACCAAATTGATCATATTGTTGACAGCGCTGTAACCTCACTGCGTGAAATGCAGAAATGCTGAAAAAGAAGTTAGTGAAGACTAGCCTCATGGTATATTTTACATATTCGTACCTTAAAGCAGGCATCATGAAGGCTGGAAAGGAAATGGCGTTCCACAAACTTAGAGGAAATTTTTCTAGTCTACTAACATATAAAAAAGCTCTCCGTAAAGCCAGAACTGCATACTATTCATCACTAATAGAGGAAAATAAGAACAATCTCAGGTTTCTTTTCAGCACTGTAGCCAGGCTGACAAAAAGTCACAGCTCTGTTGAGCCCAGTGTTCCCTTAGCTCTCAGCAGTGATGAATTTATGAGTTTCATTACAAATAAAATCACAACTATTAGAGATAAAATTCCTATAGATCTCTCTGAATTTACATCAGTAGTTGCTTCATTGAAATCATCAACGTGTCTCTTAGACCCCATCCCGACTAGACTGCTTAAAGGCACCCTGCCATTAATGAACTCATCTTTATTGGACTTGGTAAATTTATCTCTAGTATCAGGCTATGTACCACAGGCCTTTAAGACTGCAGTAATCAAACCTTTACTCAAAAAGCCTAGTCTTGATCCAGGAGTCTTGGCTAATTATAGACCAATATCCAACCTGCCATTTATTTCTAAAATCCTAGAAAAAGCTGTTGCTAAGCAGCTATCAGACCACTTACACAGGAATGAACTATTTGAAGATTTTCAATCAGGATTTAGAGCACATCATAGTACAGAAACAGCACTGTTGAAAGTTGCCAACGATCTTCTCTTAGCCTCAGATAATGGACTTGTTTCAATACTTGTCCTCCTAGACCTTAGTGCAGCATTCGACACCATTGACCACAACATCTTATTACAGAGACTGGAGCATGTGACTGGTATCAGAGGAACAGCGTTAAAGTGGTTCCAATCCTATTTATCGGACAGATTCCAGTTTGTTCATGTCCATGATGAACCTTCCACACGAACAAAAGTTAGTTATGGAGTTCCACAAGGCTCCGTGCTAGGACCGATTCTGTTCACCCTGTACATGCTTCCTTTAGGATATGTCATTAGGAAGCACTCTAAAAAATCTCAGAAATAACTTTTCTCAAATTCTAGCTACTCTAGATGGCATAACCCTGGCCTCTAGCACTACTGTAAAAAACCTTGGAGTTATTTTTGACCAGGGCATGTCCTTTAACTCACACATAAAACAAATCTTTAGAACTGCATTCTTTCACCTGCGCAACATTTCCAAAATTAGGAACATCCTGTCTCAAAATGATGCAGAAAAACTTCCGCTTCCCTTCCCCTACCCTCTCTTCTCTCCTCTCACCTCATGTATATTCCACCATTGAATGTTACTAACCTTGTGCTCTCTCTCTCCCCTAGTTTGTGCTCTCTCCCTCTCTCTCTGTTCTCTCTGTACCTTCTGCAGGTGTCCCTGGTCCTGGAGCTGTATATCGCTGATGTGCAGTTACTGGTCCCACCAACCTGCAGTGTCTATTTGTTGTTTATTGTTGCTGTTCTTTTCTCTCTGCTCTATCCACTCACCCCAACCGGTCGAGGCAGATGGCCGCCCAAACTGAGCCCGGTTCTGCTGGAGGCTTTTTGTTCTGTTCAAGGGAGTTTTTCCTCTCCACTGTCGCCAAGTGCTTGCTCATAAGGGAATTGTTGGGTTTTTAGTTTTAGTTTTTGTAAAGTGCCTTGAGATGATTTGTATTGTGATTTGGCGCTATACAAATAAAATTGAATTGAATTGAATTGAATTGCATTATGAAGTTATGAAAGACTCATTACTCCACTACAATATTATGGTAAAGAATGCTAGAGCTAAATATTTCTCATATCTGATCACTACTCATCGCCACAACCCAAGGTTTCTTTTTCAGACTGTTGACCAATTGATTAACCCAACCCCTCCCGGCATTCCGGCCGAAAGTGATGCGGAGTGTGAGAAATTTTTAATTCACTTTAATGATAAAATTGAATCTATTAGAGCTTCTATTACCCACAACGCCTCACCAATCAAAGCTTCCCATACCCCTAGAGAAAGCACGTTAAGTCGATTTTCTCCTATGTCCTTATCGGAGTTACTACAAATTATCTCAGATATAAAACCCTCTTCTAGCCCACTGGACATTATCCCAACCAGGTTTTTAATTTCTATTATTGATTTGCTTGCTCCTTCTCTTCTTAACATTTTTAATACTTCTCTGGCAATCGGGTCTGTCCCGGAATATTTTAAAATGGCATGCGTGCAACCACATTTGAAAAAACCGAGCCTTGACCCTCTTCGCTTGAAAATTACAGACCAATTTCGAAATTGCCCTTCATATCGAAGATTTTAGAAAAACACTCCAAGCCACAGATAACTGTAACATTTTTGATGAATTTCAATCTGGCTTTCATCATAGCACTGAGACCGCTCTTTTAAAGGTGACTAATGACATCCTGCTGGCGTCCGATGCTGGTCTCTGCTCTGTTCTTGTCCTTCTGGATCTCAGTGCTGCTTTTGATACAGTCGATCACCACATTTTGTTGGAGTGAATGAAGCACTGTGTGGGAATAACAGGTTCTGCACTGGACTGGTTCTCTTCTTACCTGTCCAATAGAAGTCTTCTTTCTCTCCAGTAAAGTACGGAGTCACACAAGGTTCAGTGCTGTGACTGATCCTGTTCTCCTTTCATATGCTCCCCCTCGGACATATCATTCGTAAATATGGTGTCTCCTTCCATTGTTATGCTGATGACACTCAACTGTACTGTCCATCTAATGTCTTAGATCATGGAAGGTTGAACCGTTTACATGAATGTCTCACTGAGATAAAACGTTGGATGGCTCAAAACTACTTGCAGCTTAATCTAATAAAACAGAAATAGTTGTTATTGGCCCACAACATATAACCAAACATATTCTGCCCTGTACGGACCCTCTCTTATATAACCCAATATCCACCGCAAAAAATCTTGGTGTTTGGTTTGATTCTAAACTAAACTTTGAGCGCCATGTCACAAAGATTGTCCAGATTTGTTTTAGCTTCCTTGCACTGGCTCCTGATACATTTTAGGATTGATTTTAAGATTTTATTAATAACTTTTAAAGCACTGCACGGCCTTTCTCCAAGTTATATATCCTAGCTGCTACAGCCATATAAGCCTTCTCGTAGCCTGAGATCCTCTGATAGAGATCTTCTATGTATCCTCGATGTTAGAATGAACCACAGGTGATAAAGCCTTTGCAGTTAAAGCTCCCAAACTCTGGAATGACTTACCTGAGGAAATAAGATCAGCTGACGATCTTTTAAAGCCCTCCTTAAATTTCACCTTTTCCGGCAAGCCTTCCCTCATACCCTTTAAATGGGGACGAGCTGTTATCTTCCTTTTATCCTCCTTAGTATTTAGGACTTTGTTATTCCTTTAATGTCTTTTATTGTAAAGCACTTTGTAACATATGTTTAGAAAAGTGTTCTATTAATACATTTTATTATTATTATTATTATTGCAGGTATAGGAAGCATCTGATGAATTTTATCTCTAATAGTTGTGATTTTATTTGTAAAGAAACTCAAACTCATCACTGCTGAGAGCTAAGGGAACACTGGGCTCAACAGAGCTGTGACTTTTTGTCAGCCTGGCTACAGGGCTGAAAAGAAACCTGGGATTGTTCTTATTTTCCTCTATAAGTGATGAATAGTGTGCAGTTCTGGCTTTACGGAGAGCTTTTTTATATGTTAATAAACTGTTTTTCCAGACTAGAAAAAATTCCTCTACATTTGTGGAACGCCACTTCCTTTCCAGCCTTCATGATGCCTGCTTTAAGGTACGAATATATAAATTATACCATGGGGCTTGTCTTCTCTGATTCACTAACTTCTTTTTCAGAGGGGCCACAGAATCAAGCGTTTCACGCAGTGAGGTTACAGCGCTGTCAACAATATGATCAATTTGGTAGGGAGTGGGATTGAGGCAGCTACCCTCCAGTGTGTTGGTACTTGGCATAGATGTAAATAAAGATGGGATCATTTTCTTAAATTTATTAAGTGTTGTCAGATAAACATCTGCTGTAGCAGAATTTTCTTCCAAATGCTGCATGATCCATTTTAAATTCAAAAGTTATTAAAGAATAGGATTATGGGGAAAAACTATGAGATGTTCAATTTCGATGCCATAGGTCAGAACAAGATCAAGGGTGTGATTGAAACAGTGGGTGATTTTATTAACATTTTGAGTGAAACCAATTGAATCTAATATTGAAATAAATGCAGTGTTGAGACTTATTTTCAGCATCTATATGAATGTTAAAAGCTCCCACTATAATGACTTTATAAATCAGACAGGAAGTCTGGAAATTCAGTTAAAAACTCTGAGTAAGGGACAGGTGGATGGTACACAATGACAAGTAGACCTGGTTTTTGTGTTTTCCATTTTGAATGTGAGAGACTAAGAGTGAGGCTCTCAAATGAGTCATAATTGTTCTGAAGATGAAAGTTTAATAATAAGTTTGAGTGGAAGATTGAAGCTACTCCACCTCGACCTGTGCTTCGAGGAACATGACAATTTTTATTACTGAGGGGGGTTGATTCATTTAGACTGACATTGTACTGTTCTCTCTACGTGTTTATACAGCCATTATGGTAATGCAGTTAAACAGCAAGCCAAACTCGGGTTTCGCGACCCAGGAAGCGAGCTCCGTGCTCCTTTATTTGACAATTGAGGTTGACAGGTGAATCCACGAGTGAAAACTGAAACACAAACAGTAAAGAATTCTTCAGCTAACATAAAGGGTTACTACATGACCATTTCACACATAAATAATAATAAACATGCTACAGCTAACATGCTGATCATCCACCATGCGTATGCTAACAAGCTAGCATTGCGGTTAGCATAAGCGGTCTTTAACTTTAAATAAAACAGAGTAAACCTCACTAGAGCATTTACAGTGGGTACGGAAAGTATTCAGACCCCTTTAAATTTTTCACTCTTTGTGTCATTGCAGCCATTTGCCAAAATCAAAAAAGTTCATTTTATTTCTCATTAATGTACACTCAGCACCCCATCTTGACAGAAAAAACCAGAAATGTAGAATTTTTTGCAAATTTATTAAAAAAGTAAAACTGAAATATCACATGGTCATAAGTATTCAGACCCTGTGCTCAGTATTGAGTAGAAGCACCCTTTTGAGCTAGTACAGCCATGGGAATGGGAATGAGTTTTTCACACCTGGATTTGGGGATCCTCTGCCATTCATTCTGGTCTAATGAGACCAAGAGTGAAAAATTTAAAGGGGTCTGAATACTTTCCGTACCCACTGTATGTTCGTCGGGCAGACACAATCTCTGGTTTGAGTGAAGTGATGGCTCTAAGGAAACTGCAGAGAGGCGTTTTAGACTGAGTCTCTGCGTCTCGGTCCCCACTCTGGTTTGTCAAACGTTTGGTTGGCTAACAAACTCGGCCAAATTTCTAGAGATGAAAGCTGCGCCATGCAAAACACATGCAGGTTACAATTAGGGTCTGAACCCCAGGGGCCCCGGAGCCTTTCTGCGTGGAGCCTGCATGTTATCTCTGTGTCTGTGTGGGTTTTCTCCTCCCACAGTCCAACCACATGCAGGTTCAGTTGGTTGGTGACTAAGTTGTGTATGTCAGCCTTTGTTATTGGTTATTGATCTGTCAATTCATATCAAACTCACAGAAACCCCTGTAGAAAATATTCAGTGTTTCATTGTGGGCCAGCACATACATCACTCCAACATTTCTCATGATGGTGAGGACACACACACATAATTTCAGCCAAATGAACTCAGGCCAGAGACGAAACACCCTCAAGGTCTAATGAGATAATCGGTGCAGCTGTAACAGGTGACCACTGGGGCACAGGTGGGGAGGAAGAGAGTAAACCAGGGATAAACAACTTCCAGTTTAGGGGAACAGTCTCTGCCAAATGTGTAATTAGCTGCTTGTGTAGATGATCTTACAACCTAATTAGTGAAGAAATGGAAATAGAAAAAAGTCTGCCCCCAATAGGATAAAAATGTTAACAGTGAAGTGAAATGCTCCAGGGAAGGATTCAGTTCATCTAAACATGGGAATTAAAATGCAGCTGTCCACAAGAACCCACTGAGTTGTGCCACTGTTGATTTATTTATTAGATTTTTATAAATTAAATATTTCATGCTGCTCTTTTTAAGGCACTTTGTGCAACCCCTGCATGTTGAGGTAAAAAAATAAATACAAATAAGTTAATAATGAACAAGAGCCTGGCCACGCTCACCTCCTGTCTTATACAACTTTTATTGCACAGTTTCACATTTGCCTTGTGCTAGATAAAAAACAATAATTTTCTCTCTAAAGTTCCAGGAAACATTACCACTTTACCCTCTGGGGTCTAAGGGTGTTTTGGAGCCCTCGACAAGTTTTGCCCTGACATTTGTACTTTTTTCAGTTGCTTTTAAACATATTAATGGCTAAGGTCTGATAACACTGTAATCAGCACAAACTGGGCTACAATAATATGTGAGCAGCAAGTTTATACATGATTATGTTTTTGAGAAAACCGTGTTTATGCATGGTTAGTGAAAAACTACAATTTTTAAGTCACTGAAATAAGACCATAAAACACAAACAGAACATTGGTTCACAAGACATGGAGAAATGGATCTAATAGGCTAAAGTGTTTGCTTCAAAATGATGTAAAAATCATGTGCACAGAACTACCTGGCTCACCTCAGATTATTTAAATATGAACAGTGCGCTCAGTGCGAGACGGGATCACATTAGCTATAAGCTATTAGCTCCTTACTTTCATATGGATTAAATTAGAAAGAAATTATGTTTTTGATTTAAACTGTCACATTTAAATGAAGACATTTAAAGCTTTCTATACATATATTTCTCATGTCTTTGAGTATTCGCTGAGATTCTGGTTGTTTTATTTACGTGTCTGTGAAGAGAGATGACAGAGACAGACAAGACAGAGAGCGCACCCTGTCTGCTTTCTTTATTTTACAAAAGCACAGCATTTTGTTATTAATGTATATTTTTGTATACAACTAAAACTAGACCCTTTACAGATTCGAATGATATATTGCTCTTATCTGTACAATCAAAACTGACTAATTTAAGTTAGTTTTGGCGTTTTTAGGAGAAGATGCCACAAAACGCAATGGCACATTCGTCAACCCCTGAGGGTTAAAGGTGCAAAGTCTAAAATGTGAAAGATTTAGCAACACTTAGTGGTGAGTTTGCAGAATGCAGCCTTCTGGGCTCCCCTCACACCACAAAGCCTCATTTCCAGGTGTGAGGGAGGGTGCAGTGGCCATCACCTGTAAAACCAAAAGTGATTCCCTGTATAGAGCCAGAGTTTGGTTTGTCCATTCTGGGCTTCCATAGAAACATGGCAGAGCAACATGGCTGCCTCTGTTAAAGGAGACCTGGTCCCTGTGTAGATTCAAAAGGTTCATTCTAAGATTAAGAAAATGCAGCAGTTGATTTTTCATGTGATTACACACTAATGACAACATGTTCATGAATACTATGTTCCATTTTTACTGATAGAACCCTCTAAACATCACACATTGAACCTTTGCTTTTCAGATCATTAATCCAGATTCATGTCAAACCCCCCACATTTTAAATGCAAGCAGAAAAGTAGGAACTGTTTGTTAGACTCCCACCTGCAACAACAAATTCAACATACTGGGATTTTTTACACATCTGCCAGTTGTTACAAAAAAAGAAATCAACAGAGTGGTCATTAAACTGATGGAGACTGAGGGTTTTTTTACATGTGGGAGTTGGCAAACAGTTTCAGTCCTGTTTGCAGTCTGGTGTTGCTGTTCTACAGCATTTCATTTATTTTGAACTGAATCTCCAACCTAAACCGCAACCTGTTGCAGAAACTGCTCAGGTGTGTTGTCTTGTCTGTACTGACAGTGTCCCTCCCCAACATGGTGTCCATCATCACCGCTTAGGCATGTCTGACATTCTTTTCTTTACTCAACAGGTGAGCCACCTGTTCACACCTATATGCGTCTTGTTATGTGCATCATTTAGTCCTTTGTGGTATCGTCTCCACTGTCAACGTTTGTTCATACCATATGGTGTAACACTGGACCGCTGGGCATGTGACAGAAAAGATTATTTCTTCTCTGGAAATGTTTAGATGACTGCTTGACAGCCAAGTGTGCACTACAGAGTGAGAGAAAAATAGAGAGATAAATATCTGGAGAACAAATAGATGGATGGAACACAAGAAAGGAGAAACTGGGCTATAATTGGAGATCCAGAGATTTGGGGGCTGTGGAAAATATGAAATCTCCAAACCAAAGCTTCTCTTACAGGCCTGATTTTCTTTATTCTGATAAAAAATAACAACCTAAAAACAATCCATTTGTCCCACGTCTGTGTCTCTGTGACCCTGGTTCAGCTTCTCTGCTGCTCTTTTGGACTTTTTGGTCGTAAATGGGGAGCCAGTGTTCAGCAGAGACAAGGGTGATGGTGGAACCAGAGGAGCAGGAGCAGCTTTTATTTTGGAGACATTATTGTTGAGCTGATTGAAGATGAAGTGTCAAGAGGTTACTAAAGATGATTTAACCAGTTTAACCACATGATATAAATGAGTTTTATAATTTAAACAGCCATACAGTCTATATTCAACCTCAGGTTTTCTCGTATTTCTTCTGCTAATTTTCATTCATGCTCTGGACTTCACACACTTCACATACACAGTGTTTATTTGACCCTCAGTTTTCTTTTTTTTCACATCAGTGTGATTATGTTGTTGCCACATGCTCCGCGCAGTTTAATGTGTCTATAGAGGCGTCGAGAGTAAAACACAATTATTTTTGCCCACAGAGAAGGTCAGTCTGATTAATAAAAAGAAGAAAATGTTTCAGGTAAAACAATATTATTTCATGAAGAAAAACCTGCCACAACCTTTTGTGTTGCAGTGTGAAAATAACGTTTGTCAAGGATAAAGGAAAAAGTAGAACAACTCAGTTTACATGTGTCCTGGATGAAAAATGTTCTAGCTGCTGAATTACAAAAGAAGAAAGAGAAACAATATTTTAGATAAAGAAGACAGAAGCACTCTGGGTTTTTGGCTGCTGTGTTTTATCCGGTTGCAACTTTCTTTCTGTTCTCTTTGTTCCAAACAACAAACTAAAGACACCTTCCAGGGGGTGTGTGGTTTTTTTGTTTTTTTTTTTGGCTGACAGTATCCATAAGGATATTTTAGTGTGTTATGATCATCTCCTCATTGATCTGATTCAAAAACATAAGTTAAAATCATAAATTAAATTAAAAGTGTTGTCAGGGGTATGAAAGTGTGCAGCATCATGCAGCATACATGCAGCTGCAGATGAATGTGGTTCTGGTGTCAGTAGGGGGAACTATAGATGTTAGGTGCAGTAGCCTCACACTGTGAACAGGTTTGCATCTTTAGTGTTGCATCTGCTCTCAAATCCAGGAGACTGAAGGGATTTACAGTGGCCCCTTCACTTTCTCTACAATTTACTGTGTTGTAGATTTCATTTGGCATTCAATCACCCAAAATGACAAAGTGAAAACATGTTTTGCATCAAAATGCCAACTGAAAGAAGAAGACAGAGGATTACTAAAGATGAGTTAAGGACTTAAAAATGAAGGATTTATCCTCTGGAGATTTTGCTATGAACCTTGAGATGAGCAACTTCTTAAATTTGTAATTAAGTGCAAACTCTGTGTTGTCCTGAAAAAAAAACAAACAAATTCTCAACCTATTTTCGGAAAAGTATTTTGTGAATAAATATCACCCAGTTCATTACAGCAGCTGCTCATTCGTTTTCTAATGAGTGACTCCCTGCAGTTTTCTGCTACAAGAAACCACATTTTCCAAGGTCATGTCTGTACCACAAAGCAGGGAGGCCTTGAATTTACAGACAGAAACACAGGAAACATTTTCAGAGACATGGAGAAATCCAACAGTGGCAGTGAGTGGGAGCAGGAAAGTGCTGTGTTGAACCCAGGGGAAGCTGGCTGAACTTTATCATTGCTTTTATTTCTGCTTTGCTGTGAACATTTTCAGAGGGAGAACATGGAAAGAATCACTGCTGCTGCACTTCCCCACTAAAATGTTTGGGAAAGTTGAGTATCACTTTCGTTTTGGATTACAGGAGGTTGGACCAGGCCAGGACACCAATCTGATTCAGGAACATGGACTTATTGGGAAGTAGAAACACTGACCAGGATGTTAAATTGGACCAGGTTCCTCTGGTCAACATGTGGGCAAAGTTTCTGAGGATTTCAAAGGATCCTGGAAAAGTTCGTCATGTTGAAAGGTTAGTGTCCTCTTGTCTCATCACAGAGCCTTGAAGATCACACATAAAAACCTTTTTATTATGGTGTTCTTTACTGCACCATCCCAGCGCTGACCTTTGTCAGCCAACAGGGTCACTGCAGTGATACACACTCAATCTCTTCTATAGATTTGATATTCACAGTGTGTAATTGGTTGACTCTGTGCTGATCTGTATGATGAGACAGACAAAGGTGAAGCTACAGTTTCTCCAAACACACACACGTTTGGCCTGACACCCCATGGGGCAATTTTATTTGTATAGAGCCAAATCACAATACAAATCATCTCAAGGCACTTTACAAAAACTAAAACTAAAAACCCAACAATTCCCTTATGAGCAAGCACTTGGCGACAGTGGAGAGGAAAAAAACTCCCTTTAACGGAAGAAAAAAACCTCCAGCAGAACCGGGCTCAGTTTGGGCGGCCATCTGCCTCGACCGGTTGGGGTGAGTGGATAGAGCAGAGAGAAAAGAACAGCAACAATAAACAACACTTCATGCCTCCATAGATTTATATTATATGGCTCATTTTGGATCTTCATTTGCTGTAAGTGGAAGCTGAATCGAAATGTCACTGTAGAGCAAAGGGGAGGCACTCAGCTCTCAACGCACTTATTTGGTGCACTTCCTTTAAACTGTATTACCCAGGGGGCACTTTGTGCTGCTCACATGTTCCTGTTCTCTCATCTTGACAAGCAGCAAGTTAACGTTTTATATACATATATGTTTACACTGTGTGTGTGTGTGTGTGTGTGTGTGTGTGTGTGTGTGTACTTTGTTAATTCCCAAGGGGAAATTAAGTTGTTACAGCAGTTATTCTCATTTAAAATTATTAAATTTAATATTATTTAAATTATATAAATTGATAGTAATTAATAAAGTAATAAATCAATTAACTTGTATGTAGAAAAGTAATAAAGTAATTATTTGTTTTTAGGGGTTTGTGTGTGTGTGTGTGTGTGTGTGTGTGTGTGTGTGTGTGTGTGTGTGTGTGTGTGTGTGTGTGTGTGTGTGTGTGTGATTGTCCAGTATGGAGTTGATTTTGTCCACCATCCTCCTCTCTGCCACAGCCTCCAGACTGTCCAGTTCCAGTCCAACAACAGATTTTGCCTTCCTGATCAACTTGTTTAGTCTGTTGGCCTGGAGTCCACATTGACCACATTGATTATTTGTAGGAGTCCACAATCTCTACTTCGTCTCCAAGGATGGAGACAGGGACTGGGGTCTTCCTGCTCCTCCTAAAGAGTCAGGATCTGAACCGGGTTAACGGTTCTTAGCCCTGCCTGACGTTTTATTTTGGTTAGTTTCCTGTTTGTGTTCTGTGTTTGGTTCCAGGTGGCTTTATGTTTCTGTTATCAGTTGTAGATTGCTTTCACCTGTGTCTTGTGTTCAGTATTTAAGTTCTCTGGTTTCCTTTGTTCCCCGCTGGATCATTGCACTGCGTTTAGTGAGTATTGTTCCTTTACCTGTGTGTGGGTGTCTGTGTCCGCCCGTGCCTGCCTGCCCGCCGTGTGGCGGAGAACATTGGTTTACTGCCTGAGTCTGGAAATAAAGCCTTATTGTCCTGCACCTGGGTCCTCACCTCTCCTCCCTCGCACCACACCACCCGCAACTCGTGACATAAAGTCCACCACCAGTTCTCTGGTTTTCTTAATATTGAGCTTTAGACAGTTTTTGTTACACCAATCAACAAAGCTTTTTATCAAGTGTCTGTATTCCTCATCGTTATCATTATTGATGCATCCAATGATTGAAGAGTCATCAGAGAACTTCTGGAGGTGACAGGTTCCTGAGTTGTAGCGGACGTCTGAGGTGTAGAGTGTAAACAGGAATGGTGCCAGTACAGTTCCTTGGGGTGCACCGGTGCTGCTCATCACCACATCAGATATGCAGCCATCTAACTGAATTCCCTGACTTCCTGTCTGATTTAGTGCTTAGATCAGATAAAGTCATTATAGTGTGAGATTTTAACATTCATGTAGATGTTGAAAACAACAGCCTCAGCATTGCATTTAATTCTATATTAGATTCAATTGGTTTCATTCAAAACGTTAATAAACCTACCCACTGTTTTAATCACACCCTTGATCTTGTTCTGACCTATGGCATCGAAATTGAACATCTAATAATTTTTCCCCCAAATCCTGTTTTGTCAGATCATTCTTTAATAACTTTCGAATTTAAAATGATGGATCATGCAGCGTCTGGAAGAAAATTCCACTACAGCAGATGTTTATCCGACAACGCTGTTAATAAATTTAAGAAAATGATTCCATCTTTATTTGCATCTATGCCAAGTATAAACATAGTGGAGGGCAGCTGCCTTAATCCTACTCCCTACCAAATTGATCATGTTGTTGACAGCGCTGTAACCTCACTGCGTGAAACTCTTGATTCTGTAGCCCCTCTGAAAAAGAAGTTAGTGATTCAGAGAAGACTAGCCCCATGGTATAATTTACATGTTCGTACCTTAAAGCAGGCATCACGAAGGCTGGAAAGGAAGTGGCGTTCCACAAACTTAGAGGAAATTTTTCTAGCCTGGAAAAACAGTCTACTAACATATAAAAAAGCTCTCCGTAAAGCCAGAACTGCATACTATTCATCACTAATAGAGGAAAATAAGAACAATCCCAGGTTTCTTTTCAGCACTGTAGCCAGGCTGACAAAAAGTCACAGCTCCGTTGAGCCCAGTGTTCCCTTAGCTCTCAGCAGTGATGAATTTATGAGTTTCTTTACAAATAAAATCACAACTATTAGAGATAAAATTCAGCAGATGCTTCCTATACCTGCAATAAATGAATCTTTTACTACAGTAGCTCTTGAATCATCTGTAGGACCTCAGTTATGTTTAGACTGCTTCTCTCCTATAGATCTCTCTGAATTTACATCAGTAGTTGCTTCATCGAAATCATCAACGTGTCTCTTGGACCCCATCCCGACTAGACTGCTTAAAGGCACCCTGCCATTAATGAACTCATCTTTATTGGACTTGGTAAATTTATCTCTAGTATCAGGCTACGTACCACAGGCCTTTAAGACTGCAGTAATCAAACCTTTACTCAAAAAGCCTAGTCTTGATCCAGGAGTCTTGGCTAATTATAGACCAATATCCAACCTGCCATTTATTTCTAAAATCCTAGAAAAAGCTGTTGCTAAGCAGCTATCAGACCACTTACACAGGAATGAACTATTTGAAGATTTCCAATCAGGATTTAGAGCACATCATAGTACAGAAACAGCACTGTTGAAAGTTACCAACGATCTTCTCTTAGCCTCAGATAATGGACTTGTTTCGATACTTGTCCTCCTAGACCTTAGTGCAGCATTCGACACCATTGACCACAACATCTTATTACAGAGACTGGAGCATGTGATTGGTATCAGAGGAACAGCGTTAAAGTGGTTCCAATCCTATTTATCGGACAGATTCCAGTTTGTTCATGTCCATGATGAACCTTCCACACGAACAAAAGTTAGTTATGGAGTTCCACAAGGTTCTGTGCTAGGACCGATTCTGTTCACCCTGTACATGCTTCCTTTAGGATATATCATTAGGAAGCACTCTATTAATTACCACTGCTATGCGGATGACACTCAGTTATATCTATCTATTAAACCTGTTAGCACAAACCAGTTAACCAGACTTCAAGCCTGTCTAGCTGACATAAAGGCTTGGATGACCAGTAACTTTTTACTTTTAAACTCGGAGAAAACAGAAGTCATTATATTTGGGCCTAAAAATCTCAGAAATAACTTTTCTAAAATTATAGCTACTCTAGATGGCATAGCCCTGGCCTCCAGCACTACTGTAAAAAACCTTGGAGTTATTTTTGACCAGGACATGTCCTTTAACTCACACATAAAACAAATCTCTAGAACTGCATTCTTTCACCTGCGCAACATTTCCAAAATTAGGAACATCCTGTCTCAAAATGATGCAGAAAAACTAGTCCATGCATTTGTTTCCTCAAGGCTAGATTACTGTAACTCATTACTATCTGGATGTCCTAATATCTTAATAAAAAGCCTCCAGTTAATCCAGAATCCCGCAGCCAGAGTCCTGACAGGAACTAGCAGGAGAGACCATATTTCTCCTATATTGGCTTCTCTTCATTGGCTCCCTGTAAAATATAGAATAGAATTTAAAATCCTTCTTCTCACATACAAATCCCTTCATAATCAAGCTCCTTCATACCTTAAAGACCTCATAGTACCATATTATCCCAATAGACCACTTCGCTCTCAGAGTGCAGGCCTACTTGTGGTTCCCAGAGTTCTCAAAAGCAGAATGGGAGGCAGAGCCTTTAGCTATCAAGCTCCTCTCCTGTGGAACCAGCTCTCAGCCTGGGTTCAGGAGGCAGACACTCTCTGTACTTTTAAGGCTAGACTTAAAACCTTCCTCTTTGACAAAGCATATAGTTAGGGCTGGCTTCAGGCAACCCTGAACCATCCCTTAGTTAGTTATGCTGCTATAGGCCTAGACTGCCCGAGGACCATCGGTGCACTGAGCTCCCCTACCCTAACCCCCCCCTTTCTCTCCCACCTCATGTATATTCCACCATTGAATGTTACTAACCTTGTGCTCTCTCTCTCCCCTAGTTTGTGCTCTCTCCCTCCCTCTCTCTCTCTCTCTCTCTCTCTGTACCTTCTGCAGGTGTCCCTGGTCCTGGAGCTGTTTATCGCTGATGTGCAGTTACTGGCCCCACCAACTTGCAGTGTCTATTTGTTGTTTATTGTTGCTGTTCTTTTCTCTCTGCTCTATCCACTCACCCCAACCGGTCGAGGCAGATGGCCGCCCAAACTGAGCCCGGTTCTGCTGGAGGTTTTTTTCTTCCGTTAAAGGGAGTTTTTTCCTCTCCACTGTCGCCATGTATGTTGGTACTAGATATGTTAAGTTGTGGTCTGATCCACCAAGTGGGGGGAGCGCTCCTTCACACTGGCATAAAGGAGATCAAGAATCTTATTTTCTTGTGTTGCACAGTCCACATACTGTTTGAAGTTGGTCAGAGTTCCCGAAAATACTGACATGGTTAAAATCCCCATTAATTAGTATAAGGGCACTGGGCTGTTTTGTCTGGAGACCAGCGACAACTGTGTGGATGATGTCACATGCACTCTGTGCTGCAGCTGATGAAGGAATGTATAAACAGTCACAACAATGGCGTGTGAAAACTCACGGGGCAGGTAGTATGGCCTCAGTCCAACCACCAACAGCTCAATGTCTGGAGTGCAGATGCAGTCTTTCACTGTTACATGTCCAGGGTTGCACCATTTGGAGACCAGAGAGACCACCCCCTCTTTTCTTGCCGCTCTGTTTCCCTCTGTCTGCTCGCAATAGTGAGAACCCAGGCAGTTCAAGCGAGCTGTCTGGTATATTTTCATGCAGCCAGGTCTCAGTGAAGCAAAGCAAGCTACACTCTCTGTACTCTCGCTGGCTTCTAGCTAGAATCCACTTTGTTGCAGAGTCATCTCACATTTCCCATAATAATTTTTGGGAGAAATGGTTTAAATGTCCTACGTTTTTCTCGATGCTTCACTCCTGCTCTGCAGCCCCTCCTATGCCTACTCAGGTCTTGGGGGATTTCAGGTTTTTTTACCAAGAAGCAGACCTGTTCCCTTGAGAGCTAACAGTTGCTCCCTTGTGTAGATGCCGTTGCCATAGAAATGTATATTTTTTGATGCAGTTTCCATAATCTCCATATAGCTCTCCACTGGAATTAGAAGATCCCAATTCATCCACTTTCATCCGTTATCAGAGAGAAAGCATAGATCTTGACTTGACTTGGATTAACAGTTGACAATTCAATAAAAAACTTGCAAAAAACAAACAGAGGAGTTGCTGTAACAGGCTGCCACCTAACAGGCGCCATTCTAGAATCATATAAAAATTATATGATAAAATTTGAAGTTTAGCAGCCATTTGTCCCTTTGAGTAAATACATGTATGCTGGGAAGAAATTTTGAATGCAGTCCTTAATTCATTCATTCATTAATAATCCAATGATGTTCTTGCACTCGCTGATGCAACATGGGAATAAGGGGAGTACCAGCGCTTTTTTCCAACACAGACCAAAGTTGAACATTTGCACATATTTATTTCACCAAAGTCAATGTAAATGGGCGAAACAGCTTTAATTGCATGATGGTTCGGTTGCATTCTCTGATAATGACAGAAGAAGTTACAGACCCTTTCTTCCATCCATTCTTCATAAGTTACAAGGGTCCTCGTTAGATTGCGGCTCCTCTCTGCCTCTGAGGAAGAGCTTCTTTCAGCTGATAGAGGGTTAGGAGGTCCGTCTTAGGTTTAATGCAATTCTGTTCCTCTGAGCACTACTCAACTGAGTAATCTCTAAAATAAAAAATTAGATGTTTTTAAACTATTATATTTCCATCTGTCATCATATGTGTTTCAAACTACCTGTTCCACTTTGAATACCACAAAGCTTCCAAATGCAAATTCATACTTCTTTTCTTTGGCTTTATTTTAGGAAACAGTATGGCATCACACACTAAGCTGCTCACTGAAGCAGAAAGTGGGCTAGCTTAATGCTGAATCTGCTTGTTCAAACTGCAAGTCATTAAGCCTTGGAAAAGAGAATCAGTAATTTATATCACATCAGAGAAACTGAGTAAATTATAGACTTTTTTGTATTGATGCTCCTCAGGCTACACTAGCTGACAGTAGCAATGCAGTCCTAGCCTCTAAAGCTATTAGCCCACTTGCACGGTCTTGTGGTAAAACAATGAAGGAGAAGGAACCTATGGAACTGGTGATCGCTTCAGCCAGTCTGGTAGCAATGTCCCAATAGAGGTGCTCTCGTCCCCATGAGGCCAATTGACACTGCTGCTCCCTGCTTCTGTGTCCTCACAGTTCTCCTGTAAATCCAGTGAATGCCCTAAAAACATAACCATTATCGCCTATCACAGCTTTAATAACTGTGGTGAATGTTGATCAACTTGCTTAAAAGCAAAGTGCATGTAACTTACATGATGTATATAGCCTACATAATACCCCATTGTTCACTACTACTATTACTATTTTTCCTAACCTACATACATATTATTGGTATTGTAGTCTATCCTGACTTGTCAACCTGTGATAGGTGCTTTTTAGATGTAACCTGAACAAAACTGTTTTGGGTCAATGTGCATTTTAGGCAGCACAAACAAATTGTAAATAGGATTTTTCTGTGCGTACTGACTAATGAATAGCAGAGATTTATTTATATCTGATACTTATTGGGAAATATGCATAAAATAAAAAGAGATCAGATGAATTTGACCTTCCTATCACCAACAATTTAGCAGTATCTAAGAGTTCTTTGACAGGAGACTCCTTTAATGACCATAGCAAACTATATCAGCGCAGTAGTGAACAGGAATCCTGTTCAGAATTCCTGGGAATCCTGGGATTTCCTGGGATCTGGGAAACCTGAGTTACACCCAGTGAGAGCTGGTGAAGTACCTGCTGTCTGAGTCAGTACAGTCTTATCATTTTTTTCCAGTGAATGCATGGGTATTTGAAATAAAGGACAACCTGTTGCTTTGTTTAAAGAAAAGACTATGGAGTCGTACATTTGTTGTCTAAACATGTTTCTGACCGGTGAGGAAAAAAATTAAAGAATGCAATTAACATACTGATGAAAATGAGATGAGAACTTCAGAATGAAAGACAGTAATAAAATCAATCGATAATCACTGTGTATCAGAGAAGGAGACATAAACAGGTAATTACAGATTTGGACATTGAGTGAGAAAGACGGACAAAGAAGCTGAGAGAGACCAATCATCTGACAGGTGAGTGACAGTGACAGCAACAGGTGGACAGAGATGAGCAGCCCAACAGGCGTAGTGCAAATTAAAAGATGACAGGTTCATTTCCAGCTGTCTGTCTGTGTGTCAATGAGTCGAACATTTGGTTTGACTTTCATTTCAACATGTCACTTCACTGGAGGACTCCCATCTCTCCACCTGCAAGATACCATCCATAACAAGCCAGTAAAGGAAATTGTTAGAATAACGATAAATGTTTTTGGAGTGTCAATTTCAGGTCCCTCTCCACAGCGATCTTTGCAGTGTCAAATCAAAACATTTGTCGACTGAAATTCAATTACTTTAACTCAACCAAAGAAAAACCTGCTGTGCACTTCAAGTAACATCACACCCATCTGTCCACATTACTACATCTTCAGAAACATGTTTAAGGATCTCCTCTCAATAATGAGAGAAAACAATTTGTAAGAAGGATTTTTTGGTGATTAGACTCCATATAGGATCTGAGACATGCAGGACAGTTTCTAGTCAGAGTCTAGTCATTGGTGATGTAATGTAGAGCCAACAGGTGGTTGATAAAAGCCCTGAACAGTGTCCCTGGACTGGGAGGCAACTGGATTGCACAATTGTGTGTCAGAAAGAAAAGTGAGCTGATTTGTCACGAAGGGTGATGACTGGAAGTCAGGGAGGTGTGCAGGTTTTGGCTGAGCTCTGGTCTGTAGTTTGTCCTCTCTCTCTCTGTACCTTCTGTGGGTGTCCCTGGTCCTGGAGCTGTATTTTGCTGATGTGCAGTTACTGGCCCCACCAATCTGCAGTGTCTATTTGTTGTTTACTGTTGCTGTTCTTTTCCCTCTCCTCTATCCACTCACCCCAACCGGTCGAAGCAAATGGCCCCTCAAACTAAGCCCGGTTCTGCTCAAGGTTTTTTCTTCCGTTAAAGGGAGTTTTTCATCTCCACTTTCACCAAGTGCTGCTCATAAGGGATTTGTTGGGTTTTTCTTTTGTGTAAAATGCCTTGAGATGATTGTATTGTGATTTCGTGCTATACAAATAAAACTGAACTCAGATTTGACGACCACAGGTATCTTACAAGCAAAACGTTTAATAGTTCTGCTTTTCTTTGCCTAATCTGATTGTCACATTTTGGGGTTTCGGGCTAAACAATGGAGAAGCGACTAACTCACTGATGAACTGACTATTTAACGCCTGACTAATTAACTAAGTGATTAACTGATAATCATCCATCCATGATCTATGCCCTCTTATTCCCAATTAGGTTCACAGGGATCTGCAGGAGCCTATCCCAGCTCTCTTTGGGTGAAAGGCAGGGGTACACCCTGGACAGGTCACCAGTCCATTGTGGAACTGATGATCAAAAAGCAATAACCAGATGCAGAGCAAACAAACTGTACTAAATAGAAGTGAAACATGAGTGAGAACATGGCAGAGATGTATGAAGTGAAGTCCTGGGGAAAGATGGAGTGTGAAAGCATGTTTGAATAAGTGCATGGAAAGATGAAAGAGGAAAAGGGCTTATGTGAGTGGAGAAAGAAATGGGGTCTGCTATTCATCACTTAGCGAGGAGCCAGGCTGATTAAATATTCAGTTTGATATGAGACGAGTGTTTAACTCGCCTGATGCCCGTCCTGAGGGAGTCACAGCTGCAGGGCTGCTGGATGTCATTCTGTAGCCTGAATGCATGTTGTGACTGAAAAGTGAAGGGATATGGAAAAACTTCTAGAGACACTCGAAACCTGGGAAGAAGTGCCACTGACAGAATGGTTGATAACATAAAATTAGCACACATCACAAGTCATGGCAGAACAAAATTAGACCAGAATTAGATGAAACACAGGGTTATGTAAGTGTGTAGGTGTGTTTTTAGAACACAGTTCCTCTTTGTGTTTGTCTGTGCTGTGTGGAAACTGGATCTTAAGACACTTTATGCCATTTTTATTTATGGGGATAATTCATAATTTCTTCTCGTCCATTTCAGGGAAACTTTCAGCACATGTTTTCTGACTCTGACTAAACAATCTCACTTTCTGAATCTCCACATCCAGCCACTGAATTTAGAAATAGCCTAATAATCATCCTTTCATTAAGACAGACCCAAGACCAGCAGAGTGAAAGCAGCTCATTTTGCCTAATATGCACTGAAAAAAGTGCAAAAGGCTTGTCATTACTCTGAAGAAGTTGTTATACTTGATCTAATGGAAAACATTTAATTTTCTTTTTAGCCATCGGTGTTAAGTAAAACGTTTGGTTTGATTTAAATTAAAAGTAAGTCTTGTTAGTGTAAAGTAAATGAATTTCTTTAAATTAGAGTAAAAATTTTGGGTCCCATTGTCACGTGACATCTAATGTCCTCCATGATCGTTCGTGTCAACGTTCAGTTTTCCGCCATCTTGAGACAACTCAATGGATGAACTTGGCATAGAAAAATGGGAATCAAGACAATTGGTAAGTAATTTAAACATACGTTTGGGCTTATTATTAACATTATACATGTTGTACTGTTTCTTTACATACGGTTATTACTAGTTTGACGGCTCTAACTCAGCTAGAAGCTTTACCTGTTTCCCTCATCACGATGTTAAACCGAGTGGAAATAATAATAACCTAATACAAGTAAACTGTTTGAGGTGAGGTGGATTGATATTGAAACGTAGTCTAAAGACTGTTTCGGCTTCGCTGGACTGCGATACTCTAAGGCGCCATGCCGCCATCAGCGGTCATGTAGCTAGCTACTAGCTAGCTAGTTACTTATACTTATGTATATATGGCGCCAGCCGTAGACAGAGTCACCTCGTTAACACGGTGTACGGTCCGTGTCATTGGGTGGGATGATCATTTCAGGTAATTTGTTGCATATAATGCTAAGTTGTTGATATAACTATGCCTGTAGACAATGACCATGCACCCGCGAACCGAGTTTACTTTCACTTTCGTCCTAATTGATTTGGGTGTGTGTACCTGTTTGATTAGTTTTCTTGCGGTAGCATATTATGCAAGATCGGATAATCTTTCATGAATTTCATTGTAAATATTGTTTGTGCTGAGTCGGATGTGCATTGGTTTATAAGTGTTTCGGGTGCCGTACGAGGAGTTAGCGGCGCCATAACCTGTCCCACTATAACGAGCTAATTGATACGACAGGAAGTGTGACCCTTCACAATAATAAAATTTGAGCGCTCTATTAGTAGCCGGCTTTTATTTTGTACTGACCACAGGAAATAGTTCTTAAGCATAGGGTGTAACTTGACATCGTGACAATATCACTGAATTATCCTCTTCTATAGAGAACAGACAGCCTAGAGAGCTGTATTGATGTGATGTGTAGAGATAAGTCATGACAGCCATGTGATTGCTTTGTGTTCATGCTTACTATGTTGAGGATATTATCTGTTATTTGTTTGCTTATTCCAGTGTCTTTGTACTTTATTTTATTTTATAGATAACCACAACCATTATCATCCTCAGAATAAAACTGCCTTAAATTTCCCTCCTCGTCCCTTATTCCAAACTCTGAGAACTCAGGCCTTAAGTGGGTTTCTGGCCGACACACCGGGGTCATTTATGATTAATGATTAACACATAACGTTAGCTTTACTTGAAGGCCCAAACACATTTTAACGTATCGTGTCGACCATACCTGGTAAAGAAGTCGTCAGTTTACTTTTATGTGAGCCTGTTGATTTATCTTTGTCTTTCGTAGGATGGGGCACTACTGAAAGCCAAGTGTTCTGAGCTTCTCAAGCATTTTAAGCTTGATCATAGGAATTTTGGACATCGTCATCTTTATCCTTGTGTTTATTCAGACTGTCCTTGTTCATTTAACACTTGGAGTTCTCTGAAGAGCCATGTGTCAAGGAGGCATCCTCAGCAAACCCCTCAAGAAGATGCATTGACAACTTATAAATGCTTGCTTTGTGAATACAAACACACATCATCATTTAACCCTCTGGGGTCTGAGGGGGTTTTTGGGGCCTGGACAAATTTTGACATGTTCTGACATTTGTGCTTTTTTCAGTGTTTTTTAAACATATTAATGTCTAAAGTCTAATAACACTGTAATCAGCACAAAATTGGCTACAATAATATGTGAGCAGCAAAAATGATGCAGAAAAACTAGTCCATGCATTTGTTACCTCAAAGATAGATTACTGTAACTCATTACTATCTGGATGTCCCAATATCTCTATAAAAAGCCTCCAATTAATCCAGAATGCCGCAGCCAGAGTCCTGACAGGAACTAGCAGGAGAGATCATATTTCTCCTATATTGGCTTCTCTTCATTGGCTCCCTGTAAAATATAGAATAGAATTTAAAATCCTTCTTCTCACATACAAATCCCTTCATAATCAAGCTCCTTCATACCTTAAAGACCTCATAGTACCATATTATCCCAATCGACCACTTCGCTCTCAGAGTGCAGGTCTACTTGTGGTTCCCCAGAGTTTCCAAAAGCAGAATGGGAGGCAGAGCCTTTAGTTATCAAGCTCCTCTCCTATGGAACCAGCTCCCAGCCTGGGTTCAGGAGGCAGACACTCTCTATATTTTTAAGGCTAGACTTAAAACCTTCCTCTTTGACAAAGCGTATAGTTAGGGCTGGCTTCCGGCAACCCTGAACCATCCCTTAGTTATGCTGCTATAGGCCTAGACTGCCCGAGGACCATCGGTGCACTGAGCTCCCCTACCCTAACCCCCCCCCCCTTTCCCTTCCCCTCCCCTCTCTTCTCTCCTCCCACCTCATGTATATTCCACCATTGAATCTTACTAACCTTGTGTTCTCTCTCTCCCCTAGTTTGTGCTCTCTCCCTCTCTCTCTATTCTCTCTGTACCTTCTGCAGGTGTCCCTGGTCCTGGAGCTGTATATCGCTGATGTGCAGTTACTGGTCCCACCAACCTGCAGTGTCTATTTGTTGTTTATTGTTGCTGTTCTTTTCTCTCTGCTCTATCCACTCACCCCAACCGGTCGAGGCAGATGGCCGCCCAAACTGAGCCCGGTTCTGCTGGAGGTTTTTTCTTCCGTTAAAGGGAGTTTTTTCCTCTCCACTGTCGCCAAGTGCTTGCTCATAAGGGAATTGTTGGGTTTTTAGTTTTAGTTTTTGTAAAGTGCCTTGAGATGATTTGTATTGTGATTTGGCGCTATACAAATAAAAATTGAATTGAATTAAAGTGTTTACTTCAGAGTGCTGTTAATGTCATCTTGTTCACACATTCACAGTAAACAATACATTGATTTAAATTTTCTAAGACACTTTTTGTCCAGAAAGGCCATATGCAAGAGGGTGTGACTGAGGATGAATAGTCATGTGATTTAGGAATGTAAGGAGCGCCGCTTCACGTGCGTAACGCACCATCATCCAAACGCGCTGAAAAAGTGAGTAAATTCTATGATGAAGTTTGATATTTTGTGTCATTTCTCGGGGGCGTGCACATATTTACCTGGTTCACCTGAGATTATTTACATGTGAACAGTTGACAGTGTACAAGGCGGGACCGCATTACCTGTAATGAGGTGAGACAGGAAAAAACGGACTTACGGTCCTTACGTTCATACGATTAAATCAAAAGTGATGATTTGTTTTCGACTTGAATTGTTTCACTCAAAAGAAAACATTTCAAGCTTTCTAGCCATATAATTCTTATTTTTATGAGGCAAGTATTCGCTGAGATTCTGGTTGTTTTATTTACGCGTCTGTGAAGAGAAATGGCAGAGACAGAAAAGTCCGAGAGCGCACCCTGTCGGCTTTCTTTATTTTAAAAAAAGCACAACATTTTATTTTTATTATGATGGTATACCACTAAAACTAGACCCTTTACAGATTTAAATGATATACTACTTTTATCTGTACGATCAGAATTGACGGAGTAATTTAAGTTTGTTTCGGCCTTATCAGAAAAAGTTGCGTCAAAACGCGCCGGCGTGTGCGTCAACCCCAGAGGGTTAAAGTAGTTCAAGAACTTGTTACCATTTATTGGTTTGGTTGCATTGGTTTGTGTCCATACAATAATAGTGAAAGGGTGCTGTGCTCTTCTGTTACCAACATTGTTCAAAAGTACTAATTCATACAGGTTTGAAATGACAAGAGGGTGTGTAAATGATGGCAGAATTTAAAATGTGTACTATTCCATTAAAAGGAGTTGGTTCACCTAAAAATGCATTTTGAACTGCACTCAATATGTCTGTGATTGTCTACAATGGTCAACATATGGGAGTGTTTGATTGTACAAGTGTTTAAAAGCATTTTCAAAGCGAAAGAGAGTGTAAAAGTATGTCTTCACCCAAAAATGAAAGTTTTGTCAGCACTTCACTTACTCTAATCTTGTAATAGGGGAGTGTTTTTTTTTTTCGAAAATCCCTTAATTGCTCTCTGTTCTTGTATGTTTTTAGGCTGACCAGAGGGAGGAAGCGGAGAGAGAATTTGAAAAGACCACCATGGCATTTTTTGTGATCTGTGAAAGTGAACCTCTCAGTCATGCACTGGACATTTCCATTGTCATTGACGGTGTGGAAGTACTAAATGAGTTGCCCTCTGTTGCATGTGCCTGTGCCATGATGTTTGGACTCATGTATGCACTGAACTTAAAATATCCTGAAGGACTCAAATATACCTGTGAGGCCTTTCAAAAAATAATCATGGACATAGAGAGTAAGCAGATGAGCTGAAGGGTGCAGAACCTCTCTTCAAAGCTGCAGGAGTAAGCAGATGAGCCTAAGGGTGCAGAACCTCTCTTCAAAGCTGCTGGAGTAAATTTGTTTCCTTTGACCCAGCTACAATGTTCTGCTGGTGGTATTTTTTTTTTGTATAAAAGGCTCTATACAGTCCAACATCTTTTGTTTTTGGTTTAGAGGCATTTCATGAAAATTATGAGAGAAGTTTCATTTTTGGGTAAACTATTCCATAAAGGACAAAAGACTTTCTACGATTGGCTAATTTGGTAGGTGTTTGATTAAAAGTGCTTGGTTTTACACTGCCCATTTTAAACCAGTTTTTGGGCCAAACGTGTTTTAACTTCAGAAGAATTCTAAAGTTCTAATAGTTCTAAATTTCATTGTGTAGTTGGTTCTAAGTGACTGTTCATGGAAATATTACAGAATTCTAAAGTTGTTATTGTGTAGTCAGTTTTGATTGACTGTTCGTGGACAGATTGCATGTTTCTCTTCGAAACCATAACTGATTTTTATGGTGAATTTACATTGTATCCAGTTTGTCCATGTATGTGGATACTAAAAACTGTTATACAGTATGTTTTTAGAACAATACTATACACATTGTAGAAATGTTTTGACAAAAATGGTCAAGTTTATGTGTTTACATTGTTAGTGTGTATTTGTATGATACTGTAGACATTGTACAAAATGACAAAATAAATTGTCAAAAGTTTGCTTGAAACCCTTCATTTTAGATGATAAAATGATACATGAAAGTAAATAAATTCCTTACTATTACATTAATATTTTAAATCGTATTTGGTTATATTTAAAGTAAAATAATTAAGTTAATAAAAAGAGAAAACATTAAGACAAAGTATACTTTGAGATTTCATTCAACTTAAAAACTTTGTTTAAAAGATACTATTTGCTTTGGCTATATATAGTTAATTATTTTCAAAGAAAAAAATTAAAGTTGATAAAAAGTAAAGTACTTAGGTGTAACAAGTTGACGCAAAAGTTTTACTTTGATCCAATGAAACACTTTTTTTCAGCAGGCTACAGGTGTAACATCTCCCTCAGTTTTTAGTAGATCAGTAACCTCACAAGGCACTGTAGCTAGAAACTGCAGTGCAAGTGAGTGAACTTCTGTCTGACACCATCTTAAATCACTGCACATCAGTAAATCACCACTTTATTATATTGCCACTGATCAGTTTGTGTGTCACACTGATTCTGCTTCAATAAATTCAATTCAATTCAATTTATTTGTATAGCGCCAAATCACAATACAAATCATCTCAAGGCACTTTACAAAAACTAAAAACCCAACAAATCCCTTATGAGCAAGCACTTGGCGACAGTGGAGAGGAAAAAAACTCCCTTTAACGGAAGAAAAAAACCTCCAGCAGAACCGGGCTCAGTTTGGGCGGCCATCTGCCTCGACCGGTTGGGGTGAGTGGATAGAGCAGAGAGAAAAGAACAGCAACAATAAACAACAAATAGACACTGCAGGTTGGTGGGACCAGTAACTGCACATCAGCGATATACAGCTCCAGGACCAGGGACACCTGCAGAAGGTACAGAGAGAATAGAGAGAGAGGGAGAGAGCACCAACTAGGGGAGAGAGAGAACACAAGGTTAGTGACATTCAATGGTGGAATATACATGAGGTGGGAGGAGAGGAAGAGGGGAGGGGACGGGAAAGGGGGGGGTTAAGGTAGGGGAGCTCAGTGCACCGATGGTCCTCGGGCAGTCTAGGCCTATAGCAGCATAACTAAGGGATGGTTCAGGGTTGCCTGAAACCAGCCCTAACTATATGCTTTGTCAAAGAGGAATGTTTTAAGTCTAGCCTTAAAAGTACAGAGAGTGTCTGCCTCCTGAACCCAGGCTGGGAGCTAGTTCCACAGGAAAGGAGCTTGATAACTAAAGGCTCTGCCTCCCAGTCTGCTTTTGGAAACTCTGGGAACCACAAGTAAACCTGCACTCTGAGAGCGAAGTGGTCCATTGGGATAATATGGTACTATGAGGTCTTTAAGGTATGAAGGAGCTTGATTATGAAGGGATTTGTATGTGAGAAGAAGGATTTTAAATTCTATTCTATATTTTACAGGGAGCCAATGAAGAGAAGCCAATATAGGAGAAATATGATCTCTCTTGCTAGTTCCTGTCCGGACTCTGGCTACGGCATTCTGGATTAACTGGAGGCTTTTTATGGAGATATTGGGACATCCAGATAGTAATGAGTTACAGTAATCTAGCCTTGAGGTAACAAATGCTTGGACTAGTTTTTCTGCATCATTTTGAGACAGGATGTTCCTAATTTTGGAAATGTTGCGCAGGTGAAAGAATGCAGTTCTAGAGATTTGTTTTATGTGTGAGTTAATGGACATGTCCTGGTCAAAAATAACTCCAAGGCTTTTTACAGTAGTGCTGGAGGCCAGGGCTATGCCATCTAGAGTAGCTATAATTTTAGAAAAGTTATTTCTGAGATTTTTTGGCCCAAATACAATGACTTCTGTTTTCTCTGAGTTTAAAAGTAAAAAGTTACTGGTCATCCAGGCCTTTATGTCAGTTAGACAGGCTTGAAGTCTGGTTAACTGGTTTGTGTTAACAGGTTTAATAGATAGATACAACTGAGTGTCATCTGCATAGCAGTGGTAATTAATAGAGTGCTTCCTAGTGACATATCCTAAAGGAAGCATGTACAGGGTGAATAGAATCGGTCCTAGCACAGAGCCTTGTGGAACTCCATAGCTACCTTTTGTTCGTGTGGAAGGTTCATCATGGACATGAACAAACTGGAATCTGTCCGATAAATAGGATTGGAACCATTTTAATGGTGTTCCTCTGATACCAGTCACATGCTCCAGTCTCTGTAATAAGATGTTGTGGTCAATCGTGTCGAATGCAGCACTAAGGTCTAGGAGGACTAGTATAGAAACAAGTCCATTATCTGAGGCTAAGAGAAGATCGTTGGTAACTTTTAACAGTGCTGTTTCTGTACTATGATGTGCTTTAAATCCTGATTGAAAATCTTCAAATAGTTCATTCCTGTGTAAGTGGTCTGATAGCTGCTTAGCAACAGCTTTTTCTAGGATTTTAGAAATAAATGGCAGGTTGGATATTGCCAAGACTCCTGGATCAAGACTACGCTTTTTGAATAAAGGTTTGATTACTGCAGTCTTAAAGGCCTGTGGTACGTAGCCTGATACTAGAGATAAATTTACCAAGTCTAATAAAGATGAGTTCATTAATGGCAGGGTGCCTTTAAGCAGTCTAGTCGGGATGGGGTCTAAGAGACACGTTGATGATTTCGATGAAGCAACTACTGATGTAAATTCAGAGAAATCTATAGGAGAGAAGCAGTCTAAACATAACTGAGGTCCTTCAGATGACTCAAGAGCTACTGTAATAGACGATTCATTTATTGCAGGTATAGGAAGCATCTGCTGAATTTAATCTCTAATAGTTGTGAATTTATTTGTAAAGAAACTCAAATTCATCACTGCTGAGAGCTAAGGGAACACTGGGCTCAACAGAGCTGTGACTTTTTGTCAGCCTGGCTACAGTGCTGAAAAGAAACCTGGGATTGTTCTTATTTTCCTCTATTAGTGATGAATAGTATGCAGTTCTGGCTTTACGGAGAGCTTTTGGTTAGTAGACTTTTTCCAGGCTAGAAAAATTTCCCTTAAGTTTGTGGAACGCCACTTCCTTTCCAGCCTTCGTGATGCCTGCTTTAAGGTACGAATATGTAAATTATACCATGGGGCCAGTCTTCTCTGATTCACTAACTTCTTTTTCAGAGGGGCCACAGAATCAAGCGTTTCACGCAGTGAGGTTACAGCGCTGTCAACAATATGATCAATTTGGTAGGGAGTGGGATTGAAGCAGCTGCCCTCCACTATGTTTATACTTGGCATAGATGTAAATAAAGATGGAATCGTTTTCTTAAATTTATTAACAGCATTGTCGGATAAACATCTGCTGTAGTGGAATTTTCTTCCAAACACTGCATGATCCATCATTTTAAATTCAAAAGTTATTAAAGAATGATCTGACAAAACAGGATTTGGGGGAAAAACTATTAGATGTTCAATTTCGATGCCATAGGTCAGAACAAGATCAAGGGTGTGATTGAAACAGTGGGTTTATTAACGTTTTGAATGAAACCAATTGAATCTAATATAGAATTAAATGCAATGCTGAGGCTGTTATTTTCAGCATCTACATGAATGTTAAAATCCCACTATAAAGGCTTTATCTGAACTAAGCACTAAATCAGACAGGAAGTCAGGGATTTCAGTTAAAAACTCTGAGTAAGGGACAGGTGGACGGTACAGAATGACAAGTAGAACTGGTTTTTGTGTTTTCCAGTTTGGATGTGAGAGACTAAGAGTGAGGCTCTCAAATGAGTTATAACTGTTCTGAGGATGAAAGTTTAATAATAAGTTTGAGTGGAAGATTGCAGCTACTTCTCCATCTCGACCTGTGCTTCGAGGAACATGATAATTTTTATGACTGAGTGGGGTTGATTCATTCAGACTGACATATTCATCCTGCTGTAACCAGGTTTCAGTAAGATAAAGTAGGTCAATTTGCTGATCAGTTATCAAGTCATTTACTAACAGAGATTTAGATGAAAGAGACCTGATATTTAATAATCCACATTTGACAGTTCTGTTTTTCTGTTCAATAAGAGGAGTGGTCTTAATTTTTATTAGGGTTCTTCTGTTAACTTCTGATTTATTTGATTTATATGTTTGAGGGGCAGACACAGTCTCTGTGGTTTGAGGGGGGCGGAGGCTCTAAGGAAACTGCAGAGAGGTGTTTTAGACTGAGTCTCTGCATCCCGGTCCCCACCCTGGATTGTCAGGCTTTAGGTTGGCTAATAAACTTGGCCAAATTTCTAGAGATGAGAGCTGCACCATTCAAAGTGGGATGGATGCCGTCTCTCGCTACCAGACCGGGTTTTCCCCAGGAAGTGGCCCAATTGTCTATGAAGCCCACATCGTTTGTATGTTCAAGGTGATGTATGTTTCTTGTTTCTTTATATACTGTATAACCTGTATATATATATATATATATATATGTATATATAGATAGATAGATAGATTATACAGTATACACAGATTATAATATGTGTACACTGTGTAATCTGTATATTCTGTATAACATGTATATACCGTATAACCTGTATATACCCTATAATCTGTATATTCTGTATAACATGTATATACTGTATAACCTATATATTGTGTATAAATGTAAAGTGACAATGTTTTTCTGTCAGCTTTACTAAAGAGAAACCATGAGGTTTACAAATGTTAAAAAGAAAATATTAACAGTGGATGACACAAACAACATAATGGTGTGTTTTCTTGTGCTTGTTTTGTATATACTTTACATTTTTGCTGTTCATTTTCCTTGTATAGATCTTCCTTCAAACAACCACTGGTCTCACTGTAAAAACTAAATGACTTTCTGAAGTGTTGAAGCTAGGAATGGGAATATCGACTCTCTGGAATCGATACTTTGATACCCGCCGGTCGATACTTTGGAGTCGATACTTTCTTAAGTATCGCTCGATACCACTCCTAATAAAAAACGTGCAATTAGTTTTCACTTCTGAGAGTTTTGGATGTGTGAAAACCAGCCCAAGCGTATTTTAAATGGTCTTCTGTATCACATGATTATGGCAGCCAATCAGATGTCAGAGCTGAGAGGCACGGCAGCATGGAGAGCATTGTGTGGTGCTATTTTTCACCCACTACGAAGGGAAATGCTATTTATTTATTATCATTTTATTATTAGCATTTAAACAAGTATTTATGTTCATGAGCATTATTCATGTTGCCATTGCAATAAAGATATTAATCAACACTGTGCAATGATGATTTTCCTTTAAGGTACAAAAGGTATCGGTATCGGTATTGTCGATACTGGCCCTGTAGTTACTTGGTATCGGATCGATACCAAATTTTGTGGTATCGCCCATCACTAGTTGAAGCTACTGCCACGTGTGTTTATGTAAAATCATAGCTTTTATACATGACTTGGCATATTCTGCTGCATATTCAGTGGTTATTATCCCAGTGTGGAGGTGACAGCCGTTTTAATAAAGAGGTCAGCAGTTTAACTCTCCATCCATCTCACTTTCTTCATCTTCAGAGGACACAGCATGTTTTATTTCTATTAATTGTTCTATAAAAATGACATTGTGATGTTGTATATAAGACACTGGAATTAATATTTCAAAACAACTTTTGTTTTAGATGAGCCCCCAGATTATTATCCATCAGCAGGAAAGCTCTTATTATTTTGTCAAGTCAATAACATAATTTATAATCAAAGAGCGACAGGCAAGCAGTTATTTCAGTTAGCTAAACATGAACCCCAAAGTCATTACTAAAGAAAGGAAACAGGGTATGTTAACAGGGTGGTTATCAGTGGATAATTAACAAATCAAACCTGTGCCCCCATGTGTGGCATCGCCTCCTGCACACGTCTTTCTCCCCCAGATTCTGCTTTTTTAATCTTAATCAAGGTTGTCTTCGAAACAAAATGAAATGTTTAATTGCGTTTATTAAAACTATTATTGTAATATATAGCTTAGTCTTGCATGTCAGACCATAAATTTAATGCAGCTGTCCCTCAGGTCTGAGCTGAGCTTTGAGCCAGACTGATCACATTTTTCTGAACACACACCAGTGTCAAACTGGCTGAGGAGGAAATGCTGTTCTCAAAGTTTACAAACATTTGGGTGCCAGGTTTTTTCTTATCTGTGTGGCAGCTGATCTTCTCAGGTGACTAAGGGATTTTCACATATGCTGCTTTTTTGGTGATTGTTACATACGCAAAGAATATGAAAACAGGTTGACTAACAGGTGCCAGTTGTGCCGATGTTCTGACTCACCACTGGTTTTTCTTCTTGTCTCTCACCCTTGACCCCTTCCATTATGATTCTCCCTGCTTCAGGTCCCCAGAGTTTCTCTCTGTTTCTGGGGGTTTTCCTCATCTGCCTGAACCCACACAGGTTTAAGCCTCGGCAGTTTGCCTTGGTTTCACTACCTTAATGTTGGGCATCATGGCATGAAAACAGGCCAGGCTTCTCAGAACAGCCACCATTTGCAGTGGCCTCAGCCAGCATGTCCACATGGACTCCATAAGGATTACTTTTATCCTTTCTGTGTCTCTACTGTGCAAAATTTCAGAACTCTTAAGATCCACACCATGTGTGTGCAGTGAGTTTTCCCTGGTCTGCACAACAGGATTTAATGGTAGAGAAAAGGCATATTGTATGCAAAAATTTCTACATTTCTGGTTTTTTTCTGTCAAGATGGGGTGCTGAGTGTACATTAATAAGAAATAAAATGAACTTTTTTGATTTTGGCAAATGGCTGCAATGACACAAAGAGTGAAAAATTTAAATGGGTCTGAATACTTTCCGTACCCACTGTATATATATATGCGTCTTCCTCAATCTCGGGTTCTCTACCAGAGGCCTGTGAGTTTGAGGGTTCTTCGCAGTATCTTAGCTGTTCCTAGCACTGCACTCTTCTGAACTGAGAGCCCTGATGTTGTTCCTGTGATCTGTTGGAGCCACTTTCCCAGTTTGGGGGTCATAGCCCCGAGGGTGCCGATTACCATGGGGACCACTGTTGCCTTCACCTTCCACATCTTTTCTAGCTCTTCTTTCAGCCCTTGATATTTCTCAAATTTCTCGTGTTCTTTCTTTCTGATATTACTATCACTTGGGATTGCTACATCTACCACTACAGCTTTCTTCTGCTGTTTGTCCACCACTACTATGTCCGGTTGGTTAGCCATCACCTGTTTGTCGGTCTGTGCCTGGGTGTCCCACAGGAGCTCAGTCATTCTCCACCACCTGTGGAGGTGTGTCCTATTTTGACCTTGGGACCTCCAGCCCAAACTGAGCACAGATGTTCCTGTACACTATGGTTATGGTGTTCCATGTATGCCCTGCCTGCTAGCATCTTACAACCTGCTGTTATGTGCTGAATTGTCTCAGGGGCATCTTTGCACAGCTTGCGTCCTGGGGTCCTGCCTGGTGTGGTAGACCCCAGCCACTTTACACAAACACAAACACACATACATATATATAAATTTTATGTCAGTCCCTTTATGTGTTGATGTATATATGTGGTCCCTGAGAAAGACAAAAATTGTTTTGAAGTTTCTGAAATCAAGAAGTTTAATAACCAATAGAAGTTCATGTGCCCACAAGTGCTCAAACCACAAACATCCTGGCTTGGCAGAGAGATCTGCCTCATAACTGCTTCATGTCATGTCACATTCATGTTACCGCTTCTCTGTGAGCATTCCTATCACCCCCTGCCGTGTAGCCTTGAATCAAGATGATTTGAAGACTGGGAGAGAGAAAGTCCAATAGACTTGCCTACTGTTTTACTGTATTGTTTTGCAGGTGAATCCATTTTAGCCATGGTTGCACAGGGGCAGGCATTCTTATTATTGTCCACCATTGTCCAGATGAAACACGTTTCATCTGAGGAATGGATGGTGCAATATTTTCTTTCAAGTGTTTGTTCAGTGGTTTATAGAGGTGAAAGTTTCAAGCTGAACTGAACTCCTTAAGGAGAATAATACACTATCACCTGGACAGTTCATAAATAAAAAAATTAACTAGGGGCAAGTAAATTCATATTTAGGAAAGAAGTATCGTACTAGTCATATAGGTATGTTTAAAGGTAAAATATCAGCTTAAAGCAAACATCTGAGTATATTGCAGCAAGGTGAAGGTTGGACAGCAAAGGCAGCACCAAATTGTTATGTAGGATTTCTAGTCACTGCAATACTGTGCAGTAATTAACCTGAAAGTGTGAAAAGATAAGGTCCTCCTGCATCACTGCTGCTGTTTTCAAAGACCATTTAACCTTTAATGTACACATATGGATCCCTGTGACCCTGGTAGGGAATAAGTGGGTATAGATGATGGATGGATGGATGTACAAGTGACAGCACTAACTATACATGGTTTCCAGAGCAGTGACACTGAATATAAGGTATCTGTTTATGTCTGGATTCTGGTATTATGGATCCTTTTTGGAGGCTCTTATTTTGTGGACACGGTTTCCTATTGACTTTAGGTTTCTTTCAGAAGATTGACCTAATTAGTGGATTTCTTGCACCTGTACCCGGCACCTTTTAAGAAAGATTGCAACCATTTGTTATGCTGTTTTGTTTCTGCCTCCGCCAGAGTCCTCTTATGGGATCTGCTTCGACCTGCAAGAAGAAGTGGATAAAACCGGGACGACCCCATAAAGGATAAGGAGAGTTGGTGGTGGATACAGCTAGATCCAGAAGGAGAGATAAGTCAACTAGTGTGTTTTGGTTTTTTGGATTAGAGAAGAGGATTCCTCGTTCAACATAACTGCTCCCTCCGTTAATCAGGAACTAAAAGAACGAGGAGAATCTTTATGCAACTCATAATACAAGTTATTAAAGGAGGAACTGGCAATAATAGAGTTTTCTTTGTGAGGATTTATTGTCTATTTGTGAAGTGGATATGTGATAGGAACTTCCTGTATCGCAGCGACGAAGGACCTAAACAGAAGAGGAGGCACCAGCAGGGAAAGAAGTCAGAATAACAGAAGACAACAGCAGGAAGAGGAGCCTGGAAGCTATTCTTCACCTCACCCGCCTGTTTACCTGGAGTGCCCTCCACGGAGACAATCTTCCACCAGTCGAAGATTACTGTCATTACCAGGGTCCCAGACTACCTTCTTGGGTAACCAGTAAGCTAGCACATAGTTAATAAGTGTCATGGTTCTGGAGCCATTCTAACGCCTGTCTGTTTCTGGTTTCATTTTAGATTCAGTCGGTGTAGCATCCAGACCTTCCACCAGATCCATCCTCCCTGTTATTCAGCAATCCTTGTTGAATATTCTTACTTCTCTTGTTGTCAGTTTTGAGCTCTAGGCAAATTCTGATTTAACAATCACAGTTTATGCAGATGACATATTTTTATTTAACACAACAGAAAACACAACAGTTCCCTGTAAACACTTGTTTACATTCATTCCAGATCTCTTTTACAGCATCAACTCTCTTGGTCTCATGACATAGTTTTATTACAGCTTTATGTGGGGTCCTTGATTAGTCACTGTACACACAATTAACATGTTCACTGCATGTGAGTTATTTATGCCATTTATACCTATGAAGACTAAGCTTCATTAAATGTTCAAGAAAACAAACAAGTATCAGATCAGTGAGACTGACGTAATGATTCATAACCAAAGCATTTCTCAAATGCTTGAAGAAATGCTGGTTTGTATGAGAATAAGAATCAAATGCTGCATTAATCTCTTGCAAGAATGTGTTAGTGCTGTAGTCTAAGTTGTGTTGGGACAGAGAAATTGGCTAAACAGTGATGATCCAGCTGTCTTTCACAATATTTAGATATCCAGGTTTTAAGTTGACACTACTTTAAAATTAAAACTCTCAAACAAAATCAATCATCAATCATTTCTTCAGGTTTCTTCATTTCTTGAGTACATTTCAGACCCTGTACTTTCTTACTTTTACTGAGTAAATTTGACAGCCCTCAAAACCTGTGGCTACCCTAAGTGGGCTTTTAACAAGTCAACATCAACATCAGACAGAAAAACAAGAGACACGGCTGAGCTTCAAGATCCACAGAGGAAAAACCCGGTCATTCCTTATGTAGCAGGGGTTTCAGAGAGGCTTAAATTGATTATTGGGAAACATCAGATACCAGTTCACTTCAAACCCACCAACACACTGAGAGAGGGACTGGTTCACCCTAAAGACTGGACACCAAAACAAAAGAGGAGCAATGTTGTCTATGCCATCCAGTGTAAAGATGAATGCTTAGAACTCTACATTGGAGAAACCAAACAACTACTATACAGGAGGATGGCCCAGCACAATAGGAGCAGCTCCTCAGGACCACAGTAAGCTGTGCATCTCCATTTAAAGGAAACAGGACACTCATTTGTTGTACTATGTACATATTTTGGACAGAGAAGATAGGTGGTTTGAGAGAGAGGTCAGGGCAGCTATATATGGCCAAGTGGACAACCCCTCCCTTAACAAGGGTGGAGGGCTCAGACATAACCTGTCTTCAATCTACCAGGCTGCCCTTTTGTCTGTTCCCAGGAAATTAAGGAACAAATCAAATATTTCCCAGAGAGGACACACTCTGCAGCCAGTTGGTGAATCAGAGGGTCACATGAGTCAAACATTAGATCCTAAAGACCCTCACCTGAGCTCACTTCTATTCACCAAACGAGCCTATTCAGACCAGGTGTGAAGTGAAACCAACTCAGGGGTGAGGGTCTAACGACTCTCACCTGATTTACATAGCTCAACTAATGAGCCTATGGGTATAGGGGTGGACTGAAACCAACCTGAAGGATAAATTTGAGTTTCCATACCAGCTTTCTCTTAGACTGATGAAGCTACTCAAATGAGTAGTGAAACTTTCAACCTAAAAATTCGAAGTCCAGTTGCCATGACTCAACCTCCAGATTTACTGAGTAAAGGAATTTAATCTGTATTTCTACTTTTACCAGAGCCTTTTTTTACACAAGTATCTGTACTTTTACTTAAGTATACAATGTGAGTACCTTTGCCACCTCTGTTTGCTCATAACACTGCAGATTGGTGGCTGTCACCTATAAAATGTGATTCCCTGTGTAGAGCCAGTGTTTGGTTTGTCCTTCTGAGCTACTGTAGAAACATGGCAGAACAGACCTGCTCCCTATGTAGATTTAAAAGGCTCATTCTAGGATTAGTAAAATGCAGCGGTTGGTATTCATGTGATTACACATTAATGTTATGACCCTAGGTCAGTGTGTGTGTGTGTGTGTGTGTGCGTGTGCGTGTGTGTGTGTGTGTGTGTGTGTGTGTGTGAGACGGAGGATGGAGTGGGCGTGGACGTGGGAAGCCGTGGATTGGTCCAGTATTCCCGGAAGGACTATAAGAAGCCCACGGACTGCTGCTCAGGAGAGTGATTCTCCCATCTCTGTCACTCCCAAACCAACCTTGGATAAAGACTTCGATTCCGTGTAATCCCTGAGAAGAACATTTTGGACTATGTTAGTTCATTTAAAGAAAGACTACATCATGCTTGTGATGTAGCGCATGAGTCATTGTCAAAGGCACAGTGCAAAATGAAGGACCATTATGACAAAAAGTCTGTTACACGGACTTTTCAGCCAGGTGACCGTGTGTTAGTTTTGTTGCCCATTGTTGGTTCCGGATTGCAAGCCAAGTTTTCTGGTCCTTACGTAGTTAACCGAAAGCTTAGCGAAACTGATTATGTAATTCAGACCCCTGACCGTAAGAAAACCTCTCGTGTGTGCCACATAAACATGCTCAAAAAGTATATTGACCGTGAGGATAACTTATCTTCTCCTGCAGTTATGCCTGTCACCTCCGTGTCTGTCACCCGCCCATCATACAGACCCAGTGATGACAGGTTAAGTGACAAACATAGTTCTGTTCCCTGTGTACGTTTTCAGAACTCGGAAATTTTGAACCGTTTAGACAATTACTTGATGCATTTGTTGGAAACCACTCGCGCTGACATTCGTAAGCTCATTAACAATAACCTAGCCCTTTTCAATGACATTCCCACCCAAACCAACGTGTTAAGTCATGACATTGATGTTGAAATTCACAAACCAATTAAGCAACATGCGTACCGTGTACACCCAGAGAAACGTGAAATAATGCGTCAGGAAGTAAACTATCTTCTAGTCCATGGTTTCGCCATTCCAAGTATCAGTCCTTGGAGTTCGGCGTCTCTGCTGGTTCCAAAGCCTGATCAGACTTTCAGGTTCTGTAATGATTACCGAAAGGTAAACGCCATCACAAAAACAGACTCGTTCCCTTTGCCCCGCATGGATGACTGTGGACCTCCTTAAGGGTTATTGGCAAGTTCCTCTTACACCCCGTGCTTCGGAAATTTCTGCTTTTGTGACTCCAGACCATTTTCTTCAATATACAGTCATGCCATTTGGACTTCGAAATGCACCAGCCACTTTTCAGCGGCTGATGAATATAGTACTGTCAGGTGTAGCAAATTGTGAAGTTTACTTAGATGACATAGTGGCATATTCTGACACCTGGGACCGCACACTTGGACACTCTGTCCAAAATTTTTGAGAGGTTAAATCAGGCTTCCCTTACACTTAACTTAGCCAAATGTGAATTCGGCAAAGCGACAGTCTCCTACCTAGGTAAACAGGTTGGCCAAGGCCAAGTCTCTCCCATCGCCACGAAAGTACAAGCAATCCTGGATTTTCCAGCTCCTCAAACACGACGTGAGCTCCGCCGTTTTCTGGGAATGGCGGGATATTATCGGGCATTCTGCAAAAGCTTTTCTGAAGTGATAGCTCCTCTAACGAGCTTAGTAAGTCCAAAAACTCAGTTCCAGTGGTCAGAGAAATGTCAGTCTGCTTTTGAGGCCGCCAAAGCTCTTCTCTGTAGTGCTCCTGTACTTGCTGCCCCAAACTTTACTCGTCCATTTAAGCTGGAAGTGGACGCTAGTGCTCTCGGAGCAGGTGCAGTACTCCTGCAATAAGATGATGCGGGCATAGACCATCCTATCTGTTATTTCTCAAAAAAATTCAGGAAACACCAGCTACATTACAGCATCATTGAGAAAGAGGCATTAGCCTTGTTATTAGCCTTACAACATTTTGAGGTATATGTTGGCTCCAGTTCACAGCCGACCCTCATCTTCTCTGACCACAACCCTCTCGTATTTCTGACTCGGATGCAGAACAACAACAATCGTCTCATGCGATGGTCATTGTTACTGCAAGACTTTAATGTGGAAATTCGTTACAAGAAAGGTTTAGAGAATGTTATGGCAGATACACTGTCCCGGTGTTGTAAATTAAAAAAAAAAAAAAAGAAAGACAAACTTTTTCTTAGGAAAATGTTTGACTTTAGGGGGGGAGGTGTTATGACCCTAGGTCAGTCTGTGTGTGTGTGTGTGTGTGTGTGCGTGTGTGTGTGCGTGTGTGTGTGTGTGTGTGTGACGGAGGATGGAGTGGGCGTGGACATGGGAAGCCGTGGATTGGTCCGATTGGAGTTCCGGGATTGGTCCAGTATTCCCGGAAGGACTATAAGAAGCCCACGGACTGCTGCTCAGGAGAGCGATTCTCCCATTTCTGTCACTCCCAAACCAACCTTGGATAAAGACTTCAATTCCGTGTTAGTTAGTTAGAAGTAGTTTTGTTTCGAGTTGAGAATATTTGTGTTAGTGTAGTTTTTCGTTGCTTTTGAGTAAGAAAGGTTTGTATTACCAAGCTAGGTGTTTTGTTTTTTTTTCTCCTGTTTTGTTTTAGGAGTTCCAGGCTAGAGACCTGTGATTTTGTGTTGCTTTCTTTTGAGTAGATATCGTAGGGCTATTACAGCATTTAGGTTACTGATTTTCGTTTGTTCAATACCGTAGGGCTAAAGCTAGCGTTTTTGTTTGAGTAGGGCTAAATTAGCGTTTCGTTTGTTTTGAACTTCCTGATTTGTGTTCTGTATTTTGGTGAGAAAATAAATATTTCGTTAAGTGTAATTAGTATTTTCGTGTTTGTTGAGAGTGGGAGAGGTTTGGAGGAAAACTCCACATCGTGTTACGCTCCGGTAACCCCTAGGCTAGGGCGTAACACTAATTACAATTTATAAATACTATATTCCATTTCTGCTGATAGATCCCTCTAAATACTGTATCACACATTGAAACTTTGATTTTTTATGTTAGCATGTGTGGGAAAGCATGCAAGCTGCAAGAAGTCATGTTTTAAAAGCAAGCAAAGCTTCAGGCATCAGGCAGAGTCAGATCACCAACATGAAGGTGAGCAAAATTTCTGTAAAGTCTATACTGACCTGTGAGGCTGAACAATTTAAAATGGCTAATCCCAGTGACTTTTTAAAAGACAAGTTAACAAATGAAACCATCACATTGTGTGTCTTTGTTTCTATGTGTGTGTCAGAGACAGAGACAGTGAGGTAGTTTTACACCAGAGAGTTATGTGTCTGTTCTAGCCAATGGCGATTAAGGACTCTGACATTTTTAGAGGGCATTCAGAGGTTTTCTCTCAGGAAAAAAAAAGTTTCAGAGTAAGACTTAAAAGGCTGATCCATAATTTCATTTGACCTTGTTATCACGGGCCACTCACTAAGCTCACATAAGAATCTAATGAATTCTTATAACCATTTTAGCCAATTAAGCTTGTGCAGCTGTTCTCCTCCTTCTTTAATGTCAGACTGTGATTTCCACTTAATATTTTCAATAGTTTATATATTCACATTATTACCACAAGAGAAAACTCATTTCCAGTTTTGTGAATGTCTGTTTTGTTTTTAAGACAAGTGGTACTACTACTCTGTGTTTATCGTAATATGAAGAACTGTCAGTTGTAATTTCTCACAAGAAAGATTGTCTGTGCCAGGTGTACACAGTAGTGAAGATAAGCTGTGATTTGTTGCACAATTTGAGTTTATACAGTAACAGCAATGCTGCTGTTTTGATTCCTAGCTGTTAGTTTGGTGTAAAAGCACAATGAAATGTCTTCACTTTAAATTTGCCTTGGTATAGTTTAAAATGTGAGGTCCTATGCAGAGTTTCAGCTTTATGTTGGCAATCATGACCCCTGGACTTGGGGCGACTGTGAATTAACCTGTGGAGTCCACCTTGTCCACATTGTTCTATTTCATCCTTTCTGACCGCCAGAGGGCAGTGCTGCAAGCACTGAATGACGTATACCAGCGAAGTCACGAAGAATCCTGAGCATCCCCTTCATGGAGAAGACCCCCAGGCCTCTGTCCGGAGGACCACATCCTGCGGCTGAGGAGTTACCACATTCAGCCTATAGAACCTGGAAAAAGTGGTGGGTGATCTCCATGAAACCGCAGCACATATATCGGCCAAGGGTACTCCTCTCAAGGCCGCCCATGATGTTGCGATACCTCTAGTGGAGTGACCCTTCACGCCCTGCGGCAGGGTGCGATTGTCTGCCCTGTAGGCATGCGAGATGACCTCGACAATCCAGTGGGAGAGGCGCTGCTTAGAGAGAGCGCGACCCCTCTTAGGTCCCCCATAGCACAGGAACAGCTGGTCAGATGTTCGTATCGCCGCTGTAGCTGCCATGTATGCCCGCAGTGCGCGTACACAGTAATCTCAACTTGTCCTCCCCTGATTCCGGTGAGGGGTCAAACCGTGCAAGCCGTATGGGTTGATTGCGGTGCGAACCAGACAGCACCTTTGGAAGGAAGGCTGTGTTTGGCCACAGCGTAACACCCGCGTCGTCGTCACTGACCGACAGGGCATGCAGCTCGCTGACGCATTTTGCAGAGGTAATGGCCAGCAAAAACGCAGTTTTGCGCGATACCCACTTCACATGGCCTCCAGTACCAGCGGCAGGTCCCATGCCGGTGCACGTGGGCGTGTCGGAGGGCACAAGCGCCGGGCGCCCTTCAGAAAAAGAGATACCAGGCTGTGACGTCCCACTGTATTGTGGCTCACCCAAACATGATGACATGATATCGCCGCCACATAAACTTTCAGGGTAGAGGGGGAACGGCCCCTCTCCAGGAGGGATTGAAGGAAATCCAGGATCGTGGCCACTGGGCAAGATACCGGATCCTCCGCATGCTCAACAGACCACTGTGCGAACAGCTTCCACCTGTTCTCATACTGCTGGCGAGTGGACAGGGCCCACGCGTTCAGGATGGTCTGCCAGACAGGGTCCGAGAGAACTGTCCGCTGCAGTTCGGACTCTCCAGTGGCCAAACCCACAGCTGGAGACGTCGAGGATTGGGGTGCCAGATCCTCCCTCCCAGCTAGGACAGAAGGTCTTCCCTGTGCGGAAGGCACCATGGCCTGCCGCGACACAGCTCGCGCAGCAGTGGGAACCATGGCCGCGCTGGCCAGAAGGGGGCCACCAATAGCAGTCTGTGACCCTCCCGAAGAACCCCTGTGGAGTATTGGAACCACAAGGGATATCGGTGGGAAGGCATACAAAAGACCCCTGGGCCAGGGATGGGCTAGAGCATCCTGGCCCAGGGGGCCTGTCAGCCCCATCAGGGAAAACCAGAGGGGACAGTGTGTTGACTCCTGCGAGGCAAACAGATCCACCTCTGCCCTGCCGTAGAGTCCCCAGATGCTGTTTACCACCTCCGGGTGGAGACGCCACTCCCCTGGAGGGAGTACCTGCCGAGAGAGGTAGTCTGCGAGCTGGTTCCTCTCTCCTGGTAGGTATACTGCCCACAGGCTGGCCAGGCGTGGTGCAGCCCACACCAAAAGGTCCCAGGACGCCTTCAGAAGCTGCGCCGACCTGGTCCCCCCTTGATGATTGACGTGATAGACGGTCGAAGTATTGTCCGACCGTATAAGCACCATAGACATGGCAAAAAGTACTCGAGGGCTCGATGCACCGCCCGCAGTTCCAACACATTGATGTGGTGCATTCCCTGACAGGCCACTGCCCCTGTGCCATCCTGTGTTGCCACACTGCTCCTCATCCGGTGGGGCAAGCATCCGTAGAGACAACTTCTCTCCGCGACACTACAATGCCCATGGGGACCCCCCTGGACATGGCACCGCCCTGATACCTGGAGCCTCTGATGCCTGTGACGCTCAGCATGCAGGTAGAAGCCTTTCAGCCATCTCTGAAGGGGGCGTATGTACAGCAAGCCCAGAGGAACAACCTGCGAGACCGAGGTTAGCTTGTCCAGAAGACGGAGAAACATGATGTAGGGCAGCGACCTGCCCCGCCTGAAGCGGCGGAGCAGGCGAAGAATGTCGCCCACCCGGGGTTGGGCGAGCCATCATGGAGACCGTGTCCAAGGACATCCCGATGAAGGTCACCGACTGAGAGGGGATCAGACAGCTCTTGTCCAGATTGACCCGGAAGCCTAACTTGGCCATGTGGGACAACAGATGAGCCGTGTCCCGAGTGGCCTGAGCCTGGGATTTGGCGCAGACCAGCCAATCGTCCAGGTATGGTAACAGCCAGACCACCCGGGCTTGCAAGGGAGCAAGAGCCGTTTTCACACACCGAGTGAACACCCGTGGTGAAAGCGACAGTCCGAATGGGAGCACCCGGAATTGCCAGTGGCGTCCCCGGTATGCAAGACGGAGAAACCTCCTGTGCAGTGGTGAGATGGGGACGTGGAAGTAAGCGTCCCTGAGGTCTATAGCGGTGAACCAGTCCCCGCTGGCGACGGTCTGCAATACCTCTGTCACGGTCAGCATATGAAACGGCAAAACTTTCAGATACCTGTTGAGCCGTCGTAAGTCTAGAATCGGGCGGAACCCGCCGACCTTTTCGGAATGAGAAAATATGGGGAATAGAACCCTCTGGGCTGTAACAGAGGGTCTACTGCCTTGATCGCCCCTTTGGCAAGGAGGGCAGAAAGCTCCTGGTCCAACGCCAGGGCTTTTGCTGGGTCTCCGACGATGGTCATTTTGACCCGGCTCAAAACAGGGGGCCGGCGTCGGAACTGCAACTTGTACCCATGAGTCAATGTGGCAACCACCCATGGGTCCGAAGTGAGAGCAGCCCAACAGCTGAGGTGCTGTGTGGTGAAGCTCCCAACCGCCGGACCGAACGTTTCATCCCCTGCAGCGATGGGGAAGACGCTGGGCCCAAGGCTGTTCCGGCGAAGGGCGGGCTTGATCTTGAAAGCCCCCGCCCACCCTCAGCGCCCGCTGGTGCTGGTAAGGACCAGTAGCAGGGCGGGTTCTAGGTGGTAGCCGGTCCCTCGGGGCTGTAGCCAGAACTCTGAACGTGGGTGGAGGAGCCATGGGTCTGCTGAGGCTCGACAGCTGCTGTCTGGTGTCTGGTCTCCTGAGCCCGAATGGTGCATTCCAGCACTGCCGATGCCGCTGCACCAAACAAGTGTCCCGGCTCCACTGGGACACTACAGAGGACTTTGCGGCACTGCTCAGTCAGTGCTGACTGTGCCAGCCATATCTGACGGCGAGTCTGGACCAGAAACGACATCATCCTACCCAGCTCATGCAACGCTGCATCGCTGAATGCCGTAGCGGAAGCCACATCTGCGGTGTCCGGCAAGGAGGCCGCCAAGGCAAACATCAGGTGTGCCTGTGAGTTTCCCAGACGGCCCGCACGCGCACCGGCGTCATAGGCCCTTTTCACCAGGTCATCCGTGACCCGGCACTGGGGCCGCGGGCACCGGACAGTGGGGCACAGGGCCTCCTCAGGGGTGACGATGAGGGAGGCAACCGCTGGCTCCACCGCTGGCATGTGTGCCAAGCCCGCCTCTGCGGTGCATGGAAGCCAGGACTCGACCATCTGCTGAAAGTCGAGACCTGGCTCTCAGGTCCCTCGAGCAGGCATGTAGCTCTTCCAGATATTCCCTGGAAGGGGGAACAACAAAGGCCGTAGGGGGCCGCCCACGCCTGAAGAAGGCACTCTGGGGATTCAAGCCCACCTGCAGTGGGATCTTTATATTCAAGCACCCCAGCGCCATGCGCATGAGGTCTTGCATCGAAGTGTCCCCTGTGGTGCTCGCCGGGCTGTGACCAGAGGATACCGAACTCGTGCCCGAAGCCCAAGAGGCCCCCTCCTCAGCATCATCCGTGAACTGGGAAGCTGAGGCGGCCAATGAAAGGGCATCTTCCTCCGGGGCCCAACCGGGCCCAGGGGGAGAGGGTGGCGCTGTCGCCGCTGCTGGAGGGTCTGCGTGTTGAGCCAAGAACACAGATCTCATCTCCGCTAATTCTGCTGACAGCCTGTCAACCCTCGAGGAAAGCCCGCGTCCGACCATTGTCCTCGTCCTGGGGGGGCCGTTGTCACTGCAGGCTCAGCTAGATGCCTTGACCACCGAGGGGGTCCGAGTGCCACTCGTCCTGAGGGGGGGAGGTCACCCTCATCCCCCGGTGTCAGCAGTGCCAACCTGGCTACTCTCTGTGCCCGAGGCAAGTAGCTGCAGTTCATGCACGGGTTGTCAGACAACCCTTCCCTCAGGTGATCCAGGCCGAGGCAGGCTGGGCAGAGGTCGTGCCCATCGTCCGGTTGAAGCCTGTCACCACAGGTCACACAGCAGTGAGCCTCCATACTGAGAGGCTTTTGCTGTCTGCCCCAGTGCCAAATGGCCGGTACGCCCCTGATGCCCCGCCCAGGGGAATAATCCAAGTGCCGGAAACTGGGAGCGGGGAGCACGAACGCTGCCGTCACCAGTAGGGGCTGAAAGTGCTGGCTGTATGTCCCCCTTTTTTTTTTTTTTTTTTTTGTTTCTCTTTACTATTTTAAAGAAAAGCCGTCAGAGCATCCCACCTGCAAGGGAGAGACGATGCAGCAACCCAATTGGGAGTGGGGAGCGCGAACGCTGCCGTCACCAATAGAGGCTGAAGGCGAGTGTACTTCCCTCCTTTTCTTGTTGTTTTCACAGAGAAAGTAGGTACAACAACTCACCCGCAGGGGAGAAATGTTGCAGCAAAGCCGATGTGGGAGCGCGAACGCTGCCGCCACCAGTAGAGGTCGGAGGTACTGTCTGTCCGTCCCTCCTCTTATCTCGGTTTTCTCCTTTTTATTATATTATTATGTTATTAGGAAGCCAGCTACATTGTCCCGACCACAGTGGAGACACGATGCAGCAAAATGAATAAGTGGGAGAGGGGAGCGCGAACGCTGCCGTCACCAGCAGGGGCTACAGGCGTAGCACCATCAAAGAAAATCAACTGCGGCGGTTTAACCGTAGCTGAAAACACGAGTAAATATCTGTGATATTGGCAACCGAAACACCGCTATGGCGGCCTGAGCAATCAAATCATGCAGCCGACAACCAGTGGGAGAGGGGAGCGGAGATGCTACCGTCACCACCAGCACTGCGATACCACTCACAAAAAACAACCACGGCATTTTCACCGAGGCGGACACACAATACGTCCAATGCCGAGAGAAAAGAAGCAATGGGAGAGGGGAGCGCGAACGCCACTGTCGCCAACAAATTCGGCACTCCAAACCGAAAACAACTTTTGCTGCTGCGGTGCACCCACAGCGAAAAAGCGCACAATTATTACCTCCCGGGTAATGTAACAACGAAAAGATCCCGAATCCACAGTCGCAGCCCCTGGAGGGCGAATCCGCTTCTCCGACCACTCGAGTCACGGAGCTCCCAGCAACTGGTAAGGAATGTGCCACTTGAAGCAAGCGGCCACTATGCGAACCGCGCGCGAGAAGAAAAGAGGAAAAGAGCCTTGGATGACGCCGGAATATATCACCTCCGGGGGTAATCCAGGGTCACATGTGACTTTGTTGGTATAAGTACTCGAACTGCGCATGCGCGAAGGGAACATTCAGTGCTTGCAGCACCGCCCTCTGGCGGTCAGAAAGGATGAAATAGAACTGTCAGACTGAAACCAGCAAATGATCAGCTCTCTTTTGTCTCAGTTGAGTTGCCCCCTTTGCCCCAAAAGACTCCTCAGGAGGTAGAGCTCTGGCCCTTCCTGTACAGTGCTTCTCTGTCGTGAGTCCAGTCCAGTTTGTTGTTCCTTGGGGTGAGTGGATAGAGGAGAGAGGTAGGGCCAGTAACTGCACTTCAGCAATATACAGCTCCAGGACCAGGGACACCTGCAGAGAGAGAGAGGACAAGGTTCATTCATTCATTTAAGTACATTCAATGGTGTAATATACATGTGAGGGGGGAGGGGAGGAGAGGAGGAGAAGGGAAGGGAAGGGAGGGGGTGGTTAGGGTAGGGGAGCTCAGTGCACTGATAGTCTTCGGCCACTCTAGGCCTATAGCAGCATAACTAAGGGATGGTTCAGGGTTACCTGAAGCCAGCCCTAACTATACACTTTGTCAAAGAGGAAGGTTTTAAGTCTAGCCTTAAAAGTACAGAGAGTGTCTGCCTCCTGAACCCAGACTGGGAGCTGGTTCCACAGGAGAGGAGCTTGATAACTAAAGGCTCTGCCTCCCATTCTGCTTTTGGAAACTCTGGGAACCACAAGTAGACTGGCACTCTAAGAGCGAAGTGGTCTATTGAGATAATATGGTACTTTGAGGTTTTTGAGGTATGAAGGAGCTTGATTATGAAGGGATTTGTATGTGAGAAGAAGGATTTTAAATTCTATTCTATATTTTACAGGGAGCCAATGAAGAGAAGCCAATATAGGAGAAATATGATCTCTCTTGCTAGTTCCTGTCATGACTCTGGCTGCGGCATTCTGGATTAATTGGAGGCTTTTTATGGAGATATTGGGACATCCAGATAGTAATGAGTTACAGTAATCTAGCCTTGAGGTAACAAATGCATGGACTAGTTTTTCTGCGTGATTTTGAGACAGGATGTTCCTAATTTTGGCAATGTTGCGCAGGTGAAAGAAGGCTGTTCTAGAGATTTGTTTTATGTGTGAGTTAAAGGACATGTCCTGGTCAAAAATAACTCCAAGGTTTTTCACAGTAGTGCTGGAGGCCAGGGATATGCCATCTAAAATAGCTAAGTACAGAAGCTACAATAACTTCTGTTTTCTCTGAATTTAAAAGTAGAAGGTTAGAGGCCTTTATGTCAGTTAGACACGCTTGAAGTCTGGTTAACTGGTTTGTATTAACAGGTTTCATAGATAGATACAGCTGAGTGTCATCTGCATAGCAGTGGTAATTAATAGAGTGCTTCCTAATGACATAGCCTAAAGGAAGCATGTACAAGGTGAACAGAATCGGTCCTAGCACAGAACCTTGTTGAACTCCATAACTAACTTTTGTGCACCTGGAAGGTTCATCATGGACATGAACAAACTGGAATCTGTCCAATAAATAGGATTGGAACCATTTTTATGCTGTTCCTCTAATACCGATCACATGCTTCAGTCTCTGTAATAAGATGCTGTGATCCCCACCTTGGCCACATTTTGCGGCTCACCCAAAGACAAACTGATCTAGTATGTTGAGGCAGATGGCCGCCCAAACTGAGCCCGGTTCTGCTGGAGGTTTTTTCTTCCATTAAAGGAAGTTTTTCCTCTCCACTGTCGCCATGTGCTTGCTCATAAGGGATTTGTTGGTTTTTTGTTTTTGTAAAGTGCCTTGAGGTGATTTGTATTGTGATTTGGCGCTATACAAATAAAATTGAATTGAATTGAATTGAATTGAATTTTTACTGTGCTTGTCAGTCATGGCTGCTGATTTCATTACTGACCTGGGTAAAGTACAGACCATCACCCTGCACCACCAGCTGCTTCCTATCTCCCAGCAGATAGAGCCTTATTGGGGAGGATGTACTGCTCAACTCATTGTTGGCTTGTGGAAATAGAGCCAAAGACTTGATGAGTATAAAATACAAATCTAAATATTCTAATACAGTGTAAGTTATGGTTGTGCAGCATCACCTCCGATGACCTTGAACCTGTCACGTTTGATTTCGCTGACAGTGTCTTCAGCTCTGGCCTGCTTTGATAGTCCCTGAAATATAAGAAATAGTGACCTGGCACAAAATCAGACCAGTCAATAGTCTCATAGTGTATCTGCATACAGACCACATTTTTACAAGAGGTAAAAATGTAGCCATTCTCCAGCTCTCCACTGCTGAAGCCGGCCCTCCTCTTCCTGTGCTCAGGATCAAATCGATCTCGGCAGACCCTCCATTAAAGGCCACTCAGCACAAATAGCAGTGGATGCTTTTCATTTTGTTTGCTTCTGTACACGCAGTAAAATAATCAAACTCTTTTTTTACATTTTGTTGTTTATGACAGACATTTCAAACGGTGCCTTTTTCAACAAAAAGCTACATTATGTGAGCAGTGACTCACGATCTGAAGAGATGGATTGAGTCTGTGCATAATACATAGTATACAACACAAGTTACATTTTGGCGTCAGCGTCAGTTTTATTGTTATGCTGTTAATAGATTGCTTTTCAATTTTCTCTTGTCAGTGACAAACTATAGATGCAGTGGCTTATGGACCGGTGAAGAACCAGCAACCTCTCCCTGAATGTTGTGAATGAAACCAAAGAGATGATTGTTGACTTCAGGAGAGTACAGAAGGTCCACTCCTCACTGAACATTAAAAGCATGGAGTTTGTCAGAAGCACTAAGTTCCTTGGTGTTCCAAATTGTGGAACAGTTTCTTCTCACAATCCCTTAGACTTCTCAATACCCAGGCTGTTATTTTTCAACTGAAAATAAAACTAAATGTTATATTTATCCAGTTTTAAAATACTGTTTAACAGCCTTTTAATGGCTTAGTGACATTCCTGGACAAATCCCTTGGAGTGTCTGTTTGTGGCCATGACATTCCTGAACGGTGCAGTGCCAGGTTAAGCAATGAGACAATGTGGTACAGCAGAAGCATATTTGGCTCTTTTTTCTTCAGCACTATTTATCCTCTTTTCAGATGTGGACTGGGGTGCTTTGACGGCTGCTCTGTTTTAGCAACAACAGACAAAGTGTTGGAAGTGCAGCCAAACATCCCCCAGCTGTCACTTTGCTGCACAGATGATGGCCTTGTTTTCTGTTCCCACGTCATTCATGTAAAGCTGACACATACTCGTCTCTCTCCATTCTTTCTTTTCACTCCCCACTGCTCCTCTCCGCATTTCTGTCCTCTCCTCGCACACTTTTAAGTTGACTTTATTCTTTTAGCTTTCAATCCTCTTCTTACTTTCAAGGTTTTTCTCAAAGAAAGGAGGATATTAAGGTTTTATTTTAAGACCTAAAGATTAGGGTTAGCAGGTAAACAAACCAAAAGATATATATATATATATATATATATATACCAAAATTTATCTATCTACACCCATGCTGCAACCATGAGCCAGGGTTGGGGTTTTGGACCTACAGGGTTAAAGGTAGCGGGTTAAAAAACAAACAAACAAACAACAAAAAAAATAACATGGATTCCCAGAATCGATCTATAACTACATTTATGCTGCATCAATGACAAGATAATAGCAATGACTAGAGTTAGTGTTAGGGTTACCAGGTCAACAAAGGACTGCACAGAGGACTAGCAGCATAAAGGTCAGGGCAGACATACATTAGTTGTAAACACTAACCTGAAACCTCAAAACTAACCCAACACAGAGTCCAAATAGTAATCCAACTGACAAGGTCACCAAGACAAAAACAAAGGAAACATTTGTAACAAACACAAGTGTGGTAAACAAGAAAAATACAACAGAGCATGGCAGGTATACAGTATATACCAGTCTGCAAAAACTAAATCTGACGGTAGTGAGGAATTTAATTAAAAGTCCAAGGACAGTAGGTCGGTGCGGGTCATGACACTCATGGTCTCATTTTTACAGCCTGCAAAAGTAAATGTATGAATGCAGACAATAAAGAGTTAAGTGCTGCCAAGTCCAAGTCACTAAATTAATTTACGGGTTGCTCTATAATGAAGTTGTGATGTGTCTGTAGTTTAACTTAACTAACTACTGACAAGTTTTTTTGGTCTTCTGTTTTGAAATTTATGTAATGATTTGCTGCATGACATCATGTACAAAAAATTTCTTCAGTTGGTCAACTTGACCTCCTCAATATGTTTTCCATAGTATCCTGATTTTTCTGGTCAAATTTTTTTTTTTTTTTTTTTTTTGAGTGCAGATCATACCATTAAAACATTTACCTTACACATTAATATTACAAAGCAGGTGAGCTTTGTAAAATTAAAATTACATGAACTGGATTTCTTCATTACATTTTTACTAAAGCCAATTTCATGTCTATGGTGTCCAGGCGTTTAGTGGCACTAAATTATAGGGATCAATATAAACTGTCAGGAACAAAGAGTATTTCATGAATTTATAAAAAAAGACTCTTTCTTTCTTCTGGTTCTCCAAGAATTCTGCCAACCTGCAGCTTTGAATAGATTTAAAACTGTATGGCGAAATGCAAATTTGTCTAATTTTTGAATCCAATTAAACAATAATCCACACAAACAGTGTGTAAACAGCAGTATTACGTATCATGGTTCCTTATGTCTACTTCTGAAAATTGTTAATCTCTCAGTGATTTACTTCATTCTCCAGTTTTTTGGCAAAATCCTTTGGGTGGTGTCTGTTACCACCCATCAGACATACAGTATATTCTGTGAAATGTTCCAGTATCAGCTCTGTCCTTCAGTTTGAGAGCAGGATTATTATTGGTTACTATGCAAATATTTGTTCGGATGCAGGATGCAGTGCCCATTATCTTGAAAACATGCACCTGTGTTTTTGAAGTGGTGGCTATATTCTGTTTTACAGTTTTGACACCAGACAGCTGAAAACATTTTCTTTTCTGCTAATGAAATTATTTCCTCTTGTCATTATTAGACACAAATTGTAAGAGGCTCATCCAAGATACACAAATGTTTTTATGAGTTTTTTTCCAGCATATCTTTCTGTAGTCTGTAGTCTGTAGTTTTCCTAAAGTCATGTGCCTGAAGCACACACACACATGCAGAAACATACTGGTTGTACTCGAGAGGACCCTAACACACGTGTAGAGTACTTGTGCAAGGGAAATGGTCACTGCCATCATTGCATGCATAGCACTATTAGTGTTTACTGTGTGCATTTACCAGACTGAAGCCCACAGTGTCCAGTTCTGGAGCTGTAGCCTGGGAAGGTGGAAGTTATGAGAGAAAGGAAATCTTTTGTCTGTTCCTGTCACCTTTTGGTTCCACTTTGTCACTTAGGCTTAGGCATGTCCTAAAATCAAAGCAACTGGTTTTCAGAGAACACAGTTACTGTATCAAAGTATATTACTCAGTCTAATTACTTTGCAGGGTCTTCCTCGATCTCTTATTTTTCAGGTTTTTCTCTCGTTTTCATTGTGAGAAACTTCATTAATTCCTATTCTGTATTTCTAATTAGTCCAGTGGCTTTTGTAAGGAAGCCTGTAGGAAGAGCACTGAGCTGTACAGTCAGTATTGCTACAGCCCAGGAAGAGGTTTTCACATAGACAATCATTACAAGTGGCAGTTAACATCAATAACACACCAAAGGACTGTTGGCGGGTAATTTCAACTAGAGATTTACCATTCAGTCACTCTTAGATGTGCTCATGTCCTGACAATGTGTCATATCCCTAAACAATATGTCAATTCCTTGGTCTTGTGCTGGGTGTGAAGTTGGCATTAAGGTCATTAAGGTTTATGAAAATGAAACTGTGGAATAGTCAATTTCTTTATTAGCTGTGGTTTTGCTCATAGTTGAGAAACTAATTTGCACCTGGTTTTCGGTGAAGAGTGCACATTCATTTGTATAATGATTGACTTGAACTCTCCACAGAGCTCACAACCCTAACTCTAACCCTAGCCCTTAAGTTCTTCAGCCTCCTCAACAAATCATGTCAGTTACAGAACTGAATGAAATTGATTCAAAATACAAACTTGTGATATTTCAAGTGTTTACTGATGATGTTACTCCAAAACTGAGACAAGAGGAATTTCAAAGTGTCAAGCATCATTGTTCTGGTTTCATTCTGTTTTTATTTTTTGATGTTTTGTTCTCTTCCCACTGTTAAGTACAGTAACAAAGTATTTGTACTTTGTTACTTCCCACCTCTGTGATCAAACAATAGCAAGCAAGTTCACATTTTACACATTGCTCCTTCAAACAAACAGAAAGTAATTTATACAACATTCCAAATATGTGTTTTGTATATTTTGTGCAAAGGTTTTGAAAATTGTATACATGGAAGTCTAAATCTAATGTGCACGCTATGCTCCTCACAGGATGAACCAGTGATGCTTTAAGCTTCCCATAACCTCTTTTCAGGGCAGGCTTTAAAGTTTGGCTTCTGTGACAGTTTTGTCACACCTGTAAGTGCAGACTGAGTAACAGTGCTGTATTCCCAGGATGCACCCTGAAGTGTCACCAAAATGTTGAATAATGCATACTGTCAGTCTCGTTCAAACCCAGCGTGCCTCCAGAAAGCAGACTTTTTCAGGAATGTAGCATATCACAGGCTCAGTTTCCCATCAACACCAAGCTTTTTATATACATATAAACAATACTATACATTACTGCTGATGTAGTTTAGTCCCAAGGAGTGTATTTCATGTGTCAGTGCAGGGTTTCCAAAGGTGAGTTTCTGCATCAATAGAAACATTTCCGAACTGAAGTAACTCACAAAGCTCCTGTCAGTCATCAGTGTCCTACGAAAACCTTGTAGCTCCAAAGTCTGAGTCGTGGCTTGATTTCAGCAGTTGACATTGTCTCATGGCACATCAAATATATGGATGGCAACAGAAAAAAGATCAATCATAATACAGATATTCATGCATAATGCATTTCAGGCAATGCTGGGAGTTTCAGGCAATGCAAATATATGATTCATAGTAGGTGAATAATTGATGCATTGAACAAAACCAAGAAAGTTAATGTGCAGATTTGGCTCCAGGTATGTGCACACTGCCATGTAATCTGATTCACCAACTTGCAAAAATAACACTTACTATGCAAAATGTTTGCCAAATGCCAATTTGCAGGCAATGCATATGAATAGGGTCAGGCATCAGGATGGATGTCATGGCAAATGAAGCCTCACTACTAAAACATCTACAGATTGAACTGTATTTCCAAAGCATGTTATTTGTACATGGTAGGCTGACTCAGGTGTAGGACTCATGTCCCCCATACAACAGTAGTGCACTCTGCTAATATATATAATAATATCTAAGTAGTTTTTCAATAAGGGAGAGAAGCAGCTATGCCTCCCAAAATGGTCTAGTCTTAATGTAAACTGAAGTTCAGTCAGTCAGACCATGTTCAGCTGTCAGCCACGTGCTGTGCTGAAGATGCAGAAGGCAAATGAAGGAAATGCTGGTGCTGATAAAATACTGACATTATAAAGACAAATACTTTGCAGCTGCAGCCAGGTATTCCATAATAACGGATCTGTTCTGCACAGGAGATGAATGTTATGATGTGTTGCCAGAACCAACAGTATGTGGGGACTAAGGTTTAGAGGTAAAGTGATCCACAAAGATGTGGAAATTATATGGCTGCAACAAGTCATGTTTTAAAAGAAAAACTTGTCAGAGTTGACTTCAGGCATCAGGCAGAGTCAGATCACCAACATGACAGTGAGCAAAATTTCTGTAAAATCTATACTGACCTGTGAGCGTGAACAGTTTAAAAAAAAGTTTTTAGGTCACATATAAATAGCCATTGTCTGCATGGATGATATATAAAAATGTGTATTTATACCTCCACAGTCACATGCACAAATATTTAAACCAAACTGTGATAAAACTGTCAACTGCTGGCTTAAAATATTAAAAGTCTTATTCTAACCCAGACTGAACTATCAGTCAAATGGGACTGATTTGTTTCCTCTCTGACACAATCAAAACATCCATTTTGTTGTGATGTTTGCTTGTGTGCAGCATTGAAGTACACATTATGGCTGCAGTGTGAGACCAAACAGCCTTTTTATGGCATCTATCAGCCTGTAGACAAACCTTTATGGCAGCCTGAATGGTCTCATTAACCTTGGCCTGCCCAGGCACTCAGTATTAATGCAGAGATTTAATGAACTGAATTTTTACTGTAGGAGATGCCTCAACTTCATTTTGCCCATGTGTTAAATGTGTGCAAATGTCAGCTTTGTGTTAACGTGGTTGGTGGATAATACAGCTGCTCTGTGTTTGTGTCATGTACTATAATATTATGGTACACCAGAGAGCAAAGACTGTAAGAGGATGATTCAGGAACAGCTTCTCTCCTGTATGTCCACCTGTCTCCTTTTCCCTTTCATCCAAGGCCTCATATCCTCACTTGTCTGTAAACCTCTTCTCTACTGTAAACCTCTTCCTTTGGCCATCTCATCTCTTGATGTTTCCTCTTGCAAAAGGAAACTATTTGCTATGATTTAACTTTATATGCAGGATAGTATTTGGATTTCTCTGGCCCTGTTATTCCTTTTAGAGGGGGTGATTAATTTATCCTGCTAAATATATACACTGCAAACAATTGAAACAACTAGATATATTTTACCATTATGTCCATGTGACACAACATCTTTGAAGTATGGAGTACTAATTATCTTTCCTGTGAATTTACGCATTACTTTTTTTAAAGATCAGCACTGGACAAAGAACCAACTCCAGTTCTGAGGCTCATGGCCAGGTCGAGCAATAATCTAAAAGGGCCAGTTCACCCAAATTATAGAACTATATTTCCTCAGAGGGTGATAAAAAAAACCTGAGGTAAATCAGCTGCTCGATCAGGCACAGTGGAGACAGGTTTGCAGTGATAGGCTGTGTATTGTAATAGCTTATTATTAAATTTCATGTGGTCATGGTACTTTATGATGTTCGCTGTAACCAAGACATCTGACATTATGGTTTTATTCATTACCTGTTATGACCATTATGACTTGTCTTTGGTTAGCTCATCCACACTTACCTGACCAGGTGCTAAGCCCCTGGATAAAAAAAAACAACATCTTGAACACGGAGAGAAGAAGGAGTCAGTTTTATTTATTTTTGTTTTCTTCTGTTTAAGTTTCTTGGTTGATTTTCCCAGGCTTCATTTTTGCTACAGTTCCAATAATACTTTGATTTGGCTTTGTTTAGTCACTGTGTGTCTTAGACCTGTGTGCTGCAATCATTCACCTGCAAAGGTCTGCAGGTGTGAGGATCAGTGCAGGAACCAGCATTCCAGATATAACTTGTATTAGAGCAAAATGGGAAGTGAGAGCTGCGGTGCTGGTGAGATTTGCCTTCTCTGCTGCATGCGCCACAAACTGTTTCAGTATCCCACTAAAGCACAGCTTGTTTCAGGGGGATGAATTTCTGTCCCTTCTGTGTGTTTGAACTATGCAATAACAAAAACACTGATCCGAGTTTATATGGCACTATGACCAGTCCAGAGTCAGTCTAGATTATTTTGTTTATGATGTCCACAACTTTGGTTCTATGAGGTCTTGTTTGAGTTTGCTGGAAGCTCAGTCTGTCAGAGTCATAGGCATTTCCGTGGCTGGACTTTTATTTTTCCAGTCCATTTCCTATTGTTCCCTTTTTTCATCTGGTTTCACATCTTAATCTTCACCTCAATCACATTCACCTGTGTCCTATTATCACTGCTTCACAGCCTATTTAAACCATCGTCTCCTTTCACTCGATGCCAGAGTGTAAATGCCATGTCCAACTCTTTCCAGTGTTTCTTTTGTTTCAACCCTGCATCCCTTCCTATTGACCTCCAATTCTGCTAGCCTCTGTTGGTACCTTCACCTGAGTATACTGCCTGTTGGCAGATGGTTTTGAACTGTCTGCTATCAAGCATCTATCCTGGGTTTTCCTACCCTTATTTTAAGGAGCATAATAGAGACTATATTCTGATCTGTTCTGTTAACTCTGAAGTAACACTAGAGACAATACTCACCCATTTCCCCTCAACCAGTCTGCTCTCTCCCACTACAACAGTCTCTTTGTCACCTGTCTCTCTCCAGTCTTTCCCCAGCTGATCCATGGTGCGCCAGTCCGGACTGGTACTTCAATGAGCAGCCCTCAAGCTCCGGACCAGTGTCTCCCTCTTCACCCCCTCTCTCTGCTGTACTAAGTGCCCTAATCTCTGTACATTTATCAAGCATCTCAGTCACCTTCTCTCTCCTGCTCCTGCTACTAACCATACAGTTATTCAAAATAATAAGATATTGAAAATTGACCCTGCTTGTGTGTGCAACAATTACCATGGTAACTTACTTTGTGAACCAAACCTGCTCACTAGCAGGTTTTATAAACCCTGAGTTGTTTCTGAGCCAGTTGGTATTCAGACTGAAGAAGAGGGAGGAGACGTGATGTGTCCTTTTGCTTCGCAGAATTTGAGAGGATAATCAAACCCCATCTGGACGTCTTTTCCTTTCCTGAAGAATATCTTTGTGAGCGATACGTTTCTCTGCCAGTTCACTTCATTATCCTCATGATACCCTCAACCCTTACATATCCCATATGACTTCTCATGGACACGCTTCAAAGTCAGAGCAAATTGTTTCAGTAGCTCTTCATGTTTTTGCAAGTGGACATTTCCTTTATAACATCGGTGATGCAGAACACAAAGGCAACTGCATGTCGTGCAGTCAGAAATGTGACCTTTGCTCTCAAACGTCTGCTATACAGCTTTGTGATCTTCTCCAGTCACAGACCCACTTCTTAACAAAGAGGAATTCTACAGAATTGCTGGTATCACTACAAGCAACAATTGGCACATTCATCGTGTAGCTTTGACACTTTATGCACAGATCAATTTGTATATTTTAGGGTTTCCAGGCGTGATCGGCTGCATAGACTTATATCCCTGTCGTGGCTCCCTCTGTAAATGAAGGTGATTATCTCAATAAGAAGTCCTTCCACAGCAATAATGTACAGGTAAATAGTGGCCTTTAGCACTTATTATGAAAGATAATTCCATCACAGCTAATACAGATTTTTTGTTCTGTGTGCTTAGGGTCATGATGACAAACCTGGAAGCAAAGTGGCCTGGATCTGTGCACACTCTCAAATTTTTCATGAGTGTGCACTAAGCCACAGATTTGCCCGTGATGAGTATTAACATACACCTCCCTATGTTCCATTATCCATGTATCTCTATATGTATATTAAAACATTAAACTGCATGTGCTCCTTTTTATTTATAATATTATTATAAATAAATAATATTTATTTATCCTTTTTATAGGAGAGCTTGATGGTTACCTTACCTGGTTATCTTTTCTCTGTCCGACCAAACTGAGCCCGGTTCTGCTAGAGCAGGGGTATTCAACTAAAATTTAAAGAGGTCCAGTTAGAGAAAATTTCTTGAAGCAAAGGTCCGGAAGATCATAATGTCTAACTAGTTAGTGTGATATGTATTTAAGTAGCCTAGTAGTTTTATCAACATCTGCATGTAATCAATACCTGACTGTCAAATCAAATGAATTCATTACAATTCAAAAACTTTCTGACAATATTTATTGTCATGTAACACACAACTGAACATATATCTATGGCTGTAGATATGTATAATGTTCTCTCATTAACTAAGTTCTCTCTATCTCTCCGTCTCACTTTACAGTTTCTCTCCCTTTGTTTTCTACATGTATCGCTCTCTTTCTTTTTCTTTGTACTGTCTTTTCATGCAGTGGTGCCAACTCGTCAGTAAGGAAAGTAGCTATTGGCTGTCCTAAAAGTTGCTAGAAGTCGCTGAATTGCGTCATCGCGTAATTTGCATAATATCCATGGCACATGCTGTAATTGTGATGGACGCTTTTGCCAACTTCAGAAATGGAAAGTAAGAGACAATTGTGATTCTTTATAAGAAATAAGGGACACATATATTTGTACTGTGCCATATAATGTAGCATGACGGCCTGCAGTTACATTTTTTTAATTGAATTTTATTTTTTTATTATGCCATGCATCAGTACAGATCACGCACATACATTATCGCACGCGCGATTCATTTGCAGTCGGGACGCGGAGGCGTGAACATTTCCTGCTGTGACTGCAGCTGGGAGGGAGGGACTGCTGCGAGAGGACTGGGCCGCCAGTGAAGGCTTTGGGACGGGGGAGGAGCCGTGGCTGCAGCTGATTTACCGTCTTACTGCTGAATACTCGCTAAATATAACGACAAAGTCGCTAAGTTGGCAACACTGTTTTCATGTGTAACTTACTTACTTGTAACGGTACAATGGATACGTTAAGCTGATATTCACTTTACAGCCTGGGATGCACAGACTTGGTTGGCTGAGTGGTATCACGTGGGATGGCTCAACTCGCATGCAATTGGTCTGTGCGTTTCCACTACTGTAAAGTCTGAAAAAGCTGCGCCGGTGGAAATAGAAGCGCCTCGTTAGGTTTTAAAATCACAATTTTCTGTTTTGGCTGTAGGTCCGGGTCCATATGGGGCCGCACCCGGACCTATGTGCTAGAGGTTTTTTCTTCCATTTCATCTCAACTGTCACCAAGTGTTGCTCTTAAGGGATTTGTTGGTTTTTTTTTGTTTTTTTGTAAAGTGCGTTGAGATGGTTGTATTGTGATTTGGCGCTATACAAATAAAATTGAATTGAATTGAATTGAATTACCCCCTCCTTGAACCACCACCTTATCGTAGTGGAGGGGTTTGTGCCCGTATGATCCTAGGAGCTATGTTGTCCGGGGCTATATGCCCCTGGCAGGGTCTCCCATGGCAAACAGGTCCTAGGTGACGGACCAAACTAAGACTCAGAGCGGTTCAGTGACCTCTTATGAAGCGAAAACTGAGGACTGTGACGTTGCCCGGCATGGCGAAGCCGGGGCCCGACCCTGGAGCCAGGCCTGGGATTGGGGCCTGTTGGCGAGCGCCTGGTGGCTGGGTCTCCCCACATGGGGCCCAGCCGGGCAAAGCCCGAAAGAGCGATGTGGGGCCGCCCTTCTGTGGACCCACCACCCGCAGGAGGATCCATAAGGGGCCAGTGCCTAGTTGATCGGGCAGTAGTTGAGGACGGGGACCTCAGCGACCCGATCCCTGGATGCTGAAACTGGCTCTCTGACCCTGCTTGTGAAAGGGGCGTGATTGGGAGGAACGGCCTCCCCGATATGGACCCGAGTGGTGTTTTGTTGCTGAACTTCTGTACTAGTCACAGTTTGTCCATAACAAACACCATGTTCAAGCATAAGGGTGTCCATCAGTGCACATGGCACCAGGACACATTAGGCCGGAGGTCAATGATCGACTTTGTAGTCATGTCATCTGACCTTCGGCCGTATGTCTTGGACACTCGGGTGAAGAGAGGGGCAGAGCTGTCAACTGATCACCACCTGGTGGTGAGTTGGATCCGCTGGCGGAGGAGGAAGCGGGACAGACTTGGCAGGCCCAAACGTACTGTGATGGTCTGTTGGGAATGTTTGGCCGAACCCGCTGTCAGAGGGGTCTTTAACTCACACCTCCTAGAGAGCTTCTACCAGATCCCGGGGGGAGGCTGGGGACATTGAGTCCGAATGAACCATGTTTTCCACCTCCATTGTCAACGCGGCGGCTAGGAGCTGTGGCCGTAAGGTGTCGGGTGCCTGTCGTGGCGGCAATCCCCAAACCCGGTGGAGGACACCGGAGGTAAGGGATGCCGTCAAGCTGAAGAAGAGTCCTACCGAGCTACCGTCGGGCCAAGCGTGCTGCAGCCCAGGCGGTGACGGCGGCAAAAACTCGGGTATGGGAGGAGTTCGGTGAGGCAGGACAAGACAGGACTACCTGTCGGCCCCGAAGAAATTCTGGCAAACCGTCCAGCGCCTCAGGAGGGGGAAACAGTGCTCTACCAACACTGTTTACAGTGGAAGTGGGGAGCTGCTGACCTCGACTGGGGATATTGTCGGACGGTGGAAGGAATACTTCGAGGATCTCCTCAATCCCGTGTTGACAATGCGGTTTCCATCCTGGCCGTGGAACACTGGACCAGGTCTATACCCTCTCGATGGTGCTCGAGGGTTCATGGGAGTTTGCCCAACCAGTCCACATGTGTTTTGTGGACTTGGAGAAGGTATTTGACCGGGTCCCTCGTGACATCTTGTGGGAGGTGCTCCAGGAGTATGGGGTCAGCCCTTTGCTGAGGGCTATCCGGTCTCTGTACAAACGGAGCAGGAGCTTGGTTCGCATTGCCGGGAGTAAGTCAGACCTTTTCCCAGTGCACGTTGGACTCCGGCAGCGCTGCCCTTTGTCACTGGTTCTGTTCATTACTTTTATGGACAGAATTTCTAGGCGCAGCCAGGGGCCGGAGGGAGTCCAGTTCAGGGACCACAGGATTTCATCTCTGCTTTTTGCAGATGATGTTGTCCTGTTGGCTCCATCGAGCCAGAATCTCCAGCGTGCGCTGGCGCGGTTTGCAACTGAATGTGAAGTGGCTGGGATGAGAATCAGCACCTCCAAGTCCGAGGCCATGGTACTCAACTGGAAAAAGGTGGCTTGCCATCTCCAGGCCAGGGGAGAGATCCTGCCTCAGGTGGAGGAGTTTAAGTATCTCGGGGTCGAGTGAGGGACAGACAGAACGTGAGATTGACAGATGGATCGGGGCATCGGCAGCAGTAACGCGGTCGGTGTACCAGTCCGTTGTGGTGAAGAAGGGTAGGGTGGCCGGGCAGGGTGGCCGGGCGCTCCCTTAGAAATAGGGTGAGGAGCTCGGTCACCCGGGAGGAGCTCGGAGTAGAGCCGCTGCTCCTCCACATCGAGAGGAGTCAATTGAGGTGGCTCGGGCATCTGTTTCGGATACCTCCTGGGTGCCTCACTGGGGAGGTGTTCCAGGCATGTCCCACTGGGAGGAGACCCTGGGGAAGACCCAGTACACGCTGGAGGGACTATGTCTCCCGGCTGGCCTGGGATCACCTCGGTGTCCCCCCGGAAGAGCTGGAGGAAGTGTCCAGGGAGAAGGAAGTCTGGGTATCCCTGATTCGGCTACTGCCCCCACGACCCGACCCCAGATATGCGGAAGAAGATGGATGGATGGATGAATTGAATTACTTCCTTGGTGTCAGAGGATACCCCTGCCAGCCACATACTGTACTTGAACACTGTGGGAATGCAGACACACTTTGTGTGACTAGTATGCAGCATAGTGTGTAAAGTGTACTCCTGTATGTTTTAGACACGTGACAGGGTCACCGCTCTTCACTATGTCTTTACCATGAGGGAAGGTAAAGGGAATGACAACTCCATATATGGTAATAGTCCAAATTCCTTTTCTGGAAAAGTACTGGTATTTGGGGCGGTGGCCATCAGCTATATCTATTCTATAGTTTCCCCCTATAGCTCAGATCTCTCCGTGTGTCCCATGAGGGTTGATCTCCAGAGCGCTTTGTATAGTTTTAAATAAAACCTATGATCAGCTGAACCACTCCAGACGTCTTTGTGCACTTCCTCATCAAACGGACCTGGGTAAGTTAAATGCGAACTCAACAATTTGGTGGCCCGTACTGGGATGAGGAAAATTGGACTGACTGCCTGAGGAACGCATTGACAATATACTTGGCGCCACAGACAGGTTAGCAGAAACCTTTTCATGAATTCTGCATAATTGGCATATTCTAAAATTACAATTGTCAATGTGTGAATCGGGATAGTTATAAATTTGGACGGTTTGGGGTGGTAGGTCGTCATTTCGTGTTGGATCGATTGACGAAAAAAAGAAATAAAACCGTGTTGGATCGGTAATAGAAATAAACCTTGTTGGATAGGTAATAATAGAAAAACCGTGTTGGATCAGTGGGCTTTAAGCTTTTATTCCCGGTTGTGGCGGACCCACCAGTTCCCGACGGGGGACTGGCAGAGCTGGGTTGCAAGACCCGGGGAACTGGGGAACCCCGAAATAATAAGTCATGTCAGATTGACTCATAAACAAAGGACGCTGTGTTAGATAGGTTGTGTAGAATTTTAGGTTTTAAATATTGTGCATTTGTGTGGATCTCGAGGAAGTTTGAGTGAATCTATGTCAGTGTGAATTAAGGAGTGGGGAGTGAGGACAGTAAGTGTGTGTGTGTGGAAAGCGCCAGAGATAGAGAGAGACAGGAAGTGTAGGGGCGCGGGGTTTGTGAAGACAGAGAGAAACGCGGAAGTGAGAGAAGGTAAGGTAAGTAAGGCTCCGCCTATATTTGGTTCCCTCTACTGGAGGAAGAGGGAATTGTATTATAATTTATTTGGCTCCCTCTCCTGAAACAACTAGGGATAATAATAACTATAGATAGAGCCCCCTCTGGTGAGGAGGGGATAAATTAATAAATAAAATAAAATAAATAAATAAATAAAATAAGATAGAATAAAATAAATAAATAATAATAATAACAATAATAATAAACAAATAAATAAAAATAAAATAAATATATAATACAAGAATAAATGATAATAAATAAATATAAGAAGAATAATAAAGAATAATAATAGCAACAATATACAAAATAAAGATAGACCATGCATTAATTTGGAAGGCAGACTTGAATATAACAATGGAAAGACACCTGGACCAACAGGTAAGTGATGAGGAATGGGGCCCGCCTGAAAAATGGGTGAAACTGGAAACTCAGGTGCCATCAACCCTGGCGGCAGGTCGGCTGAAGCAGGGGCAGAAGAATACAAAAGAAGAAATGGAAGAACAATATAGGAAGAAGTTAATGGTTTGATTAAGGAAAAAGGAAGAAACCCACAGGATCGAGCTGCCCTGATCCCATGGATATGGGAGAAGGCACATGGACACGAGAAACGGGCCAAGGAAGCAGGAATGGAAGGAGAAAAAGCTTCCATCCTTAGTAAAGGTAAGTTCAGACAGAGAAAACAGGAAGAGGAGGCAGAGGCCAGTACCTGGATTAATATAGCCCTGCTGTGGCAGAGTACCCAGCATCTACACAAGGATAAGACATGGAAGGCCAAAGAGGGAACTGATGAGAAATTGCCGCCACCTTATTTCGTAAGTAGTCCATCTGCACCCTCGGTTCCTACTCTATATCCTGTAATAGAGATCAAAAAAGGAGAATTGCAAGTGCCTGATCTGCCTCAGCCTAGTCCACAGGTCCACACACAGAAATCAGGCTATAAAGAGTACATCGATTGGGAAACTTTGAAGTTAACTCCCTCTGGAAGTGGATGAAGCTCCCCGGATCACGCGGCAGAACCTGTTCCTTTTGCAGACAGAGCACATAGAGAGGGAGGCCCCAGGAACGTTCATATTCAAACACCTCCTGAGACGAAGGTAAGTACTGATAGGTGGACAGACCCACAGATATTAGACCGGGAAGTTTTGCTGAAGTTCACCCCACAAAGACACCCAAAGACAGGACAGATAGTCCTCTGGGCGGAAGGAACATGAGGTCCAGAGATGAAGGAGGCTGAGGAAGAAGAAATGAACGGCTCAGCTGGAAAGGTGACTGGTAAACTAGAGGATCCAGGTCCTAGTGAAAACTAATTGCCAAAAGCTCAGATCATGGGGACCCCCCAAGGGTCCCCCACCTTTCCCCAATCAGTCCACCCAATCCATTGAGAGCAGCGAGGATGAAAAGGACCGACTGGAGGACGGGGAGGTAAATCAGCATCATTCTTTAAAACCACCCTTGTTGGCTTCGGAAGGAAGTGTGAAGTATCGGCCGTATGGGCTCGGGGATGTGCAGGTGTTGGTGGATCAACTTCCCCCAGTGGCAGAGGGAGGAGGTTTGTGGCTTGGCAAATTGGACAAGCTGATCGCAGGGCAGAGATTGGCATTGGGAGACTTTAGGGCGGTTATTCAGAGGTGCCTGACCAGTATAGATGCACGAGACCTTGAGAGGGCAGCAGGGACTTTGCGCCAGCAGGATGAGAAGCCGTTTGCGCAATGGGCTGGTGACCTGAGCAGGGTGATTAGAGAAAAATATCCATTACCCACTTCATCCGCCGTGCCCAAACTGGCATGGAATTCGAAAGAAAATCCAAGGATCTTCTTGGATCAGACTAAGGAACTGTGGGTGCGTCATACTGGGTGTCATCCTGGCAAACCAGGGCCCCAGAGGGAGTGGTATAGACAGGCGGTGTTGGAGGGAGTACCGGAGAAGGTAAAAACTGCTATGTGTGACAATTCTGATTTACAGGGGGCTGACTCTGTAGTGTGGGAGAGACATCTGGTGCACCATCTGACTCGTGTTCAGCAACAACTGCAAAAGGAAGATGAGCAGAATAAGGGCCTCCAAACTCAGCTTTTAAAAAAATACAGCTGTCAGAGGCCCAGGAAAGGGTTAATTCAGAAAAAAGAAGGAGAACAACGAGGAACCAAAGAAATTGATGTGGCAATGGGGAATGGATGCTCCAGAATCCCCGGACCTGTTTCCCATACCGCCCTGGAAGCCGAATCGCCGTTTACCGGTGAACAGAAGGGGGTACAGGGGAGCTCCGAGGGGGGAAATGGATGGAGAGGATGCGGGGGGCGTGGGGGCCCACCTCGAAATGTATGCTTCCTATGTGGGGACACAGAACATTGGGTAAAAGACTGTCCTCACAGAGGTTACTTCGCCCGAGGAAGAGCCCGGGGGGGACAGGGTGCCGGTTCGTATCGTGGACGAGGTGGCCCTCCATCCTACAACATGCCAGTGATGGACTGGGGATCTCCCGTGACCTGGGATGATCCCTACCAAGAATGATACACCCCATTGAGAGACCCGGACAGCAGTAAAACTACGGCGGATCCGCTGCTGCCCGTGATGGTCAATTACATGAAGTTGTCATTTTTGGTCGACACTGGGTCAAAATGCTCCACTTTGAACACCACCTCAGAATCTACGCTGTCGACCCAGACTACCACAGTTATGGGCTTCTCGGGGAAGAAACAGACTCTGCCGGTGACACTGCCACTACTCACACAATTGGGCCACCAGTGCGTCCGCCACACTTACATCTACTCTCCGGGCACTCCTGTCAACCTCCTGGGCAGGGACTTACTGATCAAACTGGGGGCGACTATTCTCTGCTCCCTTGAAGGACTGAGTGTGACTCTACCAGATGGCACATGCTTGCCTTGTACCCGGTATTCTACCGGGGAATGTGCACAGTTCCTACTTAGACCCTCAGAGGAAGAGGGAGCAGATATTTACTGGGCTAAACTTTGCCCTGAACCACCAGACCAGGGAGGCATCTGGTCAGCATATCAAAGGTGGCGCCCCTGGATCTCGCTCCTTGACCCCTACGTCCCTCCCCCGGACTCTCTTCGTGTCACCCTCTTCTATGACAGGCTCCAAACCGATTGGTACAGGGGAGAGTTCGATCAGGTCGTAGGAGATTCTTGGAGCATCAATACGGAAAATATTTATGTGGCACCAGAAGGTGTGGCGGCAGCGGTGAAGCTGCTTCCGGAACAACAACCGTGGTATCAAATGGAGGAGGATTCTACACCCCATGTGTCTCTCGCACTACACCCGAGTCGTGAGGCCAAAGAATTGGGAGGTATCGTTAAGAGGGCATTGGCTCACTCAGACTGGAAGCCCACCTCAATATCGCAGGTCTCATACGCTCCCACTATACAGACTTTTATGTACTGGCGGCACCATCTGCGACTGTCTGTATACAGGCCACTAAGATAGTCTTGATGCTTCTGGCAGAGAGGGGTTTCAAGGTTAGTAAACAGAAACTCCAAACCTGTAGAAGACAAGTCTCCTTTCTGGGGCGTTAGATCTCTCAAAAGGGGGCAGGATTGTCCCCTGCCCACAGATCCACCATACTGCACCACCCCAAGCCCCTGCTGGTAAAGGACATGCTCTCCTTCCTTGGCCTTACAGGGTACAGCTGCTCCTACGTCCCGGATTTCACGAACCTCACGAGCCCCCTCCGCTGGATGGTGAAAGACCAAGGTTTGAGGAACCTCTCCGCCCACCTTGTTTGGACGACGGAGGCAGAGCAAAACTTCATCCGCCTTAAACAAGAACTGGCTACAGCAGCTGAGTTGGCCATTCCGGACTATTCACTCCCATTCTTTTTGGATGTGTCTGTCACAGATGCCGTGGCCAATGGCGTCCTGTACCAGAAAAAAAAAAGGCAGCCCAAATGTGGAAGAACTTAGAGCAATGGTGGCATCCATATCCCAAAGATATGGCCAGAGAGTTGGTCAGGGAATGTGACATCTGCACCAAGTACAACACCAGACCAACAGTGAAACCAGAGATCGGTAGGTATCCACTTATCACCAGGCCTGGATGAGAGATTGTTATTGATTTCACAGATATGGGAACCACCGTTCGAGGGTACAGGTACGTACTGATGTGTGTGGAGGTGTATTCAGGGTGGCCAGAAGCGTGGCCCACCAAGAGGGAAGACAGTAATACGGTAATCAAATGCCTGATAAATTATTATATCCCCAACCATGGCTTCCCAGAGAAAATTAGGTCAGATAATGGGACGCATTTTAAGAATTAGGATTTGTAGAAAGTGGAGGCCATGATGGGGTTGAAACATGGGTTTGGAACGGTGTATCATCCACAGTCTTAAGGAAAGGTGGAAAGGATGAATCGAATTGTAAAAATCAAATTGGCAAAAATCTGTGCACAGACCAAATTGAATTGGATTGATGCATTGCCATTGGCATTTATGTCCATCTGCTCTTCTGTTAACCAATCCACTGGGTTTACACCTTTCGAACTCCAAACAGGGAGACCTTTTCCAGGGTCCTATACCATTAGCCCAATAACCACAGTAGAGAATGAGGGTCTGTCAGCCAAAGCATATTTTAACCTTTTGCAAGATCTCGTTTCAGCTTTTCCTCAACAGGTGGCGAACAAGGGGGTCTCCGGACAACAGACGGTCCCAGAAGCCGACTGGGTGCTTCTGATGGTCATCAAAAGGACGTGGTCCGAACCACATTGGACAGGACCTTATAAGGTCACGGAGAGAACATCTCACGCAGTGAGGCTGCAGGGAAAGGCGATACCTGGTACCACTGGTCGCAGTGTGTACTAGGACAACCGCCATCCAGATCCTTGACTAAGGTCCAGGAGGATCTGTAACAACATACCTCTGTCTCAGCTGAGGCAGAGAAGGACCCTCCTCAGAAAGGGGCAGAATAATCCCCGGGGAGTGAGTCAGGTATTGAGGTAGTCCACCCTCAGTCCGAAGAAAGAAGAAGCCGTCCGAAAAGGAAGCGGGTAAGAAAGAGCGCCCCTCTCCGACAAGGGCCGTGCCAAGCCTCCAGCCGACGAATAAGAGCGCCGAGGGAGGCAGCGTCGAGGGATTGTTGGTTGTGATTTTGAGCGGTGGTTTCAGCTGTAGATCTATTTAGTTTATAGTGTATGTTTAGTTATTGCCAGATAATTTAGTCAACGAGTGGGGAAATAAAAGGAGATGTTTGGATTTGGGAAGGTATTGGGGGTCTTTACGACCCTGACTGTAATGATTGTTGTTTTGTGTTTGGTTCACTATGAGTTTCGATTTTTGTATTTGTAGGCATACTGGTCACATGTGGGTGTTGCTGCATTCCCTGTATGAGATCCCTGGCGCTTCGGGTAATTTCATCCGCATTAGAGAAGCAGGACCTGAAGGTCCTCATGCCTTTATTGGCTACTGATCCTGATGATCTCAATAGTGGTGTTGCCATACTGAGGCCTATTGATGTGTGATCTCCTAGGGGAGATCAAAAGGGGGATATCAAATTTTGACATTTACATAGTGGGGGTGGGCTCTTAGGAGAGCCCAAAAGGGGGAATTGTGGGAATGCAGACACACTTTGTGTGACTAGTATGCAGCATAGTGTGTAAAGTGTACTCCTGTATGTTTTAGACACGTGACAGGGTCACCGCTCTTCACTATGTCTTTACCATGAGGGAAGGTAAAGGGAATGACAACTCCATATATGGTAATAGTCCAAATTCCTTTTCTGGAAAAGTACTGGTATTTGGGGCGGTGGCCATCAGCTATATCTATTCTATAGTTTCCCCCTATAGCTCAGATCTCTCCGTGTGTCCCATGAGGGTTGATCTCCAGAGCGCTTTGTATAGTTTTAAATAAAACCTATGATCAGCTGAACCACTCCAGACGTCTTTGTGTACTTCCTCATCAAATGGACCTGGGTAAGTTAAATGCGAACTCAACAACACCTTATCCTGATCCTGCACCTGGCCCACAGCACAATTTCAGTGCCAGAACTGAAATGACCACAGGCATAGTCAAGGCCTGGTTCCAGTGCCTTTGGAGGCTCAGGGTCACACCAGACAGGGCCTGTAACTTTATTGTTGTGTGTGTGGTTCTCCACAACATAGCAACAATGCATGCAACAATGTCAACAGAAAGTGAAACAGTCCATCTTGACTGCCCTCAAGATGTGCCAGATGACAGAATAATTAGGGACGCAATTTATTTTAATGATTTTGGATAATAAAATAAAGAGAACATGTATCATCAACATATGTATCAAGTCTTTTTTATTTCCTGTAAGTACAAATGCGATAAATCGTTATTTTATTTTGTTAAAACCATCATACATCAGTAGCACCATATCACCTTACCCACCGTTAAGTTGTGTTCCAAGTATAATTTGCCCAGTTGTTTCACTGGGAGCTAGAAGAACACAAAAAGAATGATGTTCATGGTGCCAGAGCCACTTAGTAATATTGCAAGTCATTATTCAACAGGAAACTTACAGTGGCTGGTTGGGCAGTGGATGTGGATGTAGATGGATGGCTCCTCTTCATTACCACATTCAGCATTGCTCTGTCATATGTAATGATAAATAATTCAATAATAATAATATCTATGTTTGAAGGAGATTTTTATATTTCATTTTAATTTGCTGCAATGTTGGTTTGGCACCTGTAGGGTTGCACCTGCATGGACATTTAACATGCTCAGAGGAGCACATTAATAGATACTGATTGAACTAATTCTGATCTAGTTTTCTGAAACTGGAAACTCAGAGTTTCCCATATCAGGGTCAGTCAACCCAGAGTTCAGGGTTAACTTCCCAGTTTGTTGAACCCACTTTCTGATACACGCCCCTGGTCACTTCATGCTTTCAAGGCAACTTTTGGCTTCAGTGCTTATGGAAAGCCCATTGTTGAGGAGCAATGTTATTGCAATGTAGAAGATGTTTTTGCTCTCAGTCCTCCTCCTGCTCAATATTATAGCCAGGAGAAGAATTTAATAATCCCAGAACAATTTTTTTACATTTAGCTGATGCCAACAGTTTAAAAAGGACTGTTAGAATTTAAGATATATTTAGCTGCAATCCAGGATGTGCATTTGAGAATGAGAAAGTCATTGCTGAAACTATAATAGGTTTCCTCAGTGACTGATGATCATTTGTTTTTGTTTTTTTTGTTTTTTGGCTGCATATTTGCTTAATTTAACAAGTGACAAGTTACTTGTTTTGAAACTAAAAGATGTGAAGTGCTTGGATTTGTCTGCTGGTGCTGTTGAATAACTTCAACCCGTGAGTCAGGCTGCATTTAGGTTCAGTCTCCTCCAGCAGAAATGTTATAAAAACAGCATGAGAGTAGTAAAGGCCTCAGCAGATGGAGTTTGCTCAGTAGTCAGAGGAAATGTTTCATCAAGAACCATTTACTGCATACTGAGCTGGAGTGTGCTAATTATGATTGCTTCTTCAGTGAAGAACTGAGTTGGTTTCAATGGTGCTTGATTTTAAACAAGCTCAGAAACTGAGGGTGTTACCTGAACATTTCTAAGTGTGTCACCATATTTGGATTCAAGGGGTGACATTCACACTCTACGTCACCTGACACTGAGGATGGACAGATGTTTATTTTAGATAATAAACGTTATTTTTTTACTTAGTTTTTCATGACTGATCATTGACTTTGCAACCTCACCTTGGACCATGGGTGCTTGTCTTTTGAGAAAATCATACATAGTATATGCAGCAGATGCTTCCTCTGTTTGAATTTTACCTTTGACTCATGATTAACATCAGGTTATCTCTCATTCTGCAGAGACAGATGGAGATGGAAAATGTTACTAATAATAATCAGCTGCAATCAACTTTCTCAATTTTTAGTTTTGAATAAAAAACATTATATATAACCAGTTCACCAGTAACCAGTTCAGGATGTTAGAAATGTACCACAAACAAATGAAACATTTCCATTTAGGTAAATGATCGGGCTAGTTGTATTAATAATCTGCAAATATATATCTGTCAACATTTTTCTTCCAAGAGTTAATTAGTTTGATTACGTATGAGAATATTTCATGTGCTTCACAACAAAATAATTGTTCCCACATAAGTAGCGTCACATGGTAATAAGATCATCCACTCTGTAGGGAGCATGAAGTTTCTATCACAGATCATTGTCACACTGAAGTGATGTCTTCATGCTGTGCTGGTGGAAGTGCGTCATGTGGTACTCTCAGATCCTTCAGCAGCAATAATACAGCCAGATGAATCAGAATCAGGTGCTTCAGCAAACCCAGCATTGGTTCATTAGATCTCTGCTGAGTGTGTGTGTGTTAGAGGACAGTGGGCAGAAAAAATAAATGAAAATGGCAAAATAGCAGAGTAGGATGTCCAACAGAGCAGAGCTGTGTCTAACTGGCCACAGCAGCGATGAAGATGGAGCAGATCAAGCTGCAGATACTGACCTTTTAAAACCAGATTTTACACTGAATGACCAATATTTGTCAAATACTATGTCAATATAAATTCCACTGCCATTTGTCATTGCATGCCAATGGACTGACCTGCCACTCCTCTCAGTAAACTGGATTTTAAAAAACAGCTGGCTGCTCACGGAGAGGCAAGATGCTCATGGGACTTCGAGTAAATGCTGACATTAGCATTCTACCATGCTCACAATGGCAAACTTCATGCCAAATACAGTATTTGCTAGTATATTTCAGTGTGAGCTGAAGCACTAGCTGATGGGCCTAGTCTGCTTTATAGCAAAGGTCTGTCTGTATATAAAACTCTTGCTCCTTGCAGCTGTAAAGCCCTCAGACATCCGTTCTTCCACTGGAATCTGCCGTCACTGCTGCTGCTGTTGCCAACACTGCTTGTCTGCAACACTGCTCCCTGCACAGCCAACTATGAAACTATGGGAAGAAATCTACATACAGCACTTTTTGGTTTTTTTCTCACCTATTTTATGCTCTTCTCGGTCACACTCATTTCGGCCCCTGAGGAATTTTCCTCCTTCATCTACATTTTTGTCTTTTGAATGAAATTAAAAATGTCAACTCTGTCCATTTATTCTTTGGATGCTGCACTCGTTGCTAATCATTAGCGTAGCAAGATCTTGTCCCTCATTTCTAACTGTGTAGATGTGAAAAGCTTCAGGCCAGTATGAAAACTACAGTATCCAAGGCAAACTTACAAAATGAGGAGTATATCCCTTTAACACTCATTTTTTCAGCCACTGATGTGATTGGTTGAGGTCTGTCAGGTGAGGGTGTATAGTCATCTTTAAAGCTCTATACCTTTTTATAATTTTACTTAGACCATCAAAATCTCTGTGGATTTTCCTCATCACACAGAGGCTGGGTAAAGCCTGAACTTCAGCGTTGATCCAACTGTTTTTTTATAAAGTTTCCTTAACCCTGATGTTTACACGACTAACACTTTTTTTAATGGTGGTGGTCTTTTTTTAATGGTGGTGGTGGTCCAGCAGCAGGGTGATGGGAAAGCTCCTCCAGTCTGAAAACACCTGCTGTTTATGATGTGGTTGTTTTCCTGTTTGCATCTGTCTGACATCATCACCTCGTCACACTGCATGTAAATTACAGAACACACTGAGAGCATCTGGACATCAAGATCAATCTACAGTACATAAGACGATTAATAACGTGCGAGTAACAGCTTGGCAGTGTATGGTGGTTATTAGTCATGGGTGAAGTATCAGCGAGCATGGACACACACACACTTCTAAAAAGATCTATAAATAGTCCAGGCTGTTACCAAGTGGAGATAACAGTTATTAATATTCAGGGTCTCACTGTAATTTCCTCTCTAATCAAAAGATAGAATGTGCTGCTGAATCTGAATTACCATTGACCTGTTAAACACACACACACTCACACACATACACACACACACACACATTAATGATGCGAACACTCACACCGCCAACATCCAAAACCTTTCTCACACATCCCAGGTTTTGTTGTGTATTATCCCAGAAATCTAAGGCCATGGGTAGACTGGGTTCTGTGTGTATGTGATTGAAGACATGTTCATGCTGTCCCAAAATACTGTACGGGAACAGGTGGGATCAATGGCATGTAATGGCATATATGTAAGGGATCAATGGCATGCACAAGAAACTAAGTATGGACAGGATGGAGACTTGGCTAAAATAAGTCTCAGAGAAAAGTAAATGTGTACCAAAACTAAAACTAAATACAGGATAGAGAGCAGGGGAAGCCTGTCCATCTAGAAAGAGATGGGTGGGGCATGGTCCCCTAGCATCTTAAAAAAGGAATGAGGGGAAAATAATATACAGACATGTCTAAAAAAGGGAAAACTAATAATGGCAAAACCGGTGTGACAAACCTGTGACCTTAAAATGAAGGAAGATGGTCTAAGGGGGTGGAATCCATCCCTCTGACTAAAAGTATAAAGGTAGAGAGTTTAGGAGAACACAGGCAGTATACCCTGGGGTAGCTCATTGTCTGAACTATGGTTTATGAATAAACACCTGTGAACTTGGATCCAGTTGTGTCTCTACTGTTTGTGATCCTATAGAAGAGGATTTCCAGCTATACTTAGGAAAATTGACTCAGTTATAGTATAGTCAGATTGGAATTTTCACGGAAAGCATCAAGGTCATCAACACACGACAGTGTGCACTTAAGGCACATACTGGAAGCAGTTTGCTTTGCAAAACAAAAAATACCTTAATGAACACACTGCAAGACTGAAACACAAATCAATCGCACATACACACACATGCAGGTGTTTCCGTTACATTACCCACTGGTGGGTAATTGCTGGAGCAATAGTTTCTCAGGGAAACTAGACGATGCAATTTCTGAAGAAATTGCGTTGGGATTGCTGATCGCCGCGAAAAGCTCGAGGCAAACCGCGTCGCCGAAGCAGGTTTTGAATCGACCGACGCGATTGTGACAATCGAGAAATACGAACTGTAGTGAGGGTGCTTTTATTTTGAGAAAATGCTATAAAAAGGCTTTTATTTTGAAAGGACAAAGAGCTGCAGAAGACTCATGGGAACTCACAAAAGAATCTGGACTTTATTTTGAATATTCCTCATACTTTACAAAAATGTGATATCTTCCTATAAATAACTGTAGACATTTTTTGTGAAAGTCTGACCATGTCAAAAACCATGGCTGACAAAGAAAATGGCCTCACTTGGTACCTGAAGCTGTATGCCAATAACCAACGTCCGTTTTAATATTGAGTTGCTGTTTCAGGGCTTTTTTATTGAGAAAATGCTATTTCGGGGCTTTTATTTTGAAAGGGCAAAGTGCTGCAGGACACTCTTGGGACCTTATACAAGAATCTGGACTTTATTTTGAATATTCCTTACAATTTACAAAAATGTAATATCTTCCTATAAATAACTGTAGACTTTTATTGTGAAACTCTCATCATGTCAAAAACCATGGCTGACATGGAAAATGGCCTCACTTGGTACCTGAAGCTGTATGCCAATAGGTAAAGTCCATTTTAATATTCAGTTGCTATTTCAGGGCTTTTTTATTGAGAAAATGCTATTTCGTGGCTTTTATTTTGAAAGGACAAGGTACTGCAGGAGACTCTTGGGACCTTGTAGACTCTTGGGACCATGTACAAGAATCCGGACTTTATTTTGAATATTCCTTACTATTTACAAAAATGTAATATCTACGTATTAATGACTAGACTTGTATTGTAGACTTGAGCTGTTGCTATGGTGACCTAAACGCAGAGTGGGGGGGGGGGGGGACGACTGGGTGGTCACCAAGTGTAACAGCAGTGGACATTTGGCAGCCCATCATACTTAATTACCAACCACAGACAGCTTACTATGCTTCAATTGCTTTGGGTTGAGCTGTTGCTATGGTGACCTATGCCCAGAGTGGGGGTGAGGGTGGGGAGTGGGGGGGGGGGTGGTACCTGCTTTGCACAGCAATCCCAACAATAAAGATTAGGATAACAATAGTGTGAATGCTGAAGCAGCATAAGTGTGGTCAGATTTGGGTCTGTACAATGTATGTGAGTGAGTAATACCTTGTACACACACACACAGCAGTCATGTTACTTAGAAAGTAACATAGAATATTCAGTGTTAGCGTTACCCTTGCCACAGGCTGGACACACACACATTCAGCCACAGCTCCTGACAAACAGGTGTAAGTGACTGAAGAAGTGAGAGATAAAATGTTTAATGTCAAATCTCAGCACACAACTCCCCTCTGAATCTTTCATTTACACCTCTGTCCTAACCTTTCCTTTCTCTTCTATGTCTATCTACCTCTCCGGAGGGTTTGTGTTTTGCTCAAGGAGACATGAGTGTTGATGAGGACTTCAGAATGAATTACAATTATAGAGACTTCAACCGAACCAGAACACTAGGATCTTCTAATTCTGCAGGTCTCCTCACACAGCTGTCCAAAGAGATGTGTTGTTAACAAGTTCAAAATGAAACAACAGTACATACATGACTTAAGTCCAAGTCATGAGTTCATCAGTTCATGGGTGTTGACAAACAGCATCCAATCTGACAAAAATCAGCTTGATGATCCTGGTGTGTCCTCAGATTGCAGCCAGCGTTCCAGTACACAGTAAAGGTGCAAGTGCATACAGATGATGCTGTTCCATTGTTGCTTCCTAACACACATACCCACAGTTATCATTACCAAACTATGACAGCTAGTGTGCTGTTTTATGCTGCAGTCTGCTGGGGATGCAGCATAAAACAGAAGGATCCAAGGCAGCTGGACAAACTGGTACAAAAAACTGGTTCAGTGACTACAATGAGGCTGGACTCACTGGAGGCTATGGTGGAGAGATGCACACAGACTGTACTAAACAATGCGCAAAAAACTCAACAGAGATTTTTAGCAAATAAAGATGAATATTGTAACAGTATGTTATTTGTTGAAGAAGGAAGGCCCAAATGCAGATCAGGAAAGGTAAGGTTTCTTTAATCACAATAATGAATACACAATGGTGAGTGATGAGTTGTATCCAGGAGTCGGTGATGACCCCGTGGAGACCGGGAGTGATCGCCGCTGATGAATAAGGCTTCTGGCGATAATCCTGGCAAGGAGAATGCAAGCTGGACGCCAACAGTAGGTACGCAGGAGACATAGGCGTGAGGTCAAGAGGAGACCGGAGTGCATACCACCTACGGTTTGAAAAAACATTAGTTGATGTCTCTCGCATAAGATTGAGAAGCAGGTAGGTACTACCGTGTTGGCAGACTAGACAAACTGGCAATCTGGTTGAAGGAGACTGGAGCTTTTATTGGGGAGGTGTATACTGGAATTCTCTTCCTTACGCCCGCTGCACCTGCAAACAATTAGCAGACATACAAACATGGAAGGAGGTGACAAGACGCACGAGGGAAGAAAGGGGAAGAGGAAGGAAGCACTGCCCCTTGTGATACTGCCGCCTTATGACAGTCGACAACAGCGCAGATGATGGTGTTCGGATGGCACTGCTACCTCCTGTTCTTGGGTTGGAAATGGAGGCGGCAGGTAACCCATAGAGGCTTCGAAAGGTGTCAAACCTGTGGCAGCACTCACTTGGGAGTTATGGTAGTAATGGTAGTCAGTAAGGTGTCGAGCCGTCTCCGTAGCTGTGGGAAGCTTCGCCAATGCCACAAAGTGAACAGCCTTGGAGAAGCGGCCCACGATGGTAAGTATGACTGACTTCCCTTCAGAAAGAGGAAGTCCTGTGACGAAGTCCAGAGCTATGTGTGACCACGGTCTGGACGGTACGGGCAAAGGCTGGAGTAGCCCAGCGGTGGGCCAATGCGACGATTTTGCCTGGGTGCAGACGGGGCATGTGGAGACAAAACTTCGAATGTCTGCATCCATAGCGGCCACCAAAACCATCGACGGATGATGTTCCAGGTCCAGGTCACACAGGGATGGCAGGCAACTCTGGAGGAATGGGCCCACTGCAGCAGCTGAGGGCGCATAAGGACAGGAACAAAGAAAGTGTTAGTAGGACCCCCCCCCGGATCCGGCTCCTGGCTTTGGGCTGCCCGGTCCTGGTCTTCAATTTCCCACCTCAGCGTTGCCACGACCTGGATGAGAAGGGCTCGGAAGGAGTGTCCAGTGTTGTGTGTGACGCCAGATGGGAAAGGGCATCCGGCTTGATGTTCCTGGATCCTGGGCGGTAAGTTATATGAATTCAAAGCGGCTAAAGCGGCTTTTTGCCGTCCTGATGTATTCCAAGTTCCGATTTCAGATTTCTGACATCATAGTTGGCTTCCATTGCTGACAGGCGTCAGGAGAAGAAGGCGCACGGATGGAGCTTGTGATCCTCATCTGCACGCTGTGACAACACCTCCCCCACTCCGATATCTGAAGCATCAACCTCTACCACAAACTGCCATTGAGGGTCGGGCTGAATGAGGATGGGAGCCGAGGTGAACTGCTGCTTCAGGTGCGTGAAAGCCTGTTCGGCTCGGGGATCCCAGTGGTAGGGGAGTTTAATGGAGGTGAGATGATTTAGGGGTTGAGCCAGACTGCTATAGTTTCGGATGAAACGCCTATTGAAATTAGCAAAACCCAGGAATTGTTGTAAACCCCTCCGAGTAGGTTTGTCTGGTTTGTCCCAGCTGCATAGGTTCCTCTGGGTCGCAGAGAGTAGGAGGAGTCGTGGTTGAGAGGGTCTTTCCCGAGGTCTTTGTACTGGCGACCCGGGTACCGTGGGAAGCAGCCACCTATGCTCTCAGAGGCGGTTATCTAGTCGAATTGACAGGGAGTCAAGTGCATGCAGGGAGGGTTCCTCCTCTCTGCCTGCCAGTTGGTCCTTTAAATTAGGGCTGAATCCATGAATAACACACATAGATATGTATGTAGCAAGGCTGGGCGAAAAACCCCTCCTTCAGGGGAAAATTCCCAGCCGACCCCCTCACCAGGGCGGTCACCTTATGGCTTGCTACCTAAAACGTTACATAGATAAAAGAAAAACATTCACATCTCCTTTACACTCAGTTCTCTTCCTCCAGTAGAATTGTATGTAGGAGAGTATAGGACACAAAGGCTTGGGTGAACATTTTGGCAGCATATCTGTACCACATATTAGTTTTGAATGGGTGTGGCATTCCATTCAGGTCCTGAGTCCAGTGCCAGTCTTTAGGATTTATCCATGTCCATCGCTTTGCTCTCAGTTTGTCATGTTCAACAGTGTAATTACCACTTGTCATCTTCAGGTCTACCATGGTGAGGATGATTACCAGTATGGTCAGGCAGAACCATACTTGGTAGGAGAACACATTCCCACCCTTTAGGGCAGGCGGTGGGTGCCATAGCTGGGAGCGAGGATTAAATGTTTTCTTCAGCGGCCAAAGGTTTTGGTACCGGCTGACTACCACCTCTACTCGACACTCACCAGGTGTTGCAGTACATTACAGTGGCTCTCTGCACCTGTGGAGACAAAAGGTCATCTGGCAGATTATTTGCACTCACAACTTCCTTGGTCTTTAACATTTTACTCATCCACTCTGCAAGAGTAGTTTCTCCTTGAGGTTTTTCACACACATCCTCACAAATGGGAAGTGTAAAAGGTCTCCCATAAAGGATTTCAAATGGGGTCAGGCCTCTGTCTGTTGGCGTAACCCTCATATACACTTTTACCAGGGGGAGGCACTCTACCCATGTCCTCCCCATTTGCTCCATGGATTTTCTCAGTCTCATTTTTATAGTGCCATTAGTTCTTTCAACTAATCCTGCACTCTGGGGGTGGTATGAGCAATGTTTTTTTAACTCAAACCCCAGGTGTTTTGACATTTGTGTAACTACTTCATTCACAAAATGTGGACCATTATCACTGTAAATTCGCTGTGGGATCCCATGATCTGGAATAATATTTTTGCACAGCGCTTTAGCCACTGTTAATGCATCAGCATTTTTACTGGGCACAATTTCAACCCATTTAGAGTATGCATCTATCAGAACAAGGCAGTACTTGTATGTCTGACATTGTGACAACTCTATAAAATCCATATGAATGACTTGGAATGGATAATCTGGGTTGGGGAATCTCCCTCTCTTTGGTCTGAGATTTCCCTGTGGGTTGTGTTTACAAAAAAACAAACAGGATTTACAAAATTTTTTTGAGTAGTTATTAAATCCTGGTGCGTGGAAATACTTTTCCACTGCATATACCATCCCTCCTGTTGACACATGGCAAGGCCCATGTGTCAAAATAGCTGCAGTATGATAAAGACTTCTAGGCAGGCAAAGTTTGTCTTTGATCTTAAAAAGATCTTGCTCTATTGTGGCTCCTTCTTTGAGCCAAAGTTGTTGTTCAGCTGGTGGGGCTCTTTTCTGCATGTCTGAAAGTACCTCATGGTCTATGGGCTGTCTTACTTCTTCTACAATATATAGATTACATTTGCCGAATTGTCCCTGTGCAGCTGCCTTTGCTGTTACATCTGCCTTCTCATGTCCTTTTGATACGGAGTCTGTACCTTGTGTATGTGCAGCACATTTGCAGATAGCAATCTGCTTTGGTAAAATAACAGCTTGCAATATCTCTTTTAGAAGAGAGGCATGTTTAACTGATTGTCCTCCAGCTGTCTTCATTCCTCTGCGAGCCCATTGTGGAGCAAAGAAATGAAGTGTTGAAAAAGCATATTGGCTATCTGTATACACTGTAACACTTTTTCCCTCTGCAAAATCTGCATGCTTGAGTTAGAGCAATTATCTTTTAGAAGCCCTATCATTTATCAGCCTGTGCTGAGAAATGTGAGGGGAGCTGACCTGCTCCACAAACGTCCTGTTGTGACACTACAGTGAACCCACACATATTTTCTCCTTTCTCATTTTTAAAGCAGGAGCCATCTACAAACCACACTTCCCCCTCAGCTAAGGCAACATCTTTCAAATCACTACGAGGTTTGCACGTCTCCTCAGTATTTGAAATGCAACAATGTGGTGTGCCTTCCTCAGCTGTGGGCAGTAGGGTAGATGGATTAAGTGTATAACATCTTTGGCTGTGGCTGAGACATTAAGAGAGCCATGACAGACAGATGTCTAGCTGGTGACAAAAATGACATCTTGGTCTCTGTCAGAAGCAAGTCAACTGAGTGTGGGACTAGCAGTGTAAGTGGGTGAAAAAGTACCACTTCTGCTGAGGCCTGTACTGCCATTGCAGCCGCACACACAGCTCTGACACAGGCAGGCAGGGCACAAGCCACAGGATCTAACTTCTTAGAGTAATAGGCTACTGGCTTCTGTTTGCCTCCTGACAGCTGGGTCAACACTGAAGTCATAAATTTCCCTTTACAGTCTACTGTCTGGACAAAAGGTTTACTATAATCTGGCAGACCTAAAACTGGCGTGGTCACTAGTTTTCCTTTTAACTCACTGAAAGCCTGCTCGCCTTCAGGAGTCCACTTTATTTCCTGCTTCATGGCCATTGGAGTCTCATAAATTAAATCTAACAGGGGTTGTGTCACCTGAGCATAATTTGGAATCCACTGTCGACAATAGTTACACAGCCCTAAGAATTGCATCATCTGTTGCTTAGTGATAGGCTTACAGGCTTGCTGAACAGCTGTTTTCCTGGATTCAGTCAGGGCTCTGCCTTCTAGTGTTAGTTTATGACCCAGGAATACAACTTCAGAGGTAGCGCATTGCAATTTTTCTGGGGATGCTTTGTTACCTGTTCTTTCTAAGTGTCAGCGCTATTGCAGTGTCTTTGTTGTGTTGCTGGGTGTCTGATGCAATTAAGATGTCATCAACATAAGTCAAAATTTGGCTGTGTGGAGGTATGTGGAATGTAGATAAGCAATTTTCTAATTCAGAAGCAAATATTGTGGGGCTATCCACAGAGCCTTGGGGTAACCTAGTGTATGTGAGCTTCTTTCCCTCAAAGGTGAAACCAAACCATCCCTGTGAGTCTGGATGCACTGGTATAGAAAAGAAAGCATTGCTTAGGTCTGCTAATGTAAACCATTTCATCTCAGGTCTTAACCCTCTGGGGTCTGAGGGGGTTTTTGGGGCCTGGACAAATTTTGACATGTCCTGACATTTGTGCTTTTTTCAGTGTTTTTTAAACATATTAATGTCTAAAGTCTGATAACACTGTAATCAGCACAAAATTGGCTACAATAATATGTGAGCTTCAAGTTTATACATTATTGTGTTTTTGAGAAAAAAGTGTTTATGCATGGCTAGTGAAAAACTACAATTTTTTACTCACTGAAATAAGACCATAAAACACAAACAGAACATTGGTTCACAAGACTTTGGAGACCAGCATGTTGTAGGCTAAAGTGTTTACTTCAGAGTGCTGTGAGTGATTTAAATTTTCTAAGACACTTTTTGTCCAGAAAGGCCATATGCAAGAGGGTGTGTCTGAGGATGAATAGTCATGTGATTTACCTGAGAACACAAAAGACGCACTGAACGTCCAGACAAAGCCGCGCATAATGAGCCTTTCAGTCAATGTAGATGGGACGGATTAGTGCAGTACAATACAACACAATGAGGAGCAAACGATCCTCATTTGAGTTAAAATCAGTGTTTTTACTCTGAGGATAAGCTAAACTATTTGTCTCTGTGTGGAATGTAAGGAGCGTGCGTAACGCGCCATCATCCAAACACGGCGAAAAAAGTGAGTAAATTCTATGATGAAGTTTGATATTTTGTGTCATTTCTCGGGGGCGTGCACATATTTACCTGGTTCACCTGAGATTATTTACATGTGAACAGTGAACAGTGTACAAGGCGGGACCGCATTACCTGTAATGAGGTGAGACGGGAAAAAACGGACTTCTCCTTACGTTCATACGATTAAATAAAAAGTGATGATTTGTTTTTGACTTGAATTGTTTCACTCAAAAGAAAACATTTCAAGCTTTCTAGCCATATAATTCTTATTTTTATGAGGCAAGTATTCGCTGAGATTCTGGTTGTTTTATTTACGCGTCTGTGAAGAGAAATGGCAGAGACAGAAAAGTCCGAGAGCGCACCCTGTCGGCTTTCTTTATTTAAAAAAAGCACAACGTTTTGTTGTTATTATGATGGTATACCACTAAAACTAGACCCTTTACAGATTTGAATGATATACTTCTTTTATCTGTACGATCAGAATTGACGGAGTAATTTAAGTTTGTTTCGGCCTTATCAGAAAAAGATGCGTCAAAACGCGCTGGCGCGTGCGTCGACCCCAGAGGGTTAATTGATTCATCAGGGTGTGAGGGTCTGGGACACATGGTGCTCTACTCTCCACTGCCCTATTGACTTCCCTCAAATCCTAGATCATCCTCCAACTATTTCCATCAGCTTTCTTGACTGGAAATATGGAGGTGTTACACTGAGCCTCTGGGGCTCTCACCAGGATTCCTGCATCGAGCATCCCTTGCACTACAGGTTTGATTCCTGCTAAAGCATCTGGTTTTAGGGGATACTGTTTTTTCTGGGTCTATAACCTGATTTAGGTTTGATTATGATTTCTGAGGCTGTGGTCATTAGGCCTACATCAGTTTTGCTTCGGGACCAGAAACTGTCGGGCACTGCAGCCAAACATGGATCTATGTCCTCTAAAAGCAACACTCATTCTCGGTCAATTTCCCCCAGGTGGGCACCGGGGAGTGGCAGTTACAACCCAGTTACAACCCAATTTAGGTTTTTGTAAAAGCAGTTTCCCACACTGTTACTGAACCAGCCCCCCTTGCCCTCATGCCAATCACAAATGCTTTCTGCTTCATTTAAAAACTGTTTCAGCTCCTCCCAGTACATGTCACTAGTCTTAGACACTGACAGATAAGGATTAGGCGTCCACCCTTTTACAAGACGTTTAGCTTCCTGGGTGAGGCCTACAGAACAGACTGCTTTTCCTTTTCTGTCAGTGTAAAGAGTTTTAAGAGTTATTCTTTGTGGCCCTAGTTTTTCAAATTTCTGTGCATAATCTAAGTAAGGGCCTGGAGTGTGCTTATAGTAAAGAGTGACATGCATCTGCTCTGGAGTGAGGCTTTCCGTGTGAGGTGGTTGAGGATCAGGCAACAGGCGCAGGAGCTGCTCTCCTGTCCGTCCAGGGTCAGGCGTGGCCAGATCTAGGGACCGCCAGTAGTAAGTCGTCCCTTGTTTTAGCACTACATAGGAGGGGACCTCTTCCCCTGGACTTATTGCAGCCATTCCATTGGCAGTAGGCACCAAGGATATTTTCAATTTGCTCAACAGATCTCGCCTCTTAAAACCTCCTCTACCTCTGACACCTCTTCTGAATCTTTGAGGACCCCCCCTAGATCCACCACTGCTCATCACATCCAGAAGTGCAAACACAGCAGCCTGTGACTGTTGCTTTGACTTATGCTTTTGCATATCCTGTGCATGTTGTGCATAATTCATTATCTGAGTGACTCCATCTGTAGGAGTATTAATGTTGAGTTTTCGTATGTGATGCGTAATGGAAGGGCGGAAACCACTCAGCAGGGCCTGCTTTAACTGCTGCTGATAGGCTGAACCAGGGGCCTCCTCAGGTTCCAATCCACTATTTGCTTTAAACACTTCCTCTAACCTTCCTCTGTATTCCTGTACATCCTCATCATCTTTCTGTTTACACTGAGCAATAGCTTGGTAATCAGGAGGTTTAACAAAAGCATCTCTAATCCGCACTGTTAATGCTGTGAATTGAGCTCCCAATACGATATTATTAGGAGGCAGAACTGCTCCAGCTGGAGTTCGGCCAGTATATTCTCCTCTTACTCCTACATACCTATGCCCTAAAGCTTTTCTACACACTGAGTCAATTTCCTGTCCATCCAAATTGTAAGTTTGTCTAAGTTGCTGCAGGTTAACAATCCACTGGCGAACATTAGCGAGGGGATCCCCCAGTCCTTTTACTGCATCCTCTAATTCTTTGCAGGACCAGGGTCTCCTCACTAAGAGAAGGGGCCTATTATCACCTCCCACTCCATAGTGGGGGTTAGGCACCTCTATGGCTGGAAAGACGCTAGTCTGGTCTTCCAGTAATGGCCAGGGGGGTGGGTCAGGATGGGGCCCCATCCATGACCCATCACCCTGGGGGTTTTTAAATGGGTTCGTGTCAGACATAGCTGCTGCTAATTGTTGAACCTCATTAACCAGGGGACTGTACAACTTTCCCGTTCTAGTGCGACTGGGGCTAGGTAGGACAGGTCCCACTATCTCACTGGGGGGGACCAGGGGAGCTGGTGATACTCCTGACTCCGCTGCCCCTGCCTCAGCCGCAGCCGCTGCTGCGGCTTGTGCAAGCAGACGTCTCTGCTGCTCTCTGCGTTCTTCCTGTTGAATTAGTGCTTGTGAAGACCCTGCAAATCAGCTGGATCCTCTTGGAGAGCTGCTATGAGGGACTTTTTATCACCTTTCTTCTTATCTTTTTCTCTTTTTGCTTGCATTCCACAAAGCCGTCTCGTTTCTGCCTGTTCCTGCCATTTAACAGCTTCTATAATTTGTAATTTAAATTTATCAATTCTCTTTGGTTCTGCTATAGCCATTTCTGCTTTCAATTGAGTTACCAATTTATCGTATATTTTAGGTATTCTGCAAAGTGGATGGTTTGGATAGTTTGTAAATGGAATCAGTTGCCATTTTGGTTCATCATAGACAATTGGGCCACTTTCTGGGGAAAACCCGGTCTGGTAGCGAGAGACGGCATCCATCCCACTTTGAATGGTGCAGCTCTCATCTCTAGAAATTTGGCCGAGTTTATTAGCCGACCTAAAGCCTGACAATCCAGGGTGGGGACCGGGATGCAGAAACTCAGTCTAAAACGCCTCTCTGCAGTTTCCTTAGATGTGCCGCCCCCCTCAAACCACATAGACTGTGTCTGCCCCTCGAACATATAAATCAAATAAACCAGAAGTTAACAGAAGAGGAGTTATTCAAAAAACTTAATAAAAATTAAGACCACTCCTCTTATTGAACAGAAAAACAGAACTGTCAAATGTGGACTATTAAATATTAGGTCCCTTTTATCTAAATCTTTGTTAGTAAATGATTTGATAACTGATCACCAAATTGACCTACTTTATCTTACTGAAACCTGGTTACAGCAGGATGAATATGTCAGTCTGAATGAATCAACCCCCCTCATTCATAAAAATGATCATGTTCCTCGAAGCACAGGTCGAGGTGGAGGAGTAGCTACAATCTTCCACTCAAACTTATTATTAAACTTTCATCCTAAGAACAATTTTAACTCATTTGAGAGCCTCACTCTTAGTCTCTCACATCCAAACTGGAAAACACAAAAACCAGTTCTACTTGTCACTGTGTACCGTCCACCTGTCCCTTACTCAGAGTTTTTAACTGAATTCCCTGACTTCCTGTCTGATCTAGTGCTTAGATCAGATAAAGTTATTATAGTGGGAGATTTTAACATTCATGTAGATGTTGAAAATAACAGCCTCAGCATTGCATTTAATTCTATATTAGATTCAATTGGTTTCATTCAAAATGTTAATAAACCCACCCACTGTTTCAGTCACACCCTTGATCTTGTTCTGACCTATGGCTTCGAAATTGAACATCTAATAGTTTTTCCCCCAAATCCTGTTTTGTCAGATCATTCTTTAATAACTTTTGAATTTAAAATGATGGATCATGCAGCGTTTGGAAGAAAATTCCACTACAGCAGATGTTTATCCGACAACGCTGTTAATAAACTTAAGAAAATGATTCCATCTTTATTTACATCTATGCCAAGTATAAACATAGTGGAGGGCAGCTGCTTCAATCCCACTCCCTACCAAATTGATCATGTTGTTGACAGCGCTGTAACTTCACTGCGTGAAATGCTTGATTCTGTAGCCCCTCTGAAAAAGAAGTTGGTGAATCAGCGAAGACTAGCCCCATGGTATAATTTACATATTCGTACCTTAAAGCAGGCATCATGAAGGCTGGAAAGGAAGTGGCGTTCCACAAACTTAGAGGAAATTTTTCTAGCCTGGAAAAACAGTCTACTAACATATAAAAAAGCTCTCCGTAAAGCCAGAACTACATACTATTCATCACTAATAGAGGAAAATAAGAACAATCCCAGGTTTCTTTTCAGCACTGTAGCCAGGCTGACAAAAAGTCACATCTCTGTTGAGCCCAGTGTTCCCTTAGCTCTCAGCAGTGATGAATTTATGAGTTTCTTTACAAATAAAATCACAACTATTAGAGATAAAATTCAGCAGATGCTTCCTATACCTGCAATAAATGAATCTTCTACTACAGTAGCTCTTGAATCATCTGTAGGACCTCAGTTATGTTTAGACTGCTTCTCTCCTATAGATCTCTCTGAATTTACATCAGTAGTTGCTTCATCGAAATCATCAACGTGTCTCTTAGACCCCATCCCGACTAGACTGCTTAAAGGCACCCTGCCATTAATGAACTCATCTTTATTGGACTTGGTAAATTTATCTCTAGTATCAGGCTACGTACCACAGGCCTTTAAGACTGCAGTAATCAAACCTTTACTCAAAAAGCCTAGTCTTGATCCAGGAGTCTTGGCTAATTATAGACCAATATCCAACCTGCCATTTATTTCTAAAATCCTAGAAAAAGCTGTTGCTAAGCAGCTATCAGACCACTTACACAGGAATGAACTATTTGAAGATTTTCAATCAGGATTTAGAGCACATCATAGTACAGAAACAGCACTGTTGAAAGTTACCAACGATCTTCTCTTAGCCTCAGATAATGGACTTGTTTCAATACTTGTCCTCCTAGACCTTAGTGCAGCATTCGACACCATTGACCACAACATCTTATTATAGAGACTGGAGCATGTGATTGGTATCAGAGGAACAGCGTTAACCCTCTGGGGTCTGAGGGGGTTTTTGGGGCCTGGACAAATTTTGACATCTCCTGACATTTGTGCTTTTTTCAGTGTTTTTTAAACATATTAATGTCTAAAGTCTAATAACACTGTAATCAGCACAAAATTGGCTACAATAATATGTGAGCTTCAAGTTTATACATTATTGTGTTTTTGAGAAAAAAGTGGTTATGCATGGCTAGTGAAAAACTACAATTTTTTACTCACTGAAATAAGACCATAAAACACAAACAGAACATTGGTTCACAAGACTTTGGAGACCAGCATGTTGTAGGCTAAAGTGTTTACTTCAGAGTGCTGTGAATGTCATCTTGTTCACACATTCACAGTAAACAATACACTGATTTAAATTTTCTAAGACACTTTTTGTCCAGAAAGGCCATATGCAAGAGGGTGTGTCTGAGGATGAATAGTCATGTGATTTACCTGAGAACACAAAAGACGCACTGAACGTCCAGACAAAGCCGCGCATAATGAGCCTTTCAGTCAATGTAGATGGGACGGATTAGTGCAGTACAATACAACACAATGAGGAGCCAAACGATCCTCATTTGAGTTAAAATCAGTGTTTTTACTCTGAGGACAAGCTAAACTGTTTGTCTCTGTGTGGAATGTAAGGAGCGCCGCTTCACGTGCGTAACGCGCCATCATCCAAACCCGCCGAAAAAGTGAGTAAATTCTATGATGAAGTTTGATATTTTGTGTCATTTCTCGGGGGCGTGCACATATTTACCTGGTTCACCTGAGATTATTTACATGTGAACAGTGGACAGTGTACAAGGCGGGGTCGCATTACCTGTAATGAGGTGAGACAGGAAAAAACGGACTTCTCCTTACGTTCATATGGATTAAATAAAAAGTGATGATTTGTTTTTGACTTGAATTGTTTCACTCAAAAGAAAACATTTCAAGCTTTCTAGCCATATAATTCTTATTTTTATGAGCCAAGTATTCGCTGAGATTCTGGTTGTTTTATTTACGCGTCTGTGAAGAGAAATGGCAGAGACAGAAAAGTCCGAGAGCGCACCCTGTCGGCTTTCTTTATTTAAAAAAACCACAACGTTTTGTTGTTATTATGATGGTATACCACTAAAACTAGACCCTTTACAGATTTGAATGATATTCTTCTTTTATCTGTACGATCAGAATTGACGGAGTAATTTAAGTTTGTTTCGGCCTTATCAGAAAAAGATGCGTCAAAAAGCGCCGGCGCGTGCGTCGACCCCAGAGGGTTAAAGTGGTTCCAATCCTATTTATCGGACAGATTCCAGTTTGTTCATGTCCATGATGAACCTTCCACACGAACAAAAGTTAGTTATGGAGTTCCACAAAGCTCCGTGCTAGGACCGATTCTGTTCACCCTGTACATGCTTCCTTTAGGCTATGTCATTAGGAAGCACTCTATTAATTACCACTGCTATGCAGATGACACTCAGTTAAATTTATCTATTAAACCTGTTAACACAAACCAGTTAACCAGACTTCAAGCCTGTCTAATGGACATAAAGGCCTGGATGACCAGTAACTTTTTACTTTTAAACTCGGAGAAAACAGAAGTCATTATATTTGGGCCAAAAAATCTCAGAAATAACTTTTCTCAAATTATAGCTACTCTAGATGGCATAACCCTGGCCTCTAGCACTACTGTAAAAAACATTGGAGTTATTTTTGACCAGGACATGTCCTTTAATTCACACATAAAACAAATCTCTAGAACTGCATTCTTTCACCTGCGCAACATTTCCAAAATTAGGAACATCCTGTCTCAAAATGATGCAGAAAAACTAGTCCACGCATTTGTTACCTCAAGGCTAGGTTACTGTAACTCATTAATATCTGGATGTCCCAATATCTCCATAAAAAGCCTCCAGTTAATCCAGAATGCCGCAGCCAGAGTCCTGACAGGAACTAGCAAGAGAGATCATATTTCTCCTATATTGGCTTCTCTTCATTGGCTCCCTGTAAAATACAGAATAGAATTTAAAATCCTTCTTCTCACATACAAATCCCTTCATAATCAAGCTCCTTCATACCTCAAAGACCTCATAGTACCATGTTATCCCAATGGACCACTTCGCTCTCAGAGTGCAGGTCTACTTGTGGTTCCCAGAGTTTCCAAAAGCAGAATGGGAGGCAGAGCCTTTAGTTATCAAGCTCCTCTCCTATGGAACCAGCTCCCAGCCTGGGTTCAGGAGGCAGACACTCTCTATACTTTTAAGGCTAGACTTAAAACCTTCCTCTTTGACAAAGCATATAGTTAGGGCTGGCTTCAGGCAACCCTGAACCATCCCTTAGTTATGCTGCTATAGGCCTAGACTGCCCAAGGACCATCGGTGCACTGAGCTCTCCTACCCTAACCCCCCCTCTTTCCTTCCCCTCCCCTCTCTTCTCTCCTCCCACCTCATGTATATTCCACCATTGAATGTCACTAACCTTGTGCTCTCTCCCTCTCTCTCTGTTCTCTCTGTACCTTCTGCAGGTGTCCCTGGTCCTGGAGCTGTATATCGCTGATGTGCAGTTACTGGTCCCACCAACCTGCAGTGTCTATTTGTTGTTTATTGTTGCTGTTCTTTTCTCTCTGCTCTATCCACTCACCCCAACCGGTCGAGGCAGATGGCCGCCCAAACTGAGCCCGGTTCTGCTGGAGGTTTTTTCTTCCGTTAAAGGGAGTTTTTCCTCTCCACTGTCGCCAAGTGCTTGCTCATAAGGGAATTGTTGGGTTTTTAGTTTTAGTTTTTGTAAAGTGCCTTGAGATGATTTGTATTGTGATTTGGCGCTATACAAATAAAATTGAATTGAATTGAAATTGAATCGCATGCGCAGGTTTCCAGTTTCCCAGAGAACTCATATTTTTTCTTCCATTCACCCAAATATCTTGCTGATCCTGGGGAATAGGTATTCATAAATTTAGGATCCCCCGTTAATTGGGGTTTACTGTTTCGCTTTCCCATAGTTGCAACTTGGCACAAGCAAACGATCAGTCACAACAGCGTGGGGATCGTCCACTGTATCAAGCTTCTACAGGTACTAATTACCTGTGGATACAGCCGTCCACCACACTCAACTTCTCAATTTTTACTTGTGCCCAACAAATAACACACAGTTTCAGTAGGAAATGACACCGTTCTACTCGGTTGGCAATTGCCTGTCCAACGTTCCCTTTTCATCAACAAACAAACAAATAAGCATTCACATTCACTCACTCACACAGTTTAATATGCGCCCTCCTAGTGTCCCTGACACTGGAAATACCTCATCATGTCCCTGACATGTGAATTTATTTTGCCATGGTCTTTTATCCCTCTGTCTCTGACAGTTATCAAGTGGTCTTGTCTAACAGTTTTTCACCGTCCGTGCATTCGAATCCCGCTCTGCAACGGTATTTAATTTAGACTCACACGTGATTTTTCCTGATGTCCATTCACACAATTTCACCCGCGGATCTTTACCTGATTTGACGCAAGGATTGCCTTCACGGTTTCCGTCAGACAGTAGAGCTGAGAGGATGTTTCCAGACGGGGATCCGCCGACCTCCCAACGAATTCACGTGGGTGGATTTTCTCCAGCCGTCTAACGACTGACTGTGCACAGATTCACGGCGTCCTCATCCTCCTCTTCATCCAAACTGTCGTATTGGAAACCGGGCGGAAACACCAATAAATATGTCAGGTTTACGCTACACTGACATGGTTCTTTTCCTGAAGGCAATGAAACACACGACAACTTTGTACCGAGTATATGTCTGCAAGTGAAAACTGCCTCAGTTGCAAACGGAGAGAAGAGACTTTCTTCTCTCCCCATGCGACTTTCACCCTTCTCTCCCTCTCTTCACTTAGCAGTCCTTTATTTGTATAGTGGGGAACAAAACCAGACACAGGATACATGGGTGCAATAAAACTTCAGTTCATCATGGGTCATAAGGTTATGGAGGTCAGCTGGAGAAACAGACCTATCACATAAACATCCTGTCTTCAGATCTAATTCCACAATGGCAACCTTTAAACTTTTGTCCTTATAACCCCAACACCCTGTCTTCGAACGGGTTGGTCTCCTCGGAGTGATCGGGGAGCTCGGGCGTAGTTCGTCCACTAGTGATCGAGGACTCCGTAGTTTCCCCGTCACTCAGGTATCCCTTTGCGGCCAGAGTGGAAGATGGGGGCCTGAGTCGTTTGGGGCAGATCAGGCACGTGGAGCTCTCCCCCTCTGATGTCTAAGACCGGATACATACTTGGTGTCGAGGGTGCTGCTGGGCTACTTACCGAATAAGGGGGTGGTTTCTTTTCTGAAGCGGGGCTCACTCCTTTTTTCAGCTCTGTGTTCTTGTGTAGATGTTGTGTACTCTGCCACCACAGGGCAATATTGGTCCACTTGTTGGCTTCTGCCTCTTCCTCCTTAGCATTTTGTTTAAATTTGATTTTGCTAAAGGTTGAGGCCTTCTCGCCCTCCTTCTTGGCTTCTTCTGCCCGATCTTTATGTTGTTGAGCCTTTTCCCAGATCCATGGAATCATGGCGTTGCGATCCTGTGGAGTCTTACCTTTTTCTTTGATCAAATCCAATAATCTATTTTTGTATTTCTCCATTTCCTCTTTAACATTCTTTCCACAACTTGTTAGTCTGCCTGCAGACAATGTCGATGCCACTTGTGTCTCCAGTTTTACCCATTTCTCAGCTGGGCCCGATCCATCATCCTTTATCTCGCGATCAGAGTCTCCAACCATGGTTTCAATGTTATGCTTCTCTGAACTGTTGTATTCTTCTGTTTCTCCACCAGATGGAGCAATTTTCAACTTTCTATTGTATTACCTTCCGCTGCCACTAGGGGCAGCCACTTCTTCTGCACTCCTGTCTGGCTCCACCAGTGGGAGCCTAATTGTAGGTGGAGCCTTGTATTACTTACCTCACTCCTACTTCCTCTTCACTCCTCAGTCTGCTCGAGCTCTCAACCCAAACACTTTTCTCTTTTCACTTACCTCTCTCTGTCTCTCACACCAAATGTCAACCCATTATTCGCATTGTCCTTTTTACACACTCAAATACCACTTCTACACCCAGTCACAACCTCACTCTTACTCTTCTTTATACTTATATATTATACTTTATTTATTTATTTAAGGCGACAATGTGTTTAGCAGCCGATCCAACACGGCACTGTCAATCTTAACTCAAGACCGATCTAACACGTTATATCTGCAATTCAACATGCAGTTGTATTTACCCTTTTATTCCAACTGGAATTTTATTTACTTGCAATCCAACATGCAATTATATTTACTTGCAATCCAACATGCAATTTTTCGGGGTCTCCCAAGCTCCCCGGGTATTTCAACCCAGCTCAGCCAGTCCCGCGTCGAGGACTGGTGGGATCCGCCACGACCGAGAGTTAAATACCTTGGTCCGCCGATCCAACACGGCACGGACTCATATTCCGCCAATCCAACACGGCACGGAATTTATTCACATCCCACAGTACACTTTTTAATATTTATGATATATTCATTACTTCAGGTTTTTATAATTTACCTTCCAGTCCGTCAGAATTTATTACCAGTCTGAAATGCACATCGACAATCCTCAATTTAGATTTGTTCAATTTAGCAGAATTTGAGTAACAGGTTTCTGCTTACCTTTAAGTCATTGCTCCATACAGAGGTCCATTGGCTGTCCCGTGGCAAAGTCTTAGCTTGTGTGTATGAGCTGCAGGAGGAACTTCAAGTGTTTTTGACAAATGAGAAGTGTGATGATGCTAAGTTGCTTTCAAGTGATGAGTGGTGTGCAAGACTGGCATATCTGGTAGATATATTTCAACATTTGAATGACCTGAACACACGAATGCAAGGCCGAGACAAAAAACCTGCTCACAAGTACAGATAAAATATTCGGAATTCGTTCAAAGGTGCATTTTATTTAATTAATTATGTTTTTTGACATATTTATTTGGTGATGTGCCATGTGATTTTTCTAATGTAAAAATATGTGCCGTGGTTCAAAAAAGTTTGGGAAACACTGCATTAGAAGGCTAAAAAGTATGCAGCGATTCTACAGAGGTATCTCACACTTGTGAGCATGAAAAGGATGTGCTGACTTTGTCTCTACCGACCACGTGGCAGGGTCTGCTGGAGGTGGTGATGATGGTGTGCACGCATCTGGTGGGGAGGAGGGCAGCATGCGAGATTTGGTTGTGGATGAGGTGTTGTGCATTTTTGCTTTTAAATAGTTTTAACCTGCTTATTGTATTTTTTCATTTGTGCTAAAATCCTGGCATCTTGAATATATTTGCATTTTTTCATTTTGTAATAATTTCTTGTTAAACTCCATACATGTTGTATGTCTGGAGTGCGTTTTTATATGAAATAATATCTGTGTACAAAGTGTTTATTTTCTCTCATTGTAAATAAAAACACTGTAAAAACACTGATTGTGAATCAATCATTACACAGGATAATGTGTTCCCCACGTCACCGAGAGGTTAGCTTGCACCTGGGTCGTAGAATAAACCACCCTGGTGGTATTTTTCAGGAGACACTTGACTATATATGGGTTGAAACTGTCTGGTGAGTGTCCAAAGCTGTCAAAAAACATTGCTTGCCAATCACCTGTCAAATATATCGCCAACCAGTGCTGTCCTGGCAGGCAGGAGGGGTTAGTTTACAATCAACGCAGCAGGACATCGCAATATTTTAAAATGGGCCATGTGATCACATGGTTTCACTCCCACAAAACAGGTTCTGCCTCCAATTATCCTTTTAGCAGCACAAATCAATTCGATGGTGTTCATGGCATGAGTTTCAATAAGAGTCCACCAGCACCAAATACCGCATAACAGATCATGTTAACGGTGCACGGTAGCAGTGTTCGGAACCAGGCCTCTAGTCTTACATTCTGTCTTGATCAGAGAGACGTTTCCCGTTGCTCCACTGTTGGCCTCTAAGTTAAAACAGAATAAGGTGTACCCCTGTCCAAAGTCGTGTAATGGCCAGGGGTCTTCTGTCTTTAAGATGCCGTCCTGTTGTTTGGACCAGCTGATAATATTCACGGACATACTGGCCACTGGGAAAGTGCAGCTGGAATGCTTTACCCAGGTGTGTTTAACCATCAGCGTAAAGACACAAATACTCAATGTCCATGTGCTCAAAATTAAATGGATTTCTGCTAAAACTGCCTGTGTAGGCTTCATTGTCCACGAAACCCAGTATGACAAATTTGGGGATTTGCACGATATAAAGATTTTCCTGACAGCAAACTCTGGTCCCTGCTGTGTGTAAGTCTGAGGATGGGTGAAAGTGTGACGTTTTTCACAAAAAGACTGGCGGACAGGGTTTTAACACAGAATGGTGTATTAGGGGCAGCCATTAGGCAGAATTCATCTTTCACCCTTACGAATTTCATGGAGATGTCAAGTCCATTAAGTAGAAATTCTTCCTGAAAAAACAGGTCAGCATGTATAGGAGCAATTAATTCCACAATCCTGCTGTTTTTTGTATATCTGCCCCTGGCCCCTAAGCCGGTATTTTCTCCTTCCAGGGCGACATCATTCATATGCCCTGCTATGTCCTTAGCTGTGCTGAATTGAATTTCCAGAGTGTCCCTCCCGTAGTTGATTAAGCATTCGATTATGGCACTGTAAGGACAGGTGTTAGATGCCTGGCTGATTAGTCTGTCACCTAGTATCACATCCACTTGTGAAAACAGGGTCCTGTCAGGATTTGTGATCTTCACACGCAAATACAAATGAGTGTCATTCAGGTCAATATAATCTTCACCGCTGGCTGGCACGTAAAATTCTATTGGGCCGGTGTCTGTGAGGGAGGAAACTGGAGGTATCTCAATAAAGGTCGAATTTTCAATAGACATCTGTGTACATGGCACCGTAAACAAATCTACTTCTGTCTTCACGCATTCTGTGGACTGGCTGTGAATGAGCGACATCCTTAAAATATGTCTTCAGCTACACTTCTACTGCTGCGGTGGGACCCTGCTCTGCGCTGCTTGACAGCTGCTTTTTTTCCGCATCGCCTGACCCCTCCACACCCTGCATTTTACGCACCTTCATGGCCTGGCGTGGAGCCGCTGCCAGTACCCCAGGGGTCTCTTGACGCCCCTAGCTGTATACAAGAAGGTCTTTTCCCAGGGAGGGATGATTGCCTCCCTATCAGTGTTACGCCCCAGCCTAGTGGTTGCCGGAGCGTAACACGATTGTGGAGTTTTTCTCCAAACCTCTTCCACTCTCACAAACACGAACTAGACGAACTACAGTTAACAAGAATATTTATTCTGTTGAAAACACAGAATACAAAACAGAATGTTCAAAACAAACACAAACGCTAATTTAGCCCTACTCAAACAAAAACGCTCCGTGAGCCCTACGATCTCAATCAAAAGAAACAACACAAAATCACAGGTCGCTAGCCTGGAAACTCCTAAAACAAACAGGAGAAAACAAAACACAAACGTAGCCTAAGAATCTAAATATCTAATCTAAACAACGAAAAACTACTATTACCACTAAACCTACAAAACGAAACAAAACCTAATCTCTAACTAACTAATTTACGAAAACGAAGTCTTTATCAAAATAGCTGGGAATGGCAAAGGTGGGAGAAATAGCTCTCTCGAACAGTAGTCCGTGGGCTTCTTATCTTCCTTCCGGGAAGTGTTGGACCAATCCCGGAAGTCCAATCCACGGTCCTTGAGTCCACGCCCACTCCAGCATCCGACACACACACACACACACACATACACACACACGAAATGGGGAGGGGAGAGCCAACAACACACATAATGACCCCTAGGGTCATAACACCTCCCCCCCAAGACCAAACATTTTCCCAAGAAAACGTTTGTCTCTTTTTTTTTTTTTCTATTTTTAACACCGGGATAGTGCATCAGCCATAACATTATCCAAACCTTTCTTATAGTGGATCTCCATATTGTAGTCCTGCAACAATAAGGACCAGCGCATAAGACGATGATTGTTGTTTTGCATTCGAGTCTAAGGCTAATGCCTCCTTCTCAATGGTGCTGTAATGTAGCTGATGGTTCTTGAATTTCTTCGAGAAATAACAAATTGGATGATCTATGCCCACATCATCCTCCTGTAGGAGTACAGCACCTGCTCCAAGAGCACTAGCGTCCACCTCCAACTTAAATGGACGGGCGAAGTTTGGGGCAGCCAGAACAGGAGCACCACTAAAGTAAAGCCTTGGCGGCCTCAAAAGCAGACTGACATTTCTCTGACCACTGGAACGGAGTTTTTGGACTTACTAAGAGGAGAGAGGAGCTACTACTTCAGAAAAGTTTTTGCAAAATGCTCTATAATATCCAGCCATTCCTAAGAATTGGCAGAGCTCATGGCGTGTCAGAGGGGCTGGAAAATCAAGTATTGCTTGCACTTTGGTAGCAATGGGAGAAACGTAGCCTTGGCCAACCTGTTTTCCAAGGTAGGAAACTGTTGCTTTGCCGAATTCACATTTAGCTAAGTTGAGCGTAAGAGAAGCCTGTTTTAACCTGTCAAAAATTTTTGTTAGCGTGTCTAAATGTGAGGACCAGGTGTCAGAATATGCCACGATGTCATCTAAGTATACTTCACAATTGTCCACACCTGACAGTACTATGTTCATTAGCCGCTGAAAAGTTGCTGGTGCATTTCGAATTCCAAATGGCATGACTGTGTATTGCAGAAAATGATCCGGAGTCACAAACGCAGAAATTTCTGAAGCACGAGGTGTCAGAGGAACTTGCCAGTAACCTTTTAGCAGGTCCAATTTTGTGACAAAGCCTAATATCCTAGCCAGGCGTCCTTTAAATTTCAGCACCTGTCCTTCGGCACCTAGTATGTGGACTCTGTGAGAAATATGACTGTAGCGCATTTTTATAAACAATGTAGACACGTCTAACATGCAAGTGGTATTGAATCCCTGAGTTATGCTATCAAAAGTGTCATAGTGACCGACAGGAATGTTCTATACATTCTCCTTGCCGGTCTTAGGCTCTCTTATTGATATGGCGGCAACATCTCGGAGAAAGCTGACCAAGGTAGTCGGGTACTGAAATTCGCTGAGACCGACTTCATATGGCTCATCCAGTTGTATTGGTCTGGCCAGCTGTACCCTGTAATTCCGTATTTTATTGTTGGGATATAAACGTGTGGACGCATTACTCGGCAATGTTACATGAAACCTGTTAGTCTCCTTGCTGTCTTTAAACGTGTCTTTGTTTTTGGTGTAACTCCCTTGTATGAAAGCTAACTGCCCCTGTCTCCCTCTTTCAACTACAAATGGCGTTTTTCGTCTCCCACTTCTCTCAACAAAAGATAGGCGCCTGTGAGGCTGTGATAGTGTGGGGCACTTTTGTTCACATCATCTTTGACCACTGTGTGACCAAGTGGCACGGAGCTGCCTCCCTTATATATTCTGAATATCTTTTGCCTGCACGCAGGTGTTAAATTTGTCAGGCCACCCCACCCATTTAACCAGCAGCTTGTCCCCACGTCTGGCCCATATTTCCTCTATCTTATAAGACTTATTTTCATCTATAATCACAGGCTGGAGCTGTTCCTGATAAAACGTTCCTTTCACAGCGTCGCCAGCTAGATCACACACTGTGACGTTCCAGAATAAAACTTCCGGGAGAGGAGTTTTATTCTGAAGAGACTAACAGGATGTTGAAGAACTATATTCAGCACATTGACTCATTAGCTTAACACTTTTCACCTGTGTTGGTTCACAGTTTAAATAGCAGACCCTGGGCAGCAACAAGCTGCCTGGTTGTCTGTTGCCATATCACAGAAGACCACGCCCGTCACTCCATTCATTCTTCTGCTTCAAGAGAAGGAGTCGAACATCGCCAGCCACAACCACCTGGTGAGAATACGCACACGGCTAAGGAACACCGGAACTACGGATAGTTCCTCTCAGTGGATGACTTTGGGAGGAGTGAAAGGAGGAACGAGGATAAACGGCTTAGTTTGGATCTGAGCTTACGCGGAAAAAACGCCAGCACGAGAGTTGCACAGGAGGAGACCGCGAGGATACCACTCCGCACCTAAATCAAGGAGGACAGGTGCGTCACTCACTACCGGCAGACATTTCTCACTAGTCTCTCCTCTCTCTCTGTTTTTACTTCAGCTCTGGAGAGAGCGATTGCCGTGGACCTCCGGGGAAGCCACTGCCAGACATACTCTGCAGATGCTGTGAGTTTGGACTAGCGTTTGTGAGGACCTTAAACGAACCCCGTTCTCACAAGTGATTCTACTTCCAGCAGTATCTGTCTGGAGTCACCTCTAACCACCATCTTTCCGACCACAACCAACCATAGACACTACTAGTCACTTACTTTGTGTAAATAAACACTTTATTGAACATTGACTTGACTTTGGGCGTTTCTGTGTGGGGTAAGGCTGTGACCCAACAATACAAATCACTAATAATCATGACACACACACTGTACACTACCGGAACTGTTGCTCTGCGTTCTTTTATAGTGAAAAATTCTGTGAATGTCTGCTGGTAACCCTTCCTGAATACCCCTCGATGCTTTTATATTCTCACTGTGTCAAATTTGAATATGGGGCAGACTTTTTCACCTGCAGTCTAGCACAGTGCATTAAACACTTCCTTCTCATTGTCTTCCTTCACTGATGCAGGGGCTCTCTTTATAGACCTGTGGTATGAGGCGTTATAAGCGCTCACTAGGTCATTGATTTTATCAACATATCTACGTGAATTGGCATCTGTTAAATAGCGCCATATTCGCCCTTTAAACGTTCTTTAAAACGCTCCACAATGGTAGCTTTAGTTTCATTTTGTGTAGAGAAAACATAATATTATACTTTTTCAACAGTTGGTTGAAGTGATGGTTGTAAAACTGCCGCCATCTGTTTGGAGCTTAAAGTGTGAAACTGTCCTCTTTGAAGCTGATTCTGCAGAAATTCTTGATTCCTCTGACATCTATTCAATTCAATTTAATTCAATTCAATTCAATTCAATTTTATTTGTATAGCGCCAAATCACAATACAAATCATCTCAAGGCACTTTACAAAAACTAAAACTAAAAACCCAACAATTCCCTTATGAGCAAGCACTTGGCGACAGTGGAGAGGAAAAACTCCCTTTAACGGAAGAAAAAACCTCCAGCAGAACCGGGCTCAGTTTGGGCGGCCATCTGCCTCGACCGGTTGGGGTGAGTGGATAGAGCAGAGAGAAAAGAACAGCAACAATAAACAACAAATAGACACTGCAGGTTGGTGGGACCAGTAACTGCACATCAGCGATATACAGCTCCAGGACCAGGGACACCTGCAGAAGGTACAGAGAGAACAGAGAGAGAGGGAGAGAGCACAAACTAGGGGAGAGAGAGAGCACAAGGTTAGTAAGATTCAATGGTGGAATATACATGAGGTGGGAAGAGAGAAGAGAGGGGAGGGGAAGGGAAAGGGGGGGGTTAGGGTAGGGGAGCTCAGTGCACCGATGGTCCTCGGGCAGTCTAGGCCTATAGCAGCATAACTAAGGGATGGTTCAGGGTTGCCTGAAGCCAGCCCTAACTATATGCTTTGTCAAAGAGGAAGGTTTTAAGTCTAGCTTTAAAAGTACAGAGAGTGTCTGCCTCCTGAACCCAGACTGGGAGCTGGTTCCACAGCAGAGGAGCTTGATAGATAAAGGCTTTGCCTCCCATTCTGCTTTTGGAAACTCTGGGAACCACAAGTAGACCTGCATTCTGAGAGCGAAGTGGTCTATTGGGATAATATGGTACTATGAGGTCTTTGAGGTATGAAGGAGCTTGATTATGAAGGGATTTGTATGTGAGAAGAAGGATTTTAAATTCTATTCTGTATTTTACAGGGAGCCAATGAAGAGAAGCTAATATAGGAGAAATATGATCTCTCTTGCTCGTTCATGTCAGCACTCTGGCTGCGGCATTCTGGATTAACTGGAGACTTTTTATGGAGATACTGGAACATCGAGATAGTAATGTGTTACAGTAGTACCTAGCCTTGAGGTAACAAATGCATGGACTAGTTTTTCTGCATAATTTTGAGACAGGATGTTCCTAATTTTAGCAATATTGCACAGGTGAAAGAAGACAGTTTAGAGATCTGTTTTATGTGTGAGTTAAAGGACATGTCCTAGTCAAAAATAACTCCAAGGTTTTTCACAGTAGGGCTGTAGGCCAGGGCTATGTCATCTAATGTAGCTATAATTTTAGAAAAGTTATTTCTGAGGTTTTTAGGCCCAAATACAATAACTTCTGTTTTCTCTAATTTCTTCTTTAATTTGTTGGGTTTTTAGTTTTAGTTTTTGTAGAGTGCCTTGAGATGATTTGTATTGTGACTTGGCGCTATACAAATAAAATTGAATTGAATTGAATTGAATTGAATTGAATTGAATTGAATTGAATTAAAATATTAGTCATGGAAACACTTTAAAAATATTTACTCTTTAAACATGGCAGATTTAGAGGTAGGTGTTGATTATTCTCATTATCAAACCTCATGAACATGAACAGGCGGAATTGTCCAGTCCAAATTTGTGCAGGAAGAGAATTTGGTCTTGAACTTGGTGTCATATATGACAGAACATAAAAATGTTTCTGCCTGACCTTCAGTATCTGTCAAGTGTTACACAAGGTTTTTCAAGTAGAGACGAGTCTTAAAAGTCAATATTTTTAGCTGATGCTTTTGCAGTTTTGACAGTAAATCTGTATCTGCATTAACAATATGCAGTAAAAGTCAAGCAAAATTTTGAACACTTTTGTGTGTGTCTCCCTGGCATTTCTCAGTCCATCCTCTTTTATTATTTTCTTTGTATAAATCAATACTCCTCTTTCTTGTGGTCTGTCTTCAAATGTCAGCTGTATTTATCTTGAGAGAAAAATGAATAGAGAAACTGCAGACAGAAAATAACTATAGTGGTGGTGTGCAATATATATTTCACTGAAAGTGTGTAAGCCCAAAGAAACTGTGTGTCCTAGAGGTGTGTCATCACACAGCCTGTTGAGTTTAGTTCCTGAAAATCTCACCTGCTGTGGCAGATCCTAGGCTTACATTGGACAGGACCTGAAATGTCCATAAGCAGCCTTTCAACCAGCTTTCAGTCTGTCTTTTTCTATTTCAAATGGAACTTGTCACTCCTGTGCATATCACTAGATGCTACCAGACTTTTCCTCCTGTGCACTAAAAGCCAGGGCTGCTCCTAAAACACAAATTATTGAGTCACCCAACTCACCAATCAATGGAAACTGCCCCTACAAACATGGCCCCATAGGTTTTTTGAAGGCAGTGGATCACCTTTTCTTGATAATGGAGATATAGAAGTTTTCTGCTACTTCCTCAAAATGTTAAAATAAAACTGTCTAGTGGTGGCAGTAATTAGAAGAAGCAGCGCATCAGGAGACGACAAAGTCCATGTTACAAGAAGGTCGGGGTGGACAGTTGGGTCAGAAAACACAAGTCTCTCCTCCAGAAAAAAGGTGTTCAATTCTAGTGTGAGACCTTATGTTTTCTATGTGTTGTTGACATATTTCAGTGTAAAACTGAAAAGTCTTACCCACTGATGATGTTAGAGGAAAGGTCAGGTCAATGGGTTATCAAAGTCAGATGACTTCATCCTCTGGGGATAAACTAATGGCACATTATTTAGAATAACAGTTAATTTCATCTTCATGGCTGTTCTGTTTACTAAATGTGGTGTACAAGGAAAATGGGCAAAACAATACAAACAGTTTAAATCCCTTTATCCACCCACTTTCTGCTGTCTGGGGAGTCACAGGTAAAAAACCTGGATAATCTCATTGGTCTGGGATGTAGTTGGTTTCAAATGGAAAGGCAAATAAAGACCCTAATGAACTTACATTTTGTATTAGGCAAATAGAAGTGTCACATCTAGAAGAAAAACAAAGGGACAAATTAAAAATGAACATTTTCAACAGTAGCAGCAATCCTGCTGACATAGTAATAGCTCAATTAACCACCTAAACACAACTTGAGTGGGAAGAAAAATGCAACAAGGGGGAATAAATGAATCTTAATGCATAACACTTGAGATAACTGAATTAATGAAATCTGCTGTGACATGCATGCTACCAGAAAACTGTCAAACTTAGACAGCAAGTAACCTTTGAACTTACATTCCTTATATTTCTTCATATTTTGTTGTGCAGTGTGGTTAAGGTTAGGCATATGGGTTAAGGTCAGGGGTGGGTCCGCCCCTAACCTTAACCTTAACCCATTAAATATCTAACCCACCCATAACCCTAACTTAGGGCTAGGGTCTAGGGAATCAATTATGGCACTGAGTGTCCTCACAAATGTAGAAGTGCATGTAGAAGTGCACTGGGCAGAAGACACCAGGAACATGCTGAGAATGGAAAGAGTTTAAAGTGAGCTCACAGCTTGTTTTTATTTATGTTTGTCTGCTCAGCCATCTGTCTCTGCTGATTCACTGAGAGTTTACTGAAGGCTGATATATACTTTTTTAGTGAAGTTGTCATATATTCGAGTTGTATTGTAAACTGCAATGTGTGTTCTCTGTTCTGACAGCATCATTGGTTTGTTTGAAACCAATAAATACTCACTTCCAGACAAAAGCTACAGCTGCATTTACATGGAGCCTGGTACTCTACTAATAATGGGAATAAACTGGTATCCTGTGACCACCTCAGTGGGAACAGACTGGCTTGGTTCGGCGCAATCAGAAGGGGTTGAGGAGGGGGTCAGGATGAGTCTGACGCTCCAGATGTTTGGTTCACAGCTGTCTCCATCATTCTCTACTGTCCTGCTCATTTTTGTCTTCTGTTTTCCTCACACTGATTCACTCTAGTCAGTCCAACAAAGCTCTACAGTAATTGATCGCTTGTCCCGGCCCTCTGCCATGACCTGTTCGGCTTTCCACCTACATCACCAAGATGTGTGCTGCCTTGTTTAATCAGCCATGCTGGGGGTATCACTGACCGGACTGCACCACAGTCCCCAGAAAGTTCTTGGTGACAGCAAACAGAACTGATTGGAATGCGGCCCTGTCTGCTGACCTGTCTCATCTTGACACTGGCCAAGTAGGCTAATTCATAAAAACAGAGTGGTTCAGTTTAGGCACTGATGGAACTGTGTTGATCTCTCTGTTGAAAATCCAGACAACAAAGTGAAGCTTTGGCATCTGTATAAGCAGAAAACGCACTTGTCAGGTCAAAGCATCAATATTTGAGATAGGTGGACAGTCAAGCAGAGACAGATGATTCATATCTTTTCCCTCCTGGCATGTTTGCCAGTGTTCTTAAAAACATCCGACAGATGTACCAGATGTTGTCTCCCCTGATTTGAATGCTGAACTTATAAAAAAAAAAAAAAAAAAAAAATTAAAATAATTTTAAAATAAAGTCGATTTCTGATTTCTCCTGGTATTAAGATACTAAACACGCAGTTTTACATCATCATAACATTTGCAATTTTAGGTGTATGTCTCCCTACACTTTGCATGGCTGTGATTAATACTTTCTGTCATTATCACAAAATAATTCATTTATTAAGTGACTGAGTGGAGAGAGAACTGTAATTCTATATTGATCAACATTAATATTTCATATTTTCCTAACTAAGAATTTAGTGTTAATCATTGCCAAAGCAAAATATCCTACAAATATCTGAATAATGCTTATGTTTTGTTGTCTCATCCTTGCTACCCACTGCAGTTAAATCTGCAACCAGAGTCAGTTCAACTATGTAGTGATTAAAAAACTGCGCAGCCACATTCATTCATCTTATCATTTGTATCAGCACCCAACATGGTTTTCTGTGCACAGTTTAGCTCCTTGCACAAATCGGTAGCAGGCAGCGTATAGACCAGTCACTGCCAGGCAGCATATAGACCGGTCAGTGCCAGGTAGCCTAAGTCCTGATATTTCACAGATCTCAAGTCATTTCAATGTCATCTCAAGACATTTTTGAAATGCCCTGACTTTTTCACTGGACTGTAGAAGGGTTAAGACTTGTACCTTCTGGTCCTGGAGCTGTATATTGCTGATGTGCAGTTACTGGCCCCACCAACCTGCAGTGTCGATTTGTTGTTTATTGTTGCTGTTCTTTTCTCTCTCCTCTATCCACTCACCCCAACCAGTTGAGGCAGATGGCCCAAACTGAGCCCGGTTCTGCTGAAGGTTTTTTCTTCCGTTAAAGGGAGTTTTTCCTCTCCACTGTCGCCAAATGCTTGCTCATAAGGGATTTGTTGGGTTTTTAGTTTTAGTTTTTGTAAAGTGCCTTGAGATGATTTGTATTGTGATTTGGCGCTATACAAATACAATTGATTTGATTTGATTTGATTTGAGCTATCTCCACTGTTATCTGATAATAGTTTTACCATAGCATTTTAGGGCAGTATTTTACCAATACTGCCCTATTGCCCCCTGTGGCCATTAAATGTTGCTGGTTTGTAGCTGCTGCCAATTTGAAGCAGGAGAAGGAGAAAAAGAGGCTCTTAGCTCTGTAAACCATCATTAAAACATCAGCAGCAGCGCTGATGCTGTGGGACTTTGATAGGTTTAACAACTTGTTCCGGGACTCACCAAATACATGATACTGTTCCCAAGTTGTTTTGCAGATAGTAACTTCATGTTTGCAACAAGCACCATTACAGTTTGCAGCATCTGATTTCACACTGATGTTGTAGAGCACTGCATACTGCATATGTGTAGGCAATATGTCTAAAAATATTGTCTAAAATATTTCCACCAAATTAGGGCAAACCAAACTCATGTAAAAACCATTCTGGAACATTAACATTTATTAAAACTAAATATGAATGTGACATTTTACATCTTATCTCCTACGGCTACATCTCTCCTCAACCAATGAGATTAAGTTTATTATGGATTGCTGCGTTTCGGTGTCATTAATAAATTATGTAGAATCTATCCATGCAGCATTTAAATGCATTGTAAAACAAAATGACTGGATGGTAATGTGCAAGCAAAGAACAATTCCCAGAACAGAAAATAAAATATAATTGGTTTTAGCATACAGAAATTCAATGTCCCATTCATTATTTTAGAAATGTTATAGCACTTAGCAAAATTTCTTTGTGTGTGTGTGTGTTTGTGTGTGCGCGTATCCTCCACTGGTACATCACAATAACACACAAATAAATTATGCATCAGAAACAGCATTAGGGTTTGGTATTGTGTCATTTTTGCATTATTGACATTTGACATTTTAAGGTCATTTTGGATGAACATGGTTGCTTGACATTTCACTGTGTCATTGTCTGAGTCATGTTATTGGACACAGTATGCCTGACGAAGTTGTGTTTTAATTTAAGACGTTTTTTCACTGAGTGAACAGGCAGCTGAGCTCAATATTAAACACCAGTTAACTGGAACAACAAAAGCAAAATGAAATATTTTATATGTAAAGTGCCTTGAGGTGACTGTTTTATGATTTAGCGCTATACAAATTAACTGAACTGAGTTTGATTTGAATTGAGTTGAATTCATTTGAATTCAGTTGAACTGAAAATGATTGAAAGGTCCAAGTTAGCTTTAATTTTAGTTGTGGTTTGAAATGTTACACAATGCAGATTTAAACTGCACTGTCCTTTTTTTCTCATCCACCCCTTCCTATCTTCATAGCTTCTCCCTGGGTGACTTCTGAAGAGGCACCAATGGGAAACAGTGCAGACTAGTTAGTAGCAGGCACAGACAATTGTGGAAATGAGCTTAAACTTTCAGAGGTGCCAGATAAAAGCTGCTTCCCAAGATCAGCTTCTTTAATTTTTTTAGGTTTTCTATTTGTTTCTGTACGAAAAAGGCCTTTTCGCATCCCTGCTGATGAAACCTTCTCTACAACGGAGGATTACTGGCTGCTGATGCCTCCCACAGTCAAGGTGCCTAAACAGGGAGATTACCGGTAACTGTACACTGGGTTCTTTTGTTTGAATGTGCACATGTAAGAAAAAGAGGCTGCAGGATGAATGTGTGTGCATGGAGGCAGAATAATGTGTGAAGATTTTTTTGTATTTGAAGATGAAGAAACACTTAATTAGGTTTATTTTGGGCATGAATGTATGTCTTCTTTCAATTCTGAGTCATTTTCAGATGAGAATATTTTATTTGAAGCATTAAATAATGTAAAATCTCAAAATTTATGAAATCAAATCATTTTATATCTGGAGCAAGTGTGCTGCAGTGTCCATTCCTCTGCCATGGAAAACAGGTTTTTGTTCAACCAACCATTCAGCTAAGCTCACTAATTAGAGGCCTCCCTCCTTAACTGAAGGTAATTAGTGAAATCAAATGCTAGGTTTGGTTTTAATCTAATTCTGTATGAGGGAGCCGCTAAACTCACCCAACAATGTTTAAATCAGATCAACGTCTGGGGCATGAAGTCTGTCAATTTCCTGCTTTTAGTCAGGTGACAACAAAACCTTGCAAAGTTAATAATCTCCAGATTGGCCAAAAGAGACTTTGCTGTCTAAAACAACCGAACACGTTTAAAAACTTTTAGGTACCCCCTCCCTTTTGTGCACATAGGTCACTTTAAAAAGTTGCACAGCCATTACCAAAAAAATCTGGCTAACAATAATAGTATTAAACAAGTCAACCTTTTAATTTCCTATTTATTTAGACCAGTTACATATTTAAGGCAGCTATACAGTACAGTGCTGTCTGTTGTGGCATGTCCAGTAAAATCCTGGATTCAATCATAGTGTCACAGTTTTGAGGCACGCTATGTGGCGTGATTAATCTCTGCTTAGTAGCTCTGGAAAAACAAAAGATGCAAGCATCAACTTATGATAAACATTTTTAAGGAACAATAAACATACTTTAGACAGAGCCATGCAACCTGTTCTGCAAGCTGACTGAGTGGTTTTTAAGCTTCTGCATTTTGACACGGCATCTCTTTAGCAGTCACAGACACAGATAAGCTCTCAGTGCATGTGTCACACAGATCACAACCAGAGTTTTCCAGTGTGTGTTTTCTAAAAAAGAAAAGCATATGTCAAAAGATTTTTGAGGTACACCTCAATATCATGTTATTCCGTTCTACGAACCAACAGCATCACTTTACTCAGTTTCAAATCACAATACAAATCATTTCAAGGAACTTTACAAAAACACAAAACCCAATAAATCCCTTATGAGCAAGCACTTGGTGACAGTGGAGAGGAAAAACTCCCTTTAACAGAAGACACATCAAATAGATACTCAAGGTTGATGGGGTCAGTAACTACACATCAGCGATATACAGCTCCAGGACCAGGGACACCTGCAGAAGGTACAGAGAGAATAGAGAGAGAGGGAGAGAGCACAAACTAGGGGAGAGAGAGAGCACAAGGTTAGTGACATTCAATGGTGGAATATACATGTGAGGGGGGAGGAGAGGAACAGAGGGGAAGGGAAGGGAGGGTAGGGGATGGGAGGGGAGCACAGTGACCGATGGTCCTCGGGCAGTCTAGGCCTATAGCAGCATAACTAAGGGATGGTTCAAGGTTACCTGAATCCAGCCCTAACTATACGCTTTGTCAAAGAGGAAGGTTTTAAGTCTTGCCTTAAAAGTACAGAGAGTGTCTGCTTGGAGGCAAATCTCAGGTCAAAGGATGGCAAATTTAATAGGCAAGGCAACGGGCAAAGCAACAGAGTCACAACAGGAGCATATGGCCTGCAGGACGGGTCAATATCGATTGACCACGAGCACAGAAAATGATCAGCTTTTGTATCAGTTGAACAGCATTAATTTACACATCAGTCACTCACATGTAAATCATGCCGGCAGGATGGCATACATAATATAATTAGTGTCTCCCTGACTTTCCGTCTGCTTCCTTGTGACTACAAAGCCGTGTTAAGAGTCTTTGTTGAATTAACATATGACACAAAAGGGAGGTAGTAGACATTTGTCTGTCAAGGTATACATTTCCCTCACATATCCCTCCTTTTATCATTCTATGATAACCACAGCTAAAAAGGTTAAAACAATGGTCAGGATTTTTTAAGGCAGAGCAAAAATCAGGATGTTTTCTCAGGAATGTTAATTCACAAAGACTTTCATAGCATTTTGTCACTTATTTTTTTGAGGGTATAAATTTCTCTCACACCTCCCATTCTGCTTTTGGAAACTCTGGGAACCACAAGGAGACCTGCACTCTGAGAGCAAAGTGCTCTATTGGGATAATATGGTACTATGAGGTCTTTAAGGTATGAAGGAGCTTGATTATGAAGGGATTTGTATGTGAGAAGAAGGATTTTAAATTCTATTCTGTATTTTACAGGGAGCCAATGAACAGAAGCTAATATGATCTCTCTTGCTAGTTCCTGTCAGGACTCTGGCTGCAGCATTCTGGATTAACTGGAGGCTTTTTATGGAGATACTGGGACATCCAGATAGTAATGAGTTACAGTAATCTAGCCTTGAGGTAACAAATGCATGGACTAGTTTTTCTGCATCATTTTGAGACAGGATGTTCCTAATTTTGGCAATGTTGCGTAGGTGAAAGAATGCAGTTCTAGTGATTTGTTTTATGTGTGAGTTAAAGGACATGTCCTGGTCAAAAATAACTTAGGCCCAAATACAATAACTTCTGTTAAGTAGAAAGTTACTGGTCATCCAGGCCTTTATGTCAGTTAGACACGCTTGAAGTCTGGTTAACTGGTTTGTGTTAACAGGTTTCAGAGATAGATACAACTGAGTGTCATCTGCATAGCAGTGGTAATAGAATGCTTCCTAATAACACTGCCTAAAGGAAGCATGTACAGAGTGAACAGAATCAGTCCTAGCACAGAGCCTTGTGGAATTCCATAACTAACTTTTGTGCGTGTGGAAGGTTCATCATGGACATGAACAAACTGGAATCTGTCCGATGAATAGGATTGGAACCATGCTTTTCTCTCTCCTCTATCCACTCCCCCCAACCGGTTGAGGCAGATGGCCACCCAAACTGAGCCCGGTTCTGATGGAGGTTTTTTCCTTTGTTAAAGGGAGTTTTTCCTTTCCACTGTCTTTTTTGTAAAGTGCAAGAATCTGTCCGATAAATAGGATTGTAACCATTTTAATGCTGTTCCTCTGATACCAGTCACATGCTCCAGTCTCTGTAATAAGATGTTGTGGTCAATAGTGTCGAATGCAGCACTAAGGTCTAGGAGGACAAGTATAGAAACAAGTCCATTATCTGAGGCTAAGAGAAGATTGTTGGTGACTTTCAACAGTGCTGTTTCTGTACTATGATGTGATTTAAATCCTGATTGAAAATCTTCAAATAGTTCATTCCTGTGTAAGTGGTCTGATAGCTGCTTAGCAACAGCTATTAGAAATAAATGGTAGGTTGGATATTACTCTATAATTAGCCAAGACTCATGGATCAAGACTAGGCTTTTTGAATAAGGGTTTGATTACTACAGTCTTAAAGGCCTGTGGTACCTGACCTGATACTAGTGATAAATTTACTAAGTCTAATAAAGATGAGTTAATTAATGGCAGTCTAGTCGGGATGGGGTCTAAGAGACACCTTGATGATTTAGATGAAGCAAATACTGATGTGAATTCAGAGAGATCTATGGGAGAGAAGCACTCTAAACATAACTGAGGTCTTACAGATGATTCAAGAGCTACTGTAGTAGAAGATTCATTTATTGCAGGTATAGGAAGCATCTGCTGAATTTTTATCTCTAATAGTTGTGAAGAAACTCATAAAGTCATCACTGCTGAGAGCTAAGGGAACACTGGGCTCAACAGAGCTGTGACTTTTTGTCAGCCTGGCTACAGTGCTGAAAAGAAACCTGGGATTGTTTTTATTTTCCTCTATTAGTGATGAATAGTATGCAGTTCTGGCTTTACGGAGAACTTTTTTATATGTTAATAAACTGTTTTTCCAGGCTAGAAAAAAATTCCTCTAAATCTGTGGAATGCCACTTCCTTTCCAGCCTTCGTGATACCATGAGGCTAATCTCCTCTGATTCACTAACTTCTTTTTCAGAGGGGCCACAGTATCAAGCGTTTCATGCAGTGAGGCTACAGCACTGTCAACAATATGATCAATTTGATAGGGAGTGGGATTGAGGCAGCTGCCCTCCACTGTGTTGGCACATGGCATAGAAGTAAAGATGGAATAACTTTCTTAAATTTATTTACAGCATTGCCAGATAAACATCGGCTGTAGTGGAATTTTCTTCCAAATGCTGCATGATCTGTTATCTTAAATTCAAAAGTTATTAAAGAATGATCTGACAAAATAAGATTTTGGGGGAAAACTATTAAATGTTCAATTTCGAAGCCATAGGTCAGAACAAGATCAAGGATGTGATTGAAACAGTGGGTGGGCTTATTAACATTTTGAGTGAAACCAATTGAATCTAATATAGAATTAAATGCAGTGCTGAGAGTATTATTTTCAACATCTACATGAATGTTAAAATCTCCCACTATAATGACGTTATCGGAACTAAGCACTAAATCAGACAGGAAGTCTGGAAATTCAGTTAAAAACTCTGAGTAAGGGACAGGTGGACGGTACACAATGACAAGTAGAACTGGTTTTTGTGTTTTCCAGTTTGGATGTGAGAGACTAAGAGTGAGTTATAACTGTTCTGAGGATGAAAGTTTAATAATAAGTTTGAGTGTAAGATTGCAGCTACTCCTCCACCTCGACCTGTGCTTCAAAGAACATGACAATTTTTATGACTGAGGGGGGTTGATTCATTCAGACTGACATATTCATCCTGCTGCAGCCAGGTTTCATTAAGACAGAGTAAGTCAGTGGTGATCAGTTATCAAATCATTTACTAACAGAGATATAGATGAAAGAGACTTAATATTTAATAATCCACATCTGACTGTTCTGTTTTTCTGTTCAATAAGAGGAGTAGTCTTAATTTTCATTAGGTTTTTATGAATAACTCCTCTTGTATTAACTTCTGATTTATTTGATTTATATGTTCGAGGGGCAGACACAATCTCTATGTGGTTTGAGGGGTGTGACGGTTCTTAGGAATTTGCAGAGACGCATTTGAGTCATTTGAGATTGTCAAACTTTAGGTTGCCTAATAAACTCGGCCAACTTTCTAGAGATGAGAGCTGCACCATTCAAAGTGGGATGGATCCCCTCGCTACCAGACCGGGTTTTCCCCAGAAACTGGCCCAATTGTCTATGAAGCTCACATCGTTTGCTGGACACCACCAATCTATTAGAAACGTGAACAGGCAGGTGATGAGCCATGGGCTTCTGCTTAGGAGTATGTTTCCGTCGGACCGTCACCCAGGCTAATTCTCCGTGCTGCTCCGGAGCTGCCCTTGGACCGCTAACAGACCCTGAGCCTGAGCTTGGTGGCTCCACACCTGCTAACGGGACTAAGCTAGATGGCTTTTGTTCAAAGGTGCGGAGCCGTGCTTCCAAATGAGTGATTCTCGCCTCCAAAGCTAGCAGAACCTTACACTTAACCTTACAAGTATCATTATCACTAAAGGAGGAAGAGGAATAACTAAACATGTGGCACACGGAGCAGGAAAGAGAGAGAGAGGGAGAAGCCATGTTTCTAGGTAGCTAAGCTAACTGGTAGGCTAATAAATGCTGAGTCTGGGAATGGCAATGAATACCGGTAAAAATAGAAAGGTACTTGACAAGTACCGGAATGTAGCAGTAAATGAATTGTTTAGTTTGTTTTTAGGTGTGTTAGACTATAGCTAGTCTGTTGCTAATCTGTAGACAAACTATGCAACACACACAGCACGACACGCTTGGAATAGGAAGTGATTCACTTACCCGGAAACAGTTCCTCCAATTATTCATTATACCATACTATGTTATTATCAAGTTGTATTGTTTTTTCTCGCTCTGTTAGTAAGGGTATACCAATAAAAAATATGTTTCAACAGGAGATGGGGTTGTATCGGGTGCGCTTGTGGACAAATGGTGAATAGGAGAAGAGCGTGATAAAGGTAAGAGAGAGAAGGCGCAATGCATATGTTTTTTTAAGCAGAATGATGTGTTTTATGGTAATCCCAAAGCTAGAGCGCTGTTACAATGGTGACGGCTGTCTGTTTTAGTGTATATGGCTGCCGTGCACTACAGCGAATATAATACCACTATTAAAAATGGCGCTGCGTGACGTTTGCAGAAAACAGATCAGAACTACAGTATGGCAGAATAACTCATGAGAGGCGTAGTGTCAGGTCCCGGAAACCAGGTTTCCGGTGCTGGGATTTTATTTTGAAGGGACAAGGGGAAATGTTTTGGGTGCTATGTCCTCAGCTTGGTTTGATTACTGATCTGTGTCACCTGCGGACCTGGCTTAAGTAGCAGGGATCGTGGGGACACAGATCGCCGGATTGTTTGTTACCATTACTCCCGTGTGGATTCACGCTTCGGCAGTATATGCTCTGTGGTTAATTGTTTGCTTTGATCGGAGGAATCAACAGCTTACGGCAAGTGACTTTTTCATTCGTTTCGCGGATACGGCTCAGAGGAGCTAGCTCTTGTACTGTTGTTCACATGAAGAGGAATAGACTCGGCGTGGGGGACGCTTTCTCTCCTGTGGATTACTATTTTGACTGTCGTTGTCATTAAACCGGCACCTACTGTGCTCCCGCTCCGGAGCGGGTTCAGGTGCGAGCACTGTTTCTGTTACTGTGTCTCTCCTTTATTAACCTGGTTTTTTCCTGTTTCCTGTTTTCCGAGTCTGGAGAGAGCCCGGCCTCTGGTAGGCCCCAGAGGGATCCATACACCGTCAGATATTGCTCTGCGGACCCGAGACGGACATATCACCTCCATCTCCGAGGACCAGTCCGGCTGTACCGGTACTGGCCGTTGGAGAAACCAACACCTGCCGACTCTTTTGGTTCATCACTCATCACCACTGGCCTTCAACCACGATCCACACTTCATTCATTGTACTGCATTTAATAAACTTTGGTATAATCTGCTTCAGTGTCCTGGGTACTTGTGTTAGACGGGGTTGTGATCCATACAAATTGATACACAAATCATGACAGAACAATCCGGCCAGAACATGGATCACGCTTCGCCTGCATCGGTGCCCTGGAAGTCTGGAGTGGAGTCTGCCCTTTTTGCCCACGAAGAGAAGTTAACCCTCTGGGGTCTGAGGGGGTTTTTGGGGCCTGGACAAATTTTGACATGTCCTGACATTTTTGCTTTTTTCAGTGTTTTTTAAACATATTAATGTCTAAAGTCTAATAACACTGTAATCAGCACAAAATTGGCTACAATAATATGTGAGCTTCAAGTTTATACATTATTGTGTTTTTGAGAAAAAAGTGTTTATGCATGGTTAGTGAAAAACTACAATTTTTTACTCACTGAAATAAGACCATAAAACACAAACAGAACATTGGTTCACAAGACTTTGGAGACCAGCATGTTGTAGGCTAAAGTGTTTACTTCAGAGTGCTGTGAATGTCATCTTGTTCACACATTCACAGTAAACAATACACTGATTTAAATTTTCTAAGACACTTTTTGTCCAGAAAGGCCATATGCAAGAGGGTGTGGCTCAGGATGAATAGTCTGAGAACACAAAAGACGCACTGAACGTCCAGACAAAGCCGCGCATAATGACCCTTTCAGTCAATGTAGATGGGACGGATTAGTGCTGTACAATACAACACAATGAGGAGCCAAACGATCCTCATTTGAGTTAGAATCAGTGTTTTTACTCTGAGGACAAGCTAAACTGTTTGTCTCTGTGTGGAATGTAAGGAGCGCCGCTTCACGTGCGTAACGCGCCATCATCCAAACGCGCCGAAAAAGTGAGTAAATTCTATGATGAAGTTTGATATTTTGTGTCATTTCTCGGGGGCGTGCACATATTTACCTGGTTCACCTGAGATTATTTACATGTGAACAGTGGACAGTGTACAAGGCGGGACCGCATTACCTGTAATGAGGTGAGACGGGAAAAACGGACTTCTCCTTACGTTCATACGGATTAAATAAAAAGTGATGATTTGTTTTCGACTTGAATTGTTTCACTCAAAAGAAAACATTTCAAGCTTTCTAGCCATATAATTCTTATTTTTATGAGCCAAGTATTCGCTGAGATTCTGGTTGTTTTATTTACGCGTCTGTGAAGAGAAATGGCAGAGACAGAAAAGTCCGAGAGCGCACCCTGTCGGCTTTCTTTATTTAAAAAAAGCACAACATTTTGTTGTTATTATGATGGTATACCACTAAAACTAGACCATTTACAGATTTTAATGATATACTTCTTTTATCTGTACGATCAGAATTGACGGAGTAATTTGAGTTTGTTTCGGCCTTATCAGAAAAAGATGCGTCAAAACGTGCCGGCGCGTGCGTCGACCCCAGAGGGTTAAATAACATTCCCAGTCTGTGGACCAGATTGCAGGACAAATGTCCCAGCTGCTACGGGATTTTTCCGCTCGGCAGCCAGTAGTTGCCCAGGGTCCTGCTCCACTACCGGAGGGAGGCCCCCGAGGAGCAGGCAAACTTAAGTTGTCTCACCCAGCCCGCTACAGCGGGGAAGCAGGGGTGAGTCGCACATTTTTAACCCAATGTGAACTAAACTTTTCTATGCAGCCCTCTAGTTTTCCAAATGAACAGGCTAAGGTAGCATATACGCTATCGTACCTGGACAGAGAGGCGGCAAAGTGGGGAACTGCGGCGTGGAGGCGCCGAGCGCCATGCTGCGCCTCGTTCGAGGAATTCGGAAAACAATTGGTTCTCATTTTTGACCCGGTTCAGCCGGAGGTGGAGGCAACAACTCGACTCGCCAGACTCAAGCAAGGCATTTAGCCATTACGCAAGTTCAGTTTCAGATGTTGGCAGAGGAGAGCCCTTGGGATCGGGCATCTCTTTATGATCATTTTTATTTAGGCCTCAATGAACGATTAAAAGACGATTTAGCTCATCAACCTAAGCCTAGTAGCTTAGACGACCTCATCGACACGGTTTCTCGCCTAGATCAACGTTACCTTGAACGACAGATGGAGATTCGTGGAACTGGAAGACGTCGAGAGGTTTGGGGACCATACCGAGGATTCGGTGCCGATGCAGCTCGACCGGGGCCGTGTTGGGGCGGAGGAACTTGACCGAAGACAAAGGTTGCGTCTGTGCTTCTACTGCGGTGGGGAGGGACACACCGCAGCAACCTGTCCAGGAAAAGGGGACGGCTCAGCAGGACCGGGGGGGGCCCTGCTGAGCCACACAGGAAGCCCTCGAGTTGGGACTCGTGTCCTCACAACGGTGTTCTTAGGATCGCCACCAAATCGTTTAAGGTGGGAGGTTTTAATTGACTCTGGTGCTGATGTTAATTTTATCTCCAGGACACTATTACCCAGGTTGGGTGTTGGGACTACTAGACTTTCACGTCCGTTGGAGGTGAGGTCACTTAATGAAGTGAAATTACACCGTGTTACCGAGATTTCTGACTCTGTGTTTCTAGTTAGATAGAGGAGAAGGTGACTTTCCATGTAATCGACACGCCCAGTCCTGCGGTGGCTCTGGGGATCAGATGGTTACAGAGACACAACCCCCATATAGACTGGAACTCGGGCAAGATACTGTATTGGAGCCCATCCTGCCACAGCACCTGTATACACAACGCTGTCATGGCTGAACGGGTTCAGCCGCCAGTCGGGTATACACCCGATTTGTCCCTGGTTCCAGCATGCTATCACGACCTTCAAGAGGTATTCAACAAAGATAGGGCAATGTCCCTTCCACCCCATAGACCTTATGATTGTTCCATAGACCTTTACTCCGGGGCGGTTCCCCCCAAGGGCCGCTTGTATCCCCTGTCTCGAGGGGAGAAGGAGGCTATGGAGAAATACGTTCAGGAGTCCTTAGCCTCAGGGATTATTAGACCTTCCCGTTCTCCTGCAGGGGCGGGGTTCTTTTTTGTTGATAAGAAGGACAGGGGTTTGAGGCCCTGTTTAGATTTCCGGGGGTTGAACGACATCACAATAAAGAATAGATATCCCCTCCCGCTGCTAGCTTCAGCTTTTGAGCTTCTCCAGGACGCTAAGATTTTCACCAAGCTGGACTTAAGGAATGCCTACCACTTGGTGCGTATCAGAGAAGGAGACGAATGGTAGACGGCCTTTAACACTCCGTCGGGCCATTATGAGTATTTGGTAATGCCGTTTGGGCTAACCAATGCTCCCGCCGTGTTCCAGAATCTGGTCAATGATGTACTTGCAGACATGCTGAACAAGTTCGTCTTTGTTTATCTGGACGACATACTTGTCTACTCCAATTCTGAGGCCGAATACATCCAGCACGTACGGGCTATTTTGCAGCGGCTGCTGCAGAATCGCCTGTACGCTAAGCAGGAGAAATGTGAGTTCCACACCTGGAAAACCTCGTTCCTTGGGTTCATGATCCAACCAGGTGAGATCTCGATGGACCCAGACAAGGTACGAGCAGTAAAGGAGTGGCCAACCCCCAGTTCCAGGAAGCAGCTGCAGAGTTTCCTGGGATTTGCAAATTTTTATAGGAGATTCATTAAGAATTACAGTGGGGTGGCTGCCCCTCTTCATCGCCTAACCTCCACCAAGAGCCGCTTCTCTTGGTCTAGTGACGCCCAAGAGACATTTGACAATCTGAAGAACCTGTTTACCTCTGCGCCCCTCCTCAGGTTCCCAAAGCCGGACCTGCCGTTTTTGGTGGAGGTAGATGCTTCCAACACCGGGGTGGGGGCAGTTATCTCCCAAAGGGACCCAGAGGATTCTAAGATTCATCCTTGTGCCTTTTTTTCGAAGAAGCTTTCGGAAGCTGAAAGGAATTATGACGTGGGCAACAAGGAGCTGTTAGCGGTCAAGCTGGCCTTAGAGGAGTGGAGACACTGGCTGGAGGGGGCCAAATACCCTTTTACTGTTTTTACTGACCACAAGAACTTGGAGTATTTGAGATCTGCGAAGAGGTTGAATGCTCGCCAGGCCCGGTGGGCTATATTTTTTGAACGTTTTGATTTTACCTTATCTTTCAGACCGGGGTCACAGAACAGTAAGGCTGACGCCTTGTCCAGACTCCACGCCCCTCCTGAGTTAGAGGAGGAGCCTAAATTCATCCTTCCTGCTCCTGCACGCCTGGGGGTCGCCAGAATTCCCCTGGAACGGGACATCGCTCGAGCCGCAGGTAACGCCAGACCGAGTGCTTGCCCTACTAACTGCCTGTTTGTCCCAGTTCGTTTCCGTTCCAGGGTCCTGGAGCTCAGCCACGACTCCCACCTGCATGTCCACCCGGGCATCAACCGGACGCTGAAGGTACTTTCGCAACGGTTCTGGTGGCCTACGGTACGGACGGATGTCTGACGCTACATCGCCGCCTGCGCGACCTGCGCGAGGGCCAAATCTACACATCGCCCACCGGCGGGATTGCTTCACCCTCTACCGACACCCAAGCGCCCGTGGTCCCATATCTCAGTGGATTTTGTAACTGGACTGCCCGCATCTAGAAGTATGACCACTATCTTAACTGTTGTGGACCGGTTTTCTAAGATGGTCCACTTTGTGCCCCTCCCGCAGCTGCCGTCAGCCCCAGCCATGGCCCAGCTCCTGGTGGAGCACGTGTTCCGGCTCCATGGCCTACCCGAAGACATTGTTTCAGACAGGGGGCCTCAATTTGTTGCCCGTTTTTGGAAGGAGTTCTGCAGGCTCCTGAAGATCTCGGTGAGCCTCTCCTCCGGTTTCCACCCTCAGACCAACGGACAGGCGGAGAGGCTCAACCAAGAACTGGAGACTGGTCTGCGGATCCTATGTGCAGACGACCCTGCCTCTTGGGTGAGTAAGCTGGTTTGGGTGGAGCACGCCCACAACAGCATCCCCACCACAGCCACTGGATTGTCCCCGTTCCAGGTAGTACATGGTTTTCAGCCCCCCTTGTTCGAAAATCAGGACCTGGACTCCACTGTGCCGTCTGCTGCGGCGGCGGTGCGGCGCTGCCACCTGGCCCTGCGGAGGGACACACAACAGCTCCTTCGCTCTGTATCTTCCTACTCCTCACAGGCTGACAGGAGAAGAATGGCACCCCCGAGGTATCCTTCCCCATATCCCGAGTGTTAAGCCCCGTAGTGGTCACGCTGAAGCTGCCACCTACGATGAGGATTCATCCGACCTTCCATGTCTCCCGCATTAACCCTCTGGGGTCGACGCACGCGCCAGCGCGTTTTGACGCATCTTTTTCTGATAAGGCCGAAACAAACTTAAATTACTCCGTCAATTCTGATCGTACAGATAAAAGAAGTATATCATTCAAATCTGTAAAGGGTCTAGTTTTAGTGGCATACCATCATAATAACAACAAAACGTTGTGCTTTTTTTAAATAAAGAAAGCCGACAGGGTGCGCTCTCGGACTTTTCTGTCTCTGCCATTTCTCTTCACAGACGCGTAAATAAAACAACCAGAATCTCAGCGAATACTTGGCTCATAAAAATAAGAATTATATGGCTAGAAAGCTTGAAATGTTTTCTTTTGAGTGAAACAATTCAAGTCAAAAACAAATCATCACTTTTTATTTAATCCGTATGAACGTAAGGAGAAGTCCGTTTTTTCCCGTCTCACCTCATTACAGGTAATGCGGTCCCGCCTTGTACACTGTCCACTGTTCACATGTAAATAATCTCAGGTGAACCAGGTAAATATGTGCACACCCCCGAGAAATGACACAAAATATCAAACTTCATCATAGAATTTACTCACTTTTTCGGCGCATTTGGATGATGGCGCGTTACGCACGTGAAGCGGCGCTCCTTACATTCCACACAGAGACAAACAGTTTAGTTTGTCCTCAGAGTAAAAACACTGATTTTAACTCAAATGAGGATCGTTTGGCTCTTTTGGCTCCATCTGCCTCGACCGGTTGGGGTGAGTGGATAGAGCAGAGAGAAAAGAACAGCAACAATAAACAACAAATAGACACTGCAAGGTGGTGGGGCCAGTAACTGCACATCAGCGATAAACAGCTCCAGGACCAGGGACACCTGCAGAAGGTACAGAGAGAACAGAGAGAGAGGGAGAGAGCACAAACTAGGGGAGAGAGAGAGCACAAGGTTAGTAACATTCAATGGTGGAATATACATGAGGTGGGAGGAGAGAAGAGAGAGGAGGGGAAGGGAAGGGGGGGGGGTTAGGGTAGGGGAGCTCAGTGCACCGATGGTCCTCGGGCAGTCTAGGCCTATAGCAGCATAACTAACTAAGGGATGGTTCAGGGTTGCCCGAAGCTAGCCCTAACTATATGCTTTGTCAAAGAGGAAGGTTTTAAGTCTAGCCTTAAAAGTACAGAGAGTGTCTGCCTCCTGAACCCAGGCTGAGAGCTGGTTCCACAGGAGAGGAGCTTGATAGCTAAAGGCTCTGCCTCCCATTCTGCTTTTGAGAACTCAAGTAGGCCTGCACTCTGAGAGCGAAGTGGTCTATTGGGATAATATGGTACTATGAGGTCTTTAAGGTATGAAGGAGCTTGATTATGAAGGGATTTGTATGTGAGAAGAAGGATTTTAAATTCTATTCTATATTTTACAGGGAGCCAATGAAGAGAAGCCAATATAGGAGAAATATGATCTCTCTTGCTAGTTCCTGTCAGGACTCTGGCTGCGGCATTCTGGATTAATTGGAGGCTTTTTATTAAGATATTAGGACATCCAGATAGTAATGAGTTACAGTAATCTAGCCTTGAGGAAACAAATGCATGGACTAGTTTTTCTGCATCATTTTGAGACAGGATGTTCCTAATTTTGGAAATGTTGCGCAGGTGAAAGAATGCAGTTCTAGAAATTTGTTTAATGTGTGAGTTAAAGGACATGTCCTGGTCAAAAATAACTCCAAGGTTTTTTACAGTAGTGCTGGAGGCCAGGGCTATGCCATCTAGAGTAGCTATAATTTTAGAAAAGTTATTTCTGAGATTTTTAGGCCCAAATATAATGACTTCTGTTTTCTCCGAGTTTAAAAGTAAAAAGTTACTGGTCATCCAGGCCTTTATGTCAGTTAGACAGGCTTGAAGTCTGGTTAACTGGTTTGTGTTAAGAGTCAGCATGGGGGGATGTGTCAGTTGGTTGTACTTGCATGGCAAGGGGAACCTAAGGGTTTTTTCGGGACCTCATATGTCTGCGAGTACTGTTACAACAAATATGAGTTCCCCTTCTGCATAATTGTAAACACCTGTGTAATGTATGCTTCAGACTGTGCATACAGCACCCCGGCCCCACATGTCTTGTCTAAACAAAAAGTGTCTTAGAAAATTTAAATCAGTGTATTGTTTACTGTGAATGAGTGATCAAGATGACTTTCACATCATTGTGAAGTAAACACTTTACACTACAAGATGCAGTTCTCCAAAGTCTTGTGAACCAATGTTCTGTTTGTGTTTTATGGTCTTATTTCAGTGACTAAAAAACTGTAGTTTTTCACTAACCATGCATAAACACTGTTTTCTCACTGAAGCTGTTCTCAAAAACACAATCATGTATAAACTTGCTGCTCACATATTATTGTAGCCCAGTTTGTGCTGATTACAGTGTTATAAGACTTTAGCCATTAATATGTTTAAAAGCAACTGAAAAAAGCACAAATGTCAGGGCATGTCAAAATTTGTTCAGGGCCCCAAAACCCCTCAGACCTCAGAGGGTTAACATGAGGACCGCCAATGAACCAGGTGTGAAGAGTTTCCTTGCAGACAATAGCTGCACTTGGGTGTTTAATCTGCTTCATTCGTCTCATATGGGGGGAAGCTGGGAACGTATGATTGGATTCACCCGACGTATCCTGGACTCTCTTCTGGTGCATGTTGGACCCCAACGTCTTACTCATGAGGTTTTGACCACCTTCATGGCAGAGGTAGCCACAATCATTAATGCATGTCCACTGGTTCTAGTGTCACGTGACCCAGACATTTCACTCATTCTTACACCTTCTACACTTCTCACCCAAAAGTTCGGGGTACCATCTACTCCTCAAGGAGATTTTGGAGAAAAATACCTCTTCAAATGACAATGGAGACAGATCTGGAGTTTGGCTAATTCCTTCTGGCATTGCTGGAAGAAGGAATATTTCTCAACCTTCCAGAGTTGTCGCAAGTGGCACCAAACCTCAAAGAAGGGGAACTACTGGCCGACGGGCCTTGTGGTAAAGACTTACCCAGCAGTGATGGACGAGTGAGGAAGGCTGACGTGAATGTTGTAAAGGACTCTACTTGTAGAACCTACCTCAGGCCAATAACAAATATGGTTATCCTTCTGTCTGACTTCACGTGATATGTGTTAGATTAGTAGTAGTTAGTGACATCTATGATATCAGGCGGGGAGTATTCTGCCTCAGATTTCAGAGCCTTCTTTTACTTTTCTAGCCATCGATCAGCTAATGTTAATTTTGTAGTTCATTTTTAGTTTGCATCAGTCTCTACAACCATAGGAGCCCTGTTTATCTATGTTGGGCACAGCCTGTAAGTATTAAGTACGAATTGTGAAGTAACATCTTTTGTTAGTGTAGTGTTGGTACAGTTTCGAGTGTATAAACCTTGTAAATATGGAGGAAAATAAGAATAGAGTCAGCGTTAGCGCTAGCATATTAGCGTGTTAGCTAACGGTTGTACTTCAGTTGTTATGCCTATTAATCGTGCACATTTGATATGTATTTTGTGTGTTATAAAACCGGGGAAGGTTTATGCATATCTGATTGAGATACGTTTTGTATTGCAGTTTTTACTCTGTCTGTCTGAGTCACGGAATAAAACGCAAGAAAGGAGATTACTGCTTCCGTGTCATCAATGGAGGAGTTAGCTATCTGCATAGCAGCAGTGAGATATATCTGGAGTTCTGTGACACTATTTCTAATGCATGCAGCCACAGAACTGAAAACAAGGAAACACACAGTGGTTATATAGTCTGATTACGCCCTTTTCAACTGTAACTCTTGCTGCTCAGCTCGTTCCAATATATGGCCTTTACATCAGTGTATGCTCAATAATATTTCACCTCCTATGTATGGTCTCTACATTAGTATATGCTCAGTAATATTTCACTTCCCATATATGGTCTTTACACCAGTGATTACAATAATTCAATTTTTTATCTTGGACCACTCACATAACACAAACTGACATAAAGGCCTGGATGACCAGTAACGTTCTACTTTTAAATTCAGAGAAAACAGAAGTTATTGTATTTGGGCCTAAAAACCTCAGAAATAACTTTTCAAAAATTATTACATTATTAAATTTACTGTAGATGACATAGCCCTGGCTTCCAGTACTACTGTGAAAAACCTTAGTTATTTTTGACCAGGTCCTTTAACTGTCCTTTAACTCACACATAAAACAAAACTGCCTTCTTTCACTTGCGCTTGGTTCCCTGTAAAATACAGAATAGAATTTAAAATCCTTCTTCTCACTTACAAATTCCTTCATGATCAAGCTCCTTAATACCTTAAGACATCATAGTACCATATTATCCCCCATATTATCCCAATACACCACTTCGCTCTCAGAGTGCAGGTCTACTTGTGGTTCCCAGAGTTTCCAAAAGCAGAATGGGAGCCAGACCCTTTAGCTATCAAGCTCCTCTCCTGTGGACCCAGCTCCCAGTCTGGGTTCAGGAGGCAGACACTCTCTATACTTTTAAGTATAGACTTAAAATGCTTCGACAGAGCGTATAGTTAGGGCTGGCTTCAGGTAACCCTTAGTTATGCTGCTATAGGCCTAGACTGCCCAAGGACCATTGGTACACTGAGCTCCCCTATCCCTCCCCTCCCTTCCCTTCCCCTCTCTTCCTCTCCTCCCCCCTCACATGTATATTCCACCACTGAATGTCACTAACCTTGTGCTCTCTCTCTTCCCTAGTTTGTGTTCTCTCCTTCTCTCTCTGTTCTCTCTCTCTCTGTACTTTCTGCAGGTGTCCCTGGTCCTGGAGCTGTATATCGCTGATGTGCAGTTACTGGCTGCACCAACCTGCAGTGTCTATTTGTTGTTTATTGTTGCTGTTCTTTTCTCTCTCCTCTATCTACTCACTCCAACCGGTTGAAACAGATGGCCGCCCAAACTGAGCCTGGTTCTGCTAGAGGTTTTGTCTTCTGTTAAAGGGAGTTTTTCCTCTGCACTGTCGCCAAGTGCTTGGTCATTAGGGATTTGTTAGGTTTTTTGTTTTAGTTTTTGTAAAGTGCCTTGAGATGATTTGTATTGTGATTTGGCGCTATACAAATAAAATTGAATTGAATTGAACTGTATGCCATCTTGCACTGTCTCTACACTTGTGGCCCCATCGTCAGTTCACAACTCACATCTTGATCAATAAAGGCTGTATTGCTTTGAGCATCTAATAGCACATACAAAAGTTTTTCTTCGCGTGGATTTGCGGCTGATGACACCCACACTGGCACTGTCATTGACGTAATAACAGATTGTCCAACTCTGGTTACATTGAGCGACATGGCAGCTGCTGTTTCTGTGATGTGTTTGTTGCTTTGTGTTACATTTTCCATATTCATGTCTTTCTCTTTTCAGATCCTTATTGTAGTCTTTGAAGGCACCCAACCATGAAGGTAGGTTGGGTGCCTTTGGTGCAGATGTCACAAGTGAGATGGCATCTGCAGTCCTTTGCACTGTGCCCTTGTTTCAAACAGCCATAACACAGTTTATTGTCCTTCACATATGTCCTTCTATCTTCTACGGACATGCCCATGAGGCTTGGGCACTTGTGGAGCTAATGTGTGTCTTAGCATAGCATACATGGAGATCTAATCTGTGGTTTAATCACTTGTTTGACGTTGTGCTCAGTTGTTTTTGTGCTGAATACACTTGCTTTGTTCCTTTTAACATCTTTTACATTCCATTTGTCACTGGTTGTTTCACGAGAGCGAAGTGCATGAATAGAGGTGGGTTGCAAGCCACGTCTGCTTCCAGTGACAGAAATGTAGCAAAATCACTGAAGCTAGGAAAGCCTTTACCTTCCATAAGAGCCGTTGTGACGTACCGATTCCATCTGGTAGCCACCCAGTCAGGCAATTTCTGAAGCAGGTTTTGATTTTCTTCACAGTCGTTCAATATTTCTAGTCCCTTCATGTGAGGCATTGCAAGCCAACATGCATTTATGAAGTCTGCGAAGTTCGTCAGTCCTTCAGCATCTTTAGATTGTATTTTTGGCCAGCTTGAGAGCTTCTCTCGGAATGCCCTTTGAATAACAAATGCCTGGCCATAACGCTGGTTAAGTTTTTCCCAGGCATCTCTGTAAGCTTCTTCATCATTTCTATAGAAAATTCCTTCTAAGCATTTACCAGCTGGACCACATACTTTTTTAGATAATACAGTTTATCTGCAGCAGAAATGCCCTTTCGCTCAATAAGTGACATGAAGGTGGATTTCCATTCAATAAAGTGGATTGGCTCATCATTGAACACTGTTGGCTCTGGTGTGGGAAGTCTATTTAACATTATACTGTCTTGAAATGCCTGTGCAAGTTGAGTGACGCTAGGGCAGGGTGACAACATAGTTGCGTTAAGAGGGGGTGATGCAGAGGGCTTTAGTGTGGAACTTGGGCTCACCTGCTCACTTCTGACTGGAGATCACATATGTGTGATATTTCCTTGTTGTAGACTTCCAACCTGGCTCGAGCTGCTTCAGCGTCCTTTTCAGCTCGCAGGCGGTCCAATTCAGATCGTTGTACATCCATTTCTTTCTTGTGTTGCACTTCTAGAGCCATTATTTTTTCTTTCTGCCTTTGCTCCTCTTGCGCAATCTTATATTCATTCTGCTTTGCCGCTAGATATGCTGCGGCATCAGCCCGTTTTGAGGCATGATATGAAGTTGAGGAATGGTGAGTGCTGTTGGACTGTGCAGAAGTGGAGCCATAAATGGACAGTGCATAGTCATAATCTAGAAGCTCACGCATGATCTGCATCAAAGTCACCATCGATGCCAGTTAATCTTTCAAAGATGACTTTCATGACATCACGAGTTATAGCTTCACGTGTCAACCTTTCTCCTTAAATTAGCTGACGGTGTCAGCTACCATCTGTAAAGGAAATTAAACATTTACGTTAGCATAAAAGAATAAGTTGTTTGTGTAATAAGAGTATGGGGCAGCTAAGTCTAAAGCTTCCCCCCACCTCAGCCAATAGTATTCATTCTTGTACTCAAATATATGCTCATTGAACTCAAGATCTGTGGGGTTGGTTGCAGATTAACAGCTTGCTGGCTGCAATTTCCAACACAGAAGAGGGTCCTTGTACAAGCTCTTTGGAATTTCAATAAAAAGCATATATTTTTGAAAGAAGTCTTCTCCTCTGCTTTTTCTACAAAAGAACATGCCTTAACAATTTGGTGACCCTGACGTGATCTGAGACGGGCAGAACTGAGGAGAACTGCAGACTGAGTGGAGAATGCCTGCAGTCAACTCACTTGGTCGACGGAATAAATAAGTAGGCAGAAACCTGTTGTTATAAATAACCGAATTCTGCTAAATTGATCTTATCCAAATTAATGTGAGTTGATTGGAGGTAAGCAACGACAGTGCAAATTGTAATTAAAATTGGTCGGTGGAAATTAATTCATGATAATTATATTTGGATTAACAGATTTATTATATTATTATATTATATATATATGTTAACAGAATTGAAATTCTAAACTTTAAATATTAAGATCGCGCAAGTAGGGGTTGGAGTCCTGGGATATAGTCGAATCCTAAAGACCCAAAGATTGGCAGCCGGTTGGGTTAGAGTCCCAGCTTAAGGGCTGGGATTGAAGTCCCCTGGAATTAAATTTCCTAAAGTATAACTGAATGAGGGTTACAGTCCCTTAAAGTATTTTTCGGGGTTAGACTCCCTGAAAATTGTTGTGTATGAATTGTGTGTGTATTAATTTGAGGTATTGATACGAAATTATGTATTGTGTATTGATTGTTTAATTCCCTGTGTGAAGCACACAACGTAAAATAACAATACATTTTAGAAACATAAATATTCTTCACAAACTTTGCTCCCCAATCTGACTGAAGCTAAACCTTTTCCTTTTCATTTATCTTTTAGCTCATTCATGTGTCCGTCCTCCGTTCAAGCACCGTTTGTTTTTTCTCCCTTTTTGCTTCTCCACTGTCAACCTTCCTTTCAAAATAAAATATTAAAATAAAATAATAAAACTTCTGCCCAAAGAGGAAATTACCAAACTAAAGGCACATAACTCTTTCACATGACTTAACTACCGTCACTTACACACAGTTTAACAGAAAGGTGGAGGCCCTCAGGACTCGTTATGGTCTCACTGTGGTTGTGATGTGGGAGTGTGGGTAGACTTGGCTAAGTCGCTTTTCGGTGGCAGGACGAATGCTATGAAACTCCTTCAGGTGACAGAATGTGCAGTAGGAGAAAAAGTTCACTACTTTGATTTCACAAGTCTCTATCCCACTGTGCAGTCCAAAAAAGTTTATCCGGTAGGGCATCCAGAGGTAATAGTAGGCAATTTTGACAGTACTGAAAATTATTTCGGCCTTGTCAAATGTACAGTGTTACCATCTAGAGGTCTGTACCATCCTATTTTGCCCTATAGGTTCCATCACAAGCTGATGTTTCCCCTCTGCCATACATGTGCTGAGGAGCTAAATCAGGTCAGTGAGTGCATGCACAGTGAGCGTGGGAGACAGCTGACCGGCACATGGGTATCTTTTGAGCTTGAAAAAGCGGTTGAAAAGGGGTACCGGATCCTGTGCATTGATGAAGAGTGGCATTTTCCAAACAAGACCAACACGTTGTTCAAGGAGCATGTCAGGGCATTTCTGAAATGTAAGCAAGAGGCATCGGGTTACCCCAGACACATCAAAACTGAGGAGGAACAGCAAAAATATATTGAAAGACTATTTTATACACGAAGGCATCAGGCTAAAGCCTGACAAGATAGCTGTCAATAAAACAGTCAGGAGTTGAAACAAGCTACTTCTGAACTCCCTGTGGGGGAGGTTAAGCATGAGAACCAATTTGGGGTCGTGTGAGTTGATTACAGAACCTGAGAGATTTACAGAGCTAATGTTTAGTGATCATTTTGATGTTAGACAGTTCTGTTTCATCTCTGATGAAATAGCCATAGTACAGTGGAGACATGCTGACAACAGAGACGGTAGGGCAGATGATGTGAATGTGTACATCGGTGCAATGACCAGGGCGCATGCAAGGCTCATATTGTATGAACTACTGGACAAGCTGCAATAGAGAGTTCTGTATTGTGACACTGAGTCTGTTATCTTCACTTCTAGACCCGGGGAGTGGACACCGCCCCTAGGTCCTTAATAGGGGATTTGACAGATGAGCTGTGTGATGAGGATGGTGAGGATGATTTCATCACAGAGTTTGTCAGCTGTTCCGAAATGCTACACTTACCACATGCAGAGAGGCAAGAGACAGGTCAAATGTAAAGGGGTCACATTGAATTCTGCTAATGCAGCTGTTGTGACTCATGAGTCACTGGTGGGGCTTGTCGGCATTTGTAGCTGACCAGAAAACAGACAGACACCTTATTGCTGTAGCAGAGACCATCAGGCGGGATAAAAGAAAGTTTCATTTGAAGAATGACACTGTTGTGAAGAAGTTTAGAGTTGTGTACAACAAGCGCAGGGTGTTGCCCGACTATAACACATTACCTTATGGATTCTAAATTAGAGTTTGACAGCCATCTGATGCATCCATTCAGCATGATAGTAAGTGAGCCCTCGAATAGTGGCAAGACTTTTTTTGTCGAAAGCGTCATTGAAAATGCACAGTCTTATTTCACATAGATTTGATAATGTTGATAATGTCTACGTTTACTCATGCTGGCAGCCTCTGTATAGCCAGCTCCTAAAGATCAGAGACATAAATTTTGTCAATGGGCTGCCAGAGTCATTGTGTGATGATGCCCTCTTGCCTCCAGACAAAAATAATCTTCTGATTATAGATGATCTGATGAATGATACCAGCGATAATTTGGAGATTCAAAATGTTTTCACAAAATATGTCCACCATAGGATTTTGAGCTGTTTTTATCTAGTCCAGAATTCATAGGCCAGCCGTACTATTAGTTTAAACACAAACTATCTTTTCTTATTTAAAAACCCAAGAGATAAATATCAGGTGACACTGACAGGCAGGCAGTTGTTCCCCGGTAATACTAAATACTTTTTAGAAATATTCAATGACGCAACAAGCACTCCTTCCAGGCCAGGCTCTGGCTCATTGATTATAAAGCCAAAATACCTGATTATCTGAGACTTGGAACAAATTTGCTGTCTACACAACCGGTCGTGTACATCCCCAGAAAGCTGAAGTAATGATGTCATCCTGTATGCAGAGAAATTTGGCACTGCTGGAGCTCTTGCATAAATCAGTACTGAGGCAATGGTGTCTCATCATAAGTAACAGTGGCACTGTTACTTACAGTGCCAACAGTGCGGCGGATTTGCCCCTACTAGGAACTGCTATACCCTTCATCATTAGTCTTATTAATAGGAGAAAGATATGGAGCTCACACAAAAAATGTATTTGGTTCCACACCATCAGCTGGAAATGTTAAAGCAACATCAGCATCAGAACAATGAAACCATAAGACAGACGGTCCAGAATGAACTTGACCGGGAAATGACAGAGGTTGATGTTCATGAGAAAGATAAAAAGTAAGCAGGCATTCTATGGAGATATTTGCCACTGGTGGGACAGGGCGAGTGTGAAACGGATGTGCTGTCGCTGTCTCTACCACCCTCAGCAGGGGTTGCAGGTGATGCGGGTGATTTGGTTGTTGAGGATGTATTGAAACATATGCCCAGAGGAAAAATGCAGAGCACATCTTGTCTGTGCTGTCCAGGATGGCAGATATGATATCATGGTCGGACCAGGGTGAGGTCAGCAACAATAGCAAACAATCAGAGGCACACATCTATTTGATTTCATGAAAAGAGTCACAGCACCACACCGTGTTTCAGGAACTTTGGCGCCTCAGGGATGGGCTCCATTTTTAAAAACATTGGCAAACGTAAATGTGCCGTTATCAGCTGTAACAAACACTCATCCCCACAGAGTTATTGAAGAGTATAAATCAGGGAAAAACTATGAATCTAGTCCTTCAGACCAGCACCAGCACCACCACCCCACCTTCTCCAGTGAAAAGAAAAACATACCTACGGCCTGTGATGCCCCCCATTCAGGAGGTCTCCACTACACAGACCGGTCAGGATTCCGGGAGGTGGCTTGTCCAATACTGCCCCCTGCTGACTTTAGACTGTTTACTATTCTGGAGTAATTAGTTGATTCACTGCACCTGCCCGCTGCAGGTTTTAAAGCAGACCAGGACACTGTGTTCCTTGCCAGATTGTGGTTAAACCTCGTGTGGACACTCTACTGCTACTTGATAATACTCAAGCTCTGAGAAAATTTGAATTGATCTTATAAATTGACCCATAGCGCTATTTTCCCTGCTTTCACTTGTACAGATTGTGTGTCTTCTAGAGATCTGCCTTCAACTTGTGTGAACCGTGGAAACACAGAGGAACTGCCTTGCCCGGATTCCATACGGATTACTACGACGTACCTCTGGACTCCTTTACCTGACTGGAGAAGGAGATAAGTAATTGGACATCAATTCTTCCCTTATGTGGATGCTCTCTTCCCTTTGTGGGAAGCTCTTAAGCGCTTCCCACAAATAGCTAGTATTGAAGAAGCCAAGTTTGGTAACTGACACAGTCATTGTGACTTTTGACAGTGGAGTTGTTTTCTGGATTATGAGGAAGCTGTTCTGTTTGGACTTAAAGATTTGAGTTTCTCTACTATTAGGAATAAAGGACAATAAGGGAACCTCCTGGATCGTCGTGACGAGGAGCCCTAAAATAGGAAGATCCCAACTAAAGGGAGTTAAGAAGTGTTTAGTTTTCCCCGTGCACCTGTGTCTCTGATCGCCTTAGTTTCCTGTAATAGTTGATTCTGCTGACCTTCCAAGCAAGAGAGAATTGGGAGTGATGTACTCTATGCAATCTTCTCTGCTTTGGGTTCTTGCATCTATAGGTCTCTCATTCGCTAGATTGGCTGCCATGTAGAGGAAAGTCTGGAACTCACCCCATGTGAAAACACCATTTCCTCCTAAGTTATGAAGACCTCGCTTCACAATACGAACTGCAGCCTCTGCTGACCCATTCCTATGGGGAGAGCTCGCAGGATGGATCTTCCAGTACCATTCGGTACCCTGTTTGGCAGCTTCTACCTCCATGTCGGATTCCTGCAGCTTATCTAAGAATCCGTAGAGTTCTTTAAGAGCAGGCCTGGCTCCAATGAAATTTGAGCCTGGGTCAGACCATAGCTTTCTCGGATGACCTCTCAGAGCTGTGAATCTCTGGTAGGCAAGTAAGAAGCCCTCAGCTGACTGGTCACTCACAATGTCAGTGTGTATAGCCCTGGACGCCATGCAGCAGAAAACAATACCCCAGACTTAGAGTCGTACTCTTTTCCTGACTTCATCCCTTACCTCGTAAGGACCAAACAAGTCCAAGGTTGTGAATTCAAAGGGCGCTGCTGGCCCTGTCCTCTCTGGAGGAAGGTCACCCATGATCTGCTGGCATCTCTTTGCCCTTGTTTTTCTGCAAATCACACAACTGTCCACTACCTTCCCGTTTGAGCTCTTGTTAGAACTGCTGAGAATGTCTTCCTTTGCAGTTTATTTACTCTCTCCCTTGCATCAGCAGCAACTTCTGCAGCAGACTTCTTCGGCCACTCTTCTACTGGATGCCTGAGGAATTGCGGTCCATTCTGCCATACAGAATCTTCATTTAGATTCTTAGGACTGCCTCCCCTCGTGATGAGGTCTGCAATGTTGAAGTCCCCTGGGATCCACCACCAGTCCCTCACTGGCCCAGCCTTTTGTATTTCCCCGACTCTGTTCGCAAAGAACGTCTGGTACCCGTAACTTTCACGTTGAATGGCCCCCAGTACAGTTTGGCTGTCCACCAGGTGGAACCAACGCTCAACTTCCCTCCGTCCATGCTTCTCAAAGTACTTCTTGAGACGTACAGCAAAAACTGCACCACAGATCTCGGCCTTGATAGCATCTCCCTTCTGGTCCAATGGTGCTAATTTGGCCTTTGACTCAACTAACCTGACATCTACTCCTTGGTCTGTCTCCCACCTTAGGTATAAGATGGCCCCATAAGTCTTGTCACTACCATCTGAGAACGTAATCCCCCATGGTTTTCCCTTCCAGCCAACTGGTGTGAGGCTTCTGTGAAACTTAACTTGACCGAGCTGCACATACTCTTCAAAGAGTTTGATGGCTTCATCCCTAAGACTACCTGAAAGTGGCTTGTCCCACGTTTGTCGAGTTAAGCTCCCATTTCCCGCCTCTTGGAATGCCTTCCTAACAAGAATTGCGCCCTTTTGCTTGGCAGGTGTAACAAGACCAATTGGATCATAGAGCCCAGCAACCTGGCTTAGCAGATGTCTCCTTGTCAAAGGGTTAGGAGTTTTCAGTTTCACTTCGTTTTCAAGCAGGTTCTGGCCCGTTCTCATTTTCCTTCTTCTTTTCGAGAAGTTAATGGAAGTCATGATGTAGAGCTTATCCTCTTCTACCAAGTAACCGGTACCCAAAGCCTTGTTTTCTTCCTCCTTCAACTGGTTTGGAAGCATGATCACTTGACCTCGAGCTTGCCTACCAATCACTTGCCTCCCACTTTGCCCTGACCGGACCCATGGCTTGAAGTGCAAATCCGCCAGCAGTCAGAATCTCTTCAAGTCCACTTATTATCGCGGCCAGTCTATCCTGGTCATTGTGGGATGTAAGGATATCATCGACATAGCAATCCTCCTCAAGGACTCGGCGCTCCTCTTCCAAATGAGCAAACTTTGCCAATCTTGCTGTCTCACGCATAGCTAATTGTGCAATGCATCCAGCAGGGCGATCTCCGATATTAACTCTCGTGATGGCATACTCGCCTATTTCTTCTTCCTCAGTATCTCTCCAAAGGAACCTATGAAGATGGACTTCACGCTCTTCCAGCCAGACGGAGTTGTACATTTTCTTAATGCCTCCAAGAGCAGCAAATACTCCCTTCCTAAATCGGAGCAGGACAGCTCTGATGGGGTTGAGTACATCTGGTCCCTTGAGCAAAAGATCATTCATACTCAGTCCCTTGAATTTTTGGCTACTATTCCAGACCAGCCGCACCGGAGTAGTCGTTGAGTGGGGGTTTGGCGCCACCAAGTGGCTGACATACCAAATTGGACCGTTCCAACTATTAATCACTTCCTTGGTGAGTTTTGTTGCCGCCCTTCTTTCTACCATGTCATGGACCTGAGCTGCATAAATACCCCGCCACTCTGGTACCCTCTTAAGTTGTTTCTCTGTCCTTAGAAAAACACTTTCCACTCCACCTCTGTTGTACGGGAGAGTAGCTGGGTCTTGAATCCACAGATACTTTGTATCACAGTGTGGAGACTTACTGTGGGAGTCCTCCTCAACATAGGTGAGACCTTCTCTTATGATCTCAAGTTCCTTCTCTTCTACTAGGGTCATTTCTTTCCCTCCAGGCTGACAATTGCCACAGCGACACCCTCCACACTTTGGTTCGCAGGCTGCTCCAATACTGTCCCACCTCCACCATTCAATAAACTCACGATTACTTGCTAGTGTTACAGCCTCTTGACTTTGCCCCCTCTGGATCACCTTGGCACTACTTGGGGCTTCAGCCTTCTCAAATATTTCCTCATACTTGACTGCGGCTGCTCTCATGGACCGAGCAAAATGTGTCCTAGACTCATATGCTGTCATATCCACTACCTCAAACAGATCTGGGTGTGCTCCAGCAACAGTCTTCCCCAACGGACTGTCCCACAGGACAAGATCTCCCACAATTTTCATTCTTTGCGGTGCGAGTCTCCCCTCCCGATGGCTGATAAGGAGTTCAATTTTCTCCGGTCTTTTCAATTCTTCAAGGTCTGCCTCTGGGAAGAATTTCTTAAGGTGCTCCGGAGGTACACTTCTGTGAACTTTGGCAATCTCCTCCAACCCATAGCAAACCAACTGGTGAGCCTTCTCCGTTCCCTTGTGAGTCCTGACTCTAATCCTGAGAAGATATCTTTTCGTGCTCACTCTAATGACCATCTTGCCAACTCCATGGACGACAAGGGTAATTTTCTCTCCTCTAAGCTTGAGTCTTTCAGCAGCTTCATTTGTAATATAATTTGTGTCCGAAGCCAAATCTATTAGAGTGCCAATTTTCTGTCCTGCATTTGCAGTTACCTCCATCAGCATCATAATAACAGGGAGTTCTTTCAATCCACTTTCAGCCAACAATCCCATTTCGTCCATCCCAGAGCAGTTTTCCATCTTAGCTTTGTTGGTGAATGCTCTTTTACACTTTTCTGCTAATTCTGGCGAGAGCTCAGCCAGAAACTCCTCCTGCTCATCTGTCAATCTAGTTCCTCTCTTATGGTCTCTGCTCACGACTTTACCTTCAACCATACCCTTAAGCTCCCCTTTTTGACAAAGGAAGTAATGGTGGTCTGATGAGGCTCCTCTTTTGCAGTCTTTGTTCCTGCAGAGATAGTTATCGCTGCACCTGCCACCACCTTCATGACACCCCAGACACTTTTTACAGGCGCCCAGTTTTTCCACAATGGACCTCTTTTCTGATGGTTTTAACTCTTTGAACCTTTTGCAGAAAAATATCTTGTCCCTGTGTCTCTCTGCTCCACATACGATGCATCCACTTTCTGTAGAAACTTTCTTTGTAGTTCTGGTGAAAGTATACCTCTTTTCTGCCTTCTCTGAGATCTTAAGCTGCTCAAGCTTTTCCAGAAATTCTTCTTCTTTCTTTAGGAACTTTAATAGTGCATCGAAGTGGTTCTCTGGTGTGATGCCATTTGCAGGCTCTGTTAGGTAGACCAGCCATTCCCTCTTCACAAACTCAGGTAATTTGCTCTCAATGGACTTTGTTACAAGTGGGTTCTTAATTGCGCCAATATTTCCAAGATCTGTTAGATCTGCCAGGGCTTTTTCCACTGTTTGGATTAACTCTATAACTCTCCTTGGCTGATTTCCTCTCACAGCAGGAATCCTTTCCAACTCCTCAACAATTTCCATGGCAATTGTGATTTTATTTCCAAACCGATTCTCTAGCACCCTGAAGATGTCACCAGCAGTGTTGTAAGAGGATAGCCTGAGCTCCTTAGCAATCTTATCATCAATGCTGTCCACCAGCTGGATCTTTTTAACCTCAGCCGGTCCCGTCGACGAGGACGTGGGGTGCAGTATTTGGTCGACTGGAAGGGATACGGTCCAGAGGACCTGGGTTCCGGCCCGTTTTATTCTGGATTCGGGTCTCATCGCGGCATTCCACCGCCGTCATCCCAATCAACCGCGGTGACCGTCAGGGGACGGTCTTTTTGGGGAGGAGTACTGTCAGGATTCCGGGAGGTGGCTTGTCCAATACTGCCCCCTGCTGACTTTAGACTGTTTACTATTCTGGAGTAATTAGTTGATTCACTGCACCTGCCCGCTGCAGGTTTTAAAGCAGACCAGGACACTGTGCTCCTTGCCAGATTGTGGTTAAACCTCGTGTGGACACTCTACTGCTACTTGATAAGACTCAAGCTCTGAGAAAATTTGAATTGATCTTTAAAACCCGTAGCGCTATTTTCCCTGCTTTCACTTGTACAGATTGTGTGTCTTCTAGAGATCTGCCTTCGACTTGTGTGAACCGTGGAAACACAGAGGAACTGCCTTGCCCAGATTCCGTACAGATTACTACGACGTACCTCTGGACTCCTTTACCTGACCGGAGAAGGAGATAAGTAATTGGATATCAATTCTTCCCTTATGTGGATGCTGAAGAGGAGGCCTAGCTCTTAAGCGCTTCCCACAAATAGCTAGTATTGAAGAAGCCAAGTTTGGTAACTGACACAGTCATTGTGACTTTTGACAGTGGAGTTGTTTTCTGGATTATGAGGAAGCTGTTCTGTTTGGACTTAAAGATTTGAGTTTCTCTGCTATTAGGAATAAAGGACAATAAGGGAACCTCCTGGATCGTCGCGACGAGGAGCCCTAAAATAGGAAGATCCCAACTAAAGGGAGTTTTCCCCGTGCACCTGTGTCTCTGATCGCCTTAGTTTCCTGTAATAGTTGATTCTGCTAGGTCCCAAGGAACCTAGGGAGCAGTCTAGGTAATTAGTAAATACACACACTTATTCTCTACTCCATACTATGCCCAGAATTAATTGACTATCTGTTTCCTTTTAGATCCCGTTGACGTTATTCCCAGATCTTCCACCAGATCCACCCTTCATTAATTTTAATAAACTGTAATTGTTCTTTACCTCACTCGTGTCAGTATTTATGAGCTCTGAACAAGCTTGGTAAATCCTAACAAGACCTACTGTAACACAGCATTCTGGGTTCAATACTGATTGATTGACATCATGAATGTATTTGAAATATTGACTGACATCATGAATATTCTGTAACACAAAGAGAGAGCACTGTCTAAGAGTCTTCTCTCCATGCCACATGAAATTAAACCTGAGATGATTCATCACACTGGTGACCTGTACAGGGTGTACCCCTGACTTCCACCCGAGAGAGAGCTGGGATAGGCTCCAGCAGATCCCCGTGACCCTGAGCCAGGAAAAGCGGGTATAGAAAATGGATGGATGGATGATTCATCACACTTGTTTGTTTCTGAGAATTAGCAACTCTCAAACTTAAAGAAATTTCCATGACACCGCACTCATCACTGCTGACTCCACTACTGCTGCTGCTAAACGTAGCTGCTCATGCTGCTGCTGACATCACTGTTGACATAGCTGCTGGCGCTGCTGATGTCACTTCCGCCACTGCTAGCTGCGCTTGAAACGACCATTGTAGCTGATAACCCGCTTAGCTAGAAACACACACTATGAACTGCAGTCCTACCCTTTTAAACTATTCATTGCACCACCACCCACAACTGTCACCAACCAATAGGCATTAGCACAGGCTAAAAAAGGAGGAGTAAAATGTAATTTTAAAATTTGCACAACCCACAACTGCTTACAACCAATAGTAAACAGCGCCGACTAGAAGGCGTAGTAAAATGATGTCATTTTCAAATTTGAACCACCCCCAACCAATGACAATTAGCACAGCACAAAAAAGGAGGAGAAATTAATTTGATGTATTTATTTTATTGGTTCATGATGTGACGTGGTCATATGATTGGATACACCCACTTTTGACCCCCCTCCTTCCACCCCAGGGAGTAAACCATCTATATCACGCTCTTTGAGCTCATTCTGGCCTAATCTAAGCCTGTGTATATTTATCAGAACACAAATGCCTTCCTCTCTGATAGCATCATTTTACCTCACACCCACACTTATGTTAAACATACACATCTTGCCAATGTGAAGTCCTGTGTTGCTGAATAAAGTGGTAAAAATGAACCTAAATGAAAGATGACTGCTTTGTCTTGGGTTAAATCTGCAAAACACAAAAGTGTTTTATCTCCTGAAGGCTTTTTGGTCCCTCACGAAAGCTGAGCCATGGATGTAGGACAGTTGTGTGTGCTACATTCAGTCACTCCGTAAAATGAATGTATTTTGTCTAAGTGACAGCAGTGCAGAAAATGAAACCAGGGCAGCTGAAAAGCAGATGCTGGTACAGGAAACAGCAGGCAGATGGACAATATGGTGCTTACAGGTCAATATTAATGTAAAATGACACCTTCATATGGGTCAACATGAAGGTGTGTTATTGTTTAATTAATGTGAAATGATTGGTGACAGATTCTTAAATTTTCTCTGTTAAGATCTCCACCGAAAACCAAATGTGTTTCTGAATAAATCTCACTGGCCATGCACCATCTTTCTTGATTGTTCCAAATGAATCGATTCATGATCCTTTTTCCTCCTTTAGTGATAATGATACTTGTAATAAGTGTAAGGTTCTGCTAGCTTTGGAGGCGAGGATCACTGATTTGGAAGTGCGGCTCCGCACCTTTGAACAAAAGCCATCTAGCTTAGTCCCGTTAGCAGGTGTGGAGCCACCAAGCTCAGGCTCAGGGTCTGTTAGCGGTCCAAGGGCAGCTCTGGAGCAGCCCGGAGAATTAGCCTGGGTGACGGTCCGACGGAAACATACTCCTAAGCAGAAGCCCACGGCTGATCACCTGCCTGTTCACGTTTCTAATAGATTTTCCCCGCTCAGCGACACACCCGCTGAGAAACCGACTCTGATAATTGGCGTCAGAAACGTGAAGCTAGAGACACCAGCGACCATAGTCAAATGTATTCCTGGGGCCAGAGCGGGCGACATTGAGTCAAATCTGAAGCTGCTGGCTAAGGCTAATCGTAAATATGGAAAAATTGTTTTTAACTGAATTTCCAGACTTCCTGTCTGATTTAGTGCTTAGTTCCGATAACGTCATTATAGTGGGAGATTTTAACATTCATGTAGATGTTGAAAATAATACTCTCAGCACTGCATTTAATTCTATATTAGATTCAATTGGTTTCACTCAAAATGTTAATAAGCCCACCCACTGTTTCAATCACACCCTTGATCTTGTTCTGACCTATGGCTTCGAAATTGAACATTTAATAGTTTTCCCCCAAAATCTTATTTTGTCAGATCATTCTTTAATAACTTTTGGAGGAGAGGAAGAGAGGGGAAAGGAAGGGAGGGGAGGGGTAGGGGAGCTCAATGCACCGATGGTCCTTGGGCAGTCTAGGCCTATAGCAGCATAACTAAGGGATGGTTCAGGGTTACCTGAAGCTAGCCCTAACTATATGCTTTGTCAAAGAGGAAGGTTTTAAGTCTAGCCTTAAAAGTACAGAGAGGTATGAAGGAGCTTGATCATGAAGGGATTTGTATGTGAAAATAAGGATTTTAAATTCTATATGGGGATGAGGTCCAGAGGCTGGTGGGGTGGTGTACGGACAGCAACTTGGTCCTCGACACCTCTAAGACCAAAGAACTGATTGTTGACTTCAGGAAGAGTCCAACCTGCAGCCTATCAGCGTGAACGGGTGGAGAGGGGGACCAGCTTCAAGTTCCTGGGTGTGCAAATAGACGCAGACCTCAAATGGAGTTCTAACACCTTGGAGGTTGTGAAGAAGGCCCAACAGCATCTCCACTTCCTGAGGATCCTCGGGAGGAGCTGCTGACCGTCCTCTACCGCTGCTCTATTGAGAGTGGGCTGACTTATTGCATCTCTGTGTGGTTCTTGAGCTGCCCCATAGAACACAAGAAGGCACTACAAAGGGTCATTAACATCGCCCAGAAAATCATTGGCCACCCTCTTCCCTCCCTGAAAGATCTCTACAGCACACACCCAGGACACCAGCACACACCCAGGACACCAGCTGTTTAATTTGTGCCGTCTGGCAGGAAATTCAGGGCTCTGAGGGCATGGACAAACAGACTCAGGGACAGTTTTTATAACAGAGCAATAGCTCTGATCAATGCAAACATGTAACCTGATCTTGTACTTGAACACCATTTCTTTGTACAGGTTATGTATTTTAATTCTGCATATATTGCATTCTATATTTATTGTGGTTATTGTATGTTTTTTTCTTTTTGCACTGACGTGGGACTGTATTGTACTATTATACAAAGTATGACTGTGCCATGAGAAAGATTTATACCTATCACTGTACGCACACACACACACACACAAAACTAAGGCTATTTTCCTTTTCAGTGGTATTTTAGATGCCATGTTCCTTTTGCTGCATGAAGTTTTATTATGTTGTGTTGTGAAACCACAGCATCTCATGTGTATGTAATTTATTAGAATTATCCGGCACTTCCATTTACTGTTTCATTATTTGATGCTAGTTTTCCTGCAACACTTCCTCTGAACCTCAATCTAATCTAAAGTTGTAGGAAGCTGTGAAATAGTTTGCTCTTTGATATTGTGGCATCTGGTCCTTCTCTGGATTGGAGAAGGACCACATGCAGCTGACTTTAGCTGCAGGAAACAGAGGATGTGGTTGCTATGCTGTCAGTCAGTTTTTTATTACTTTTTCATAAATTGTCTTCTGTGTCAATGACCAGCCATGAGAAAGTGATGGACAGCATTCGATTTTTTTACTGGATGAAGAAAGTATTGAAATAAGAGTCTGTTGTGTAAATTTAAAAAAATGACCAAATAACCTTTATTGCATTCTGTTGTTATTGTGTTTTTAGGCAAAGCACCTGAACTGACTAACTCACTGGCCACAAAGGGAATGTCTGGCTGACCAGTGACCTCCCCAGTAATCCCAGTAAAGACAAGTATTGACATTCATCCTTCCTGTCTGGACTGTCAAAACATTTGTATCCAACCACCTGTAGTCATAGGCAGGTTTGACATTTTGGTCATGACCCCTGAGATGCATGTTGAAATCATTCGTAAGTGAATCTTTTAGCCATGAATGTTTTATGGAGAGAAATTTTGGAGAGTAATTTGGTGGAAACAGTAGATGTGACAAATGTGTATTTGTATTAATGCCTTATTTGTACAACATATGAAAAGTTAAAGAAGAAGAATGATGATTGATTAGGTGATAAAATGCAGCTAAAGACAAGCTTTGGTCATATATTTTGGGGAGACAGCTGCATGTTCTCTCAAACCAGGGCAATACTCCAGATTTTAACAGATTTAAACATCTCTTCAAGAACAGCAAATGAATTTAGACACATCTCACGTTTTTGCCTACAGCACTGAGCTCATGTCAGTTAAACCCTGGTCTGTCCTGTTTGGCCAGAGTTTTTCAGCTCTACAGTGGTGGGAATGAAGATGATTACACAGCAGTGAGGGCATCCTCCCTGGTGTGCGTGTGTGTCATTGTGTGGTTGTGTACCATCTTGGCACCATGTTTGTTTTGAGTGTGTGTGTGTGTGCATGTGCAGTGGGCTTGGTGTCTGCTCCCAGGGGTGTAAGCCTTCTTAAGATAAGCTATCTACAGCGCCCAGACACTGTAACACTGCACGACAGACACTGGCTATCACTGCAACAGCAGGCCCCAGGGAGGGAGAGCAGGTGAAGGCAGAGGGAAGGCCTTGAGTCGTGATAGAGAAGAGGGGAAAGCAGCAGGAGGAAGGTGGTGACATTACAAATGAGAGAAAGAAAAGGAAAAGAGATTGCGAAAGCTCAATGTGGCAGCATGATTCTTCAGAGATACTTAGTGGTTGATCGAATACCTTCAGAAACTCCCTCCCCAAGTGTGTCATCTTTTCTTTAACTTTCAAAAACCACCATTTTCAAACACACTGACCGGTCAGCTGTGTGCTTCTCATCCAAATCATTAACACTGTGATTAGAACTTTTCATATTGACAACTGACTGGAACATTGAGACTGTCTGAAAATGCACATCATGATAGATTATAGAGGGAGGGTCAGAATCAAACATTTAAAAAAGTCTGTACAACAACTCAGTTGACTTAAGGAAGATCATTCCAAATCCAAATGAAAATTACAGAACCGGATCTCTTTCTCCCACTGGACTCATCTTCAGTCTTCCTGAAGTCCTGCTCTAATACAAGTACGTCTCCACACTGTGGGCTTAAAGTGGTAAGGAACCATTTTTCTGAGTTTATTCCATTTTTGTTGCAACAGATGCAGAAGGTTATAGTACAGACAGGGAGTGAGAAACCAGGATGTAAACACTGGGTTCATTGGACTCAGAAAACTGAGTTCAAATCTATAAGGATGGAAATGCAACTTAAATTTCAATGATAGACAGTGTTCTGATGAGTAGTGAAGGAAATCTCATAAACATCGACTCTATGACATGGCTTCAGGGGCACATTTCATCACACCTGAAACATGTTATTTTAATTAGTGTTACAGTTATTGTGCCACTTTTCACTAATAAAAAAATAAACTCATGCTTGGAAATCATCACATCTGACAGCACTTGGGCAAATTGTATCTGCATTTACGAGCTACAAACATTTGTGTGTTGTGACTCTGCTGCCAAACGTCGCTTGTGAAACATGGATCTGCAGTGCCTGTTCATAGCTATTGCCCATGTCCTGCAGTTTATTGGAGGGCTGCTGTCTGTTTTTCAGTGGGAAATGTGCAGCCTTTTGGGAATTGACTGTACCTGGGCCATTGTCAGAAAGAAAAAATGAAAGACATCTATGTATACATATACTGCTTAGGAAGGCCTATGGGAGCATGAAGGTGAGGAAAATAAATGTGATCTTGAAGGAAGCAGAAAACACAAAAAGAGAAGAGACATAAAGAGGGAATGCCTTGGATTGAGAAAAAGATGGGGAGAGAAGAAAGGATGTATGAGGAAATTTGATTGGAAAAATTAGATGAGAGATTGGTGTAAATGAAAAAGACAAGGAGAGGAGGCTGACGAAAAAGGAGGAGAGAGAAATAAAGGGAGAAGAATGGAGAAGACTTTTGGGACTGAAATGCTAAGAGAGGAAAGGGCAAGAGGGTGATGTAAGAAAAGAAATAAGAGACAAAAGAGGCAGAGAGGAAGGAACTGACAAGAAGTGAACGAGGGAGGTCAAAGAGAGGTGGATGGATGATGTGAAAGAAGAGGGGAGTCAAGAGATTAAAAATCAGAAGAAGAGAGAAAAGACATTTGGGAAGTGTCAAGAAGGAGAGAGGGTAGTCATGAGACTATATTGGTGTTCAGAAATAACAGAGTGGAGCATTCACCGATAATTGTTTATTACATTACATCAACTCTGTAGCCAAAAATCTGTGTAAGAGTGACTGAGGTCAACAGTTTGATACTAATATAAATGATGCTGCAGTAATACTCCTTTATATCTGCACTTCTAATGAAAATATAATCTGTGATATACTGAAATCTTGTAGCAAAGCAGGTTGGTTCAGATTTCAAGAAAAGCAGGACTTTTATACATGAGCATATTTTACAGCCACTTTCCAAGGTATACAGCAGACTTTAGATTAAGGTACTTCATTGCATTTTGTATGCACAAGTCACAGGAAACATCAAATTTTTGTCAGTATGTGGTTTCTCACATGAGAAACTGATCTGTTTCTGAAGACTCATCTGTGAAAATGAAATCATTCCAGGTGCTACCACAAAGACTTGAGCCACATGAGTGTGCACAATGTAATGTGTACACTGTAATGTGTACACACAAGTGAGATATGTCTGCAATGGAAACACCTGGTGTGAGTGAAATTCCAGTCTCCAGTACACCTGGTGGACTTCGCGAAAAGGATGGAAATGGCTGAACACATTTGTCCAGAAAAAGGAGGAGCATAGGGTGACATACAAGAGTGGAGGCAGGAGCACACAAGTTGATTACATCTTGTGCAGATGTCTCAACCTGAAAGAGATCAGTGACAGCAAAGTAGTGGTTGGGGAGAGTGTAGCCAGACAGCATAGGATGGTGGTGTGTAGGATGACTGTGGTGGTGAGGAATATGAAGAGGACAAGGGCAGAGCAGAGGACCAAGTGGTGGAAGGAAGAGTGTTGTGTGGCTTTCAGGGAGGAGCTGAAACACGCTCTTGGAGGTCAGGAGGTTCTTCCAGATGACTGGACAGCTACAGCTAAAGTGATCAGGGAGACAGCTAGGAGGGTACTTGGTGTTGGCGAGGCAGAGAGACAGAGATGGGAAGGATGTGCAGCAGGTTAGGGTAATTAAGGACAGGGATGGAAATGTGTTGACAGGTGCCACAAGTGTGATGGAAAGATGGAAGGAATACTTTGAAGGGTTGATGAATGAGGAAAATGTTAGAGAGCACAGAGTAGAAGAGGTGATTGTTGTGGAGCAGGAAGTAGCAAAGATCAGTAGGGATGGAGTGAGGAAGGCGTTGAAGGGGATGAAGAGTGGAAAGGCAGTTGGTCCTGACGACATACCTGTGGAGGTATGGAAGTGTTTAGGAGAGGTGGCAGTAGAGTTTTTGACTGGGCTACTTAAGATTTTGGAGAGTGAGAGGATGCCTGAGGAATGGAGGAGAAGTGTACTGGTGCCCATCTTTAAGAACAAGGGAGACGTGCAGAGTTGAAACTACAGAGTAATAAAGCTGATGAGTCACACAGTGAAGTTATGGGAAAGAGTAGTGAAGACTAGGCTGTCAGAAGTGAGCAATTGTGAGGAGCAGTATGGTTTCATGCCAAGAAACAGATGTAATATTTGCTTTGAGAATGCTGCAGCCAGAGTCCTGACAGGAACTAGCAAGAGAGATCATATTTCTCCTATATTAGCTTCTGTTCATTGGCTCCCTATGAAATACAGAATATAATTTAAAATACTTCTTCTCACATACAAATCCCTTCATGATCAAGCTCCTTCATACCTGAATGACCTCATAGTACCATATTATCCCAATAGACCACTTCGCTTTCTGAGTGCAGGTCTACTTGTGGTTCCCAGAGTTTCCAAAAGCAGAATGGGAGGCAGAACCTTTAGCTATCAAGCTCCTCCCCTGTGGAACCAGCTCCCGGTCTGAGTTCAGGAGGCAGAGACTCTCTGTACTTTTAAGGCAAGACTTAAAACCTTCCTCTTTGACAAAGCATATAGTTAGGGCTGGCTTCAGGCAACCCTGAACCACCCCTTAGTTATGCTGCTATAGGCCTAGACTGCCCGAGGACCATCGGTGCACTGAGCCCCTCCCCTTCCTTTCCCCTCTCTTCCTCTCCTCCCCCCTCACATGTATATTCCACCATTGAATGTCACTAACCTTGTGCTCTCTCCCTCTCTCTCTGTTCTCTCTGTACTTTCTGCAGGTGTCCCTGGTCCTGGAGCTGTACATTGCTGATGTGCAGTTACTGGCCCCACCAACCTGCAGTGTCTATTTGCTGTTTATTGTTGCTGTTCTTTTCTCTCTCCTCTATCTACTCACCGAACTGGTCAAGGCAGATGGCCGCCCAAACTGAGCCTGGTTCTTCTGGAGGTTTTTTCTTCCGTTAAAGGGAGTTTTTCCTCTTCACTGTCACCAAGTGCTTGCTCATAAGGGATTTGTTTTTTTTGTTTTTTTTGTAAAGTGCCTTGAGATGATTTATATTGTGATTTGGCGCTATACAAATAAAACAATTGAAAATTTAATTGAATTCATGTCCTCCATTATTTTGCATAAGATACATTACTGCAATTACTTCCTGATACAATCCAGCTGAAATACCAAGATCTGATTAGTCACAGAACCCCTGATGCTCCAGGGGGACACACATTCCTTAGAAACCTCAGCATGGAAATGAACATTAGCTCAATATTGTTGACTGTGCATATTCAGCTAACTTCCAACTTCTTTACTTTTTTTTTTTCCATTTACTGGTATTAGTTGTTCTTATCTATAGTATTTTACAAGAGCTACAAGCTTATCTGGTTTTGGACCTGGAGAATTCACAGGCTGAGGAGTAGATTCAAGAAACCTGACTTGTAGACCGGAGGATGTTACCTGAGGCTGTGCAGCTAACTCAGATCTGGGCAGAGAATGGCAGCTTTTCCTATCTTTTTTTGGCCAGATCCTTCTGTCAGGTTTTGTATTAGGGCTGGCCTCAAAATGTAGACACACACAGGTCAGACACAGGGCAAGAAAACATAGGGTTTTATTAAACAATTGGCTTAGCGTGTCCCAGGAAACAGAAAATTGATATGAATGTAAACCTAATGCTGAGCATGAAATATAAAACAGAGGGGACAAACTGTGCTGCAAGGAAAACACACATGGGGGCTGCAGAGAAACTAAAGTCCATCAAGCATTAAACAGCTAAGTAAACAAGCAACACGGGTCATATAGCAAAACACAAAGCAACAGCAGGTGTAAGTGCACAGGGAAACAATTACACGCAGGTGGAAATCATCAAGAACAAACAAGAGACATAACAAGGGCAACACAGGAAATACAACCAAAATAAAAGTCTGAACCTAGGCATTCATGGGAGTCCTGACAATGTGTGAACTTTTTTTTTTTTTTTTAAAAAGACTTTCATTAATTGATGTTTGGGCTGTTCCCAGGCAGAGTAACAGGCTGTGGTTGTCACGGTTTGGTAACAGAGGAGACTTCATTCACAAAACGAACCAACAGGACTGAAGGGAATGGCTTTTATTCACACAGACAGTTACCATACAATGACCAGTAGATGTCCACGAAGAGCTACGTCAGAACATGAATGAACCAACATCCAGCAACATACAGAAGTGATTCCACACCACACTCCTGTGAACGGGATCTCCGTTGTTCACCTCGTCATGTCTCCTAAGAACCCGACTTCAGCCGGGGAGAAAGGGCACTGAGCACCTCTGCTCAGTGGAAGACAAACTACCAGTCTGTGTCAGTAGGCAGGAGAGCACCAAGACCCAACAAAGGTACTTCCCTGGTTTCCCTTAGAGTCTGTGAGTAGAATGGCGGCAAAATGAAAGTCCTAGTCATGGTCCATCGACGACTAGGAAAACAATAGTTTGTTCTTGTAGAGTGCTGAGTAGGAAGAGCCGTAGGCACCAGAGAGGCTGGTCAACAGACAACCTGGCCAATGCCAGGGGCACAAACAGGTGTATAAGAAGCCCTGGGAGAAAACGAGGCGCAGGTGAAAACAATCACTAATCTGGCGAACAGAAAAACAACCCAACCAGTTCCCGTCATGATCCTTCAAAGTAAAAACAAACAGGAAGTCCAGACTGCGGCTCATGACAGTGGTATCATGGAGAGATCACCTTATTAAACTGGGTCAATTGGCTAAAAACATCTAAACCTCTGCTGTTCCAACAGACACAGAGCAACACTGGAGGCACCTGTACGTCCAGCATTCAGTCCACTTTCACTGCTGCTATGGCTCTTTAGTCACAGAACTGCAGTAAGTGAACCCATGCTCCATGTAAATATATTGATTTCAGCTTCAAAGAGATTTTAAAGAACAATGTATTTGCTCCACCAGCCTTCATCACTATGATTTTTCTTTCCAGTAAATCACAGATGAGTATCGAACCCAAATACTGAACCAACCCTTCACAACGTACATGTAACATAAGTCTAGCGTCCATATTTTTCTGCTGTTACTGGGGTTTTTCCATTTTTTCCTCTGACACTGAATTTGAAGTGAATTGTGACTTTACTGAATTGTTGTTTAAGCTGGATGATATTAGTATTAAAGCTGTATTCTATTTACCACCTCACTAATAACGCTTTTTAATTTTGAATTCCCAGGGAGACCAAAGGTTTAACCAGGGCTTTGAGTAAAGCACATCAGCAGTTTTTGGGAAGCTTAGTGCTTGTGTTATTTCAGCTCTGACCTATGTGTGTGTGTGTGTGTTTGTGAATCTGTAAGCTTTCCCCCATGTAATGAGAAATTGATTTTGTCTTTCTGTCATTTATGCTTGTCACCCTGTTTTCTGTCTGTCTCTATGTGAGCGTCATGGAAAGATGGATGACCGGAAGTCAGCAACTGTTTCAAGATGAACAATTGTTGGTTTTACTTGAAACTGTCACAGAAGGCAAATGATTCATTTTGTTTCTTGTTCTGTCTTTTCAGAGCTTGAAGGAACACAAAATCCATCACAGTGTTCATCAGCAGCCTGGTCACTGGGTGAAGCCTCATCCAGCTGTTAAATACACAACACTTCTATCATTATTTCACACAAAACATGCACGTTGCTTTAGTTACACCGACATATTAATCAAACATTGAAACATTTAAAATGGACCCTTTGGACAAATGCCTCTAGCATGGAAGATTCACTCACTTCTAAACTGTTTCCCTGTTGTGGTAACGTAATCACTGGATTATCGCTGGATTATGAAAACAGATCAGTGTCTCCAAGAGGTGGCTGATAACGGATGTACAAACTACATGACCATCACACAAGAACCCTGAGTCCACACCCACAGTCTCTTCTGTGATTCTGGAAATAAAAGCACTTTAGTTAAGAGTAGAGGAGGATCATGGCTTTGGACTTTGTGCAAAGTTTTTCTGTATAAAACCAAAAATGTGAGAGTCCAGACATGAACATAAAAATGTGAAAAATGCTGTACTCGCTACTAGTTGATATTAGACTGCAAGAGTGAATATTTTGAGAGATCTAAACAGTGTAAACATGTTACTGCAATGTTTATTATTTATTTATCTTCATGATCCAGTTATTATTGTAAATTATTATTATTAGTATTATTGTAAATTTGTTGTACATCAAAATGATTTCTAGGGGACAGGGTTGATTATTGGTGCAAACAGCCTGAGAGAATGATCCTAAAATCTCAACTTATTGTCCATGTACCTAGTCATTACTCATAAAATATATACATTAAAAATTAAAGCATTCCATATTGTGTATGTCCATACGTGGTTTACATTGTTTGTGTACAAAGAGACGTATTTCCCATTTCTTCCTTGGAGAGGTGAGAGTTTTCTGAATTGACCTTATTAAGAGCCTCCTGCTGAGACTGAGAGTGAAAGAGGAAAGGAAGGTAGTACAGGAACAGGAGAGATGAGAGACTGTTTAGAAGAAGCAGCAGAATCCAAAAACAAATGAAAGAAAGGACAGTCAGAAACAGGGCATACTTCTGCATGCATCATGAGCTCTTTAATGGACCAAAAGGTCCTGACTGTCACATTTATAACACACAGACTCATCTTCACATTGAGATGGAGTGATGCATAGAGACAGAATCCTAAAACACAGACTGAAAGAAGAGAATACAAACAGTGGCTGCATTTTTCTTCTGCAGAAAAGACAGAAAGACAGAGCGATATGCTACACTAACTGTGCTCTCGGGAAAACATGCTATACTGAGAATGGAAAACTCGTTCTGTAAAAAAAGCAGCAAAACAGATGGGGAGCAGTGTGTTTCTAATTTTCTCAGTGGACATCAATCAGATGATTGGCACCTTGAAAACTTCAGCTGGATAGAGATAATTGTTGTTTAATTAACAAGGACAAAACCTGATTTCAGACTCCAACCCCCCTGTGTAGAATAACTGGTACAGATAAAGACTAAAATGGTGTAAAATTTGATTTGATAGTTGATTTAAAAGCATGTTGAGCTGTACTGCAGCATACAGGCACGTGTTTCTGTTACTCACTCTGAACAACCGCATGCAGCCTCTTCCTCTGCAAAAAGGTGAGCAAATAAAACCAAACAAACAGGGGGACACCATCCAAATAGTTTGGAGTCCAAAGGAAAAATTTAATCTCAAAGTCAGTTTCTTACAAGTATGTCTCTCTACAAAGACCACCTTCATTTAAAAGATTTACATAGCCCCTAATATACAGGTCAAAGGCTCATACAGGCCACTTTGCACTGAAACTGCATCATTGCTCAAAGCAATAGCATATTTACCAACTTCATCACTGACATCTGACCAAACAACAATTTATAATAGAAAGCAGGAACACACGCCCATTTATTACCTTCAATCCCAGGCTTATGTCCTAACCACTGAACTCTTATGCATGCAGTCCCATGTTTAAAACATACTGACCCTTAGGCCTCATTTATTTATTTATTTAATTTTTGAATATGTGAGTGTCTCTACATGTTCAATGACATTTAATTGAAAATGAGAGAAACTGGGAATGAATGGAAAATTGCAACTGCACTGTTCTTGCACTATTGTCAAAATTCACCATGTGATATCCTGTAAATGCATGTAAAAGTGAACATAAGCACAATAAGACATACATCTTAATGATGCCTCATTTAAAAAGAACAAATTTGGATCGTTCCACTCTGTCTGTGTTGTTCAACTCTAATTCATAGGTCACATCCTCATCAGAGAAAACAGAGCAGAGAACCACCCCATTATTTTCCCTGGCAAGGGTCCACTGACACGATTTTATTATCTGATCTGCTGGATTTTGCAGCTTGTGCTCATGGAGCTGGAGGAGAGGCAGTTGGAGGAAATATTTTCCCCTCTGCAGACAGGCAGCTGATGCTTCAGTTTACTGTAACTCCTTCTAGAAGCTCATTGGTATTCTGCTGCTTCCACAACTTTTAGAAGCAGGGACAAATATAATGAAACTTCTGGTTGTTTGCAGCCATAATAAATGAAGCAGAAAGAGGAGAAAAGAAGGGATGGAGAGAATGAGAACAGAAAGTAGAAAGACAGCAAATGAATGGCGGGTGAAGAAATTAATTAAGTAAAGATAGAGGAAAACAGAATAAAACGAAAAAGTGAGTAAAGCACATAGAGAAAATGAAGATGGGGTAAGGAGTGAAGGTGAAAGGACTGTGGTGGAGAGGAAATGAGGGAAAATAAATAAATGAGGTTGAAGAAACAGGAAGAGAATTTTAAAGAGGTTGATCAAAAATGAAAAAAAATGAGGGAGAAAGAAGAATGGGTTAACGGAAGGATGGAATCAAATGGGGATGGATTGAAAGAATGAGCAAGAGAGCGCAAAGCATGAAAAATGGAAGGAGTGTCAATAAATAAAGAGGAAATGAAGAATGAATAAGAATAAGGATAAATGAGTGTAAACAGTAGAAATAAGGAGAAGTGGGAAACTAAAGAACTGAAGACGAAGGAATGATGTGGAAGAAAGCAAGATGAAAAACAGTGGATGCACAGAAAAGAGAAGGTTGAGTTGGCCTTGAATGACATCCTGGTTTCTTTGCTGTTGAATTATTAATGGCAGGTTCCTATTACCTGCTGCGCGCACACACACACACACACACACACACACACACACACACACACACACACACACACACACACACACACACACACACACTTGATTGTACATCACACAAAACTGCGCACATGACGAGACAAACATATTTTACAAGTTCAGTGTGAAATACACATATGTGCTAAATCCTACCACAGGCCATATGTGGCCATATGTGCTACGTACCACAGGCCTTTAAGACTGCAGTAATCAAAAAGCCTAGTCTTGATCCAGGAGTCTTGGCTAATTATAGACCAATATCCAACCTACCATTTATTTCTAAAATCCTAGAAAAAGCTGTTGCTAAGCAGCTGTCAGACCACTTACACAGGAATGAACTATTTCAAGATTTTCATTCAGGATTTAGAGAACATCAGCACTGTTAAAAGTCACCAACAATCTTCTCTTAGCCTCAGATAATGGACTTGTTTATATACTCCTAGACCTTAGTACTGCATTCGACACTATTGACCACAACATCTTATTACAGAGACTGGAGCATTTGACTGGTATCAGAGGAACAGCATTAAAATGGTTCCAATCCTACTTATCGGACAGATTCCAGTTTTTTCATGTCCATGATGAACCTTCCACATACACAAAAGTTAGTTATGGAGTTCCACAAGGTTCTGTGCTAGGACCGATTCTGTTCACCCTGTACATGCTTCCTTTAGGCAGTGTTATTAGGAAGCACTCTATTAATTACCACTGCTATGCAGATGACACTCAGCTGTATATATCTATTAAACCAGTTAACCAGACTTCAAGCGTGTCTAACTGACATAAAGGCCTGGATGACCAGTAACTTTCTACTTTGAAATTCAGAGAAAACAGTATTTGGGCCTAAAAATCTCAGAAATAACTTTTCTAAAATAATTACATTATTAAATTTAATGTAGATGACATTGCCCTGGTGTCCAGCACTACTGTGAAAAACCTTGGAGTTATTTTTGACCAGGACATGTCCTTTAACTCACACATAAAACAAATCTCTAGAACTGCATTCTTTCACCTGCGCAACATTGCCAAAATTAGGAACATCCTGTCTCAAAATGATGCAGAAAAACTAGTCCATGCATTTGTTACCTCAAGGCTAGATTACTGCAACTCATTACTATCTGGATGTCCCAATATCTCCATAAAAAGCCTCCAGTTAATCCAGAATGCTGCAGCCAGAGTCCTGACAGGAACTAGCAAGAGAGATCATATTTCTCCTATATTAACTTCTCTTCATTGGCTCCCTGTAAAATACAGAATAGAATTTAAAATCCTTCTCCTCACATACAAGTCCCTTCATGATCCCTTCATACCTTAAAGACCTCATAGTACCATATTATCACAATAGAGCACTTCGCTCTCAGAGTGCAGGTCTACTTGTGGTTCCCAGAGAAAAGCAGAATGGGAGGCAGGGCCTTTAGCTATCAAGCTCCTCTCCTGTGGAACCAGCTCCCAGCCTGGGTTCAGGAGCCAGACACTCTCTGTACTTTTAAGGCTAAACTTAAAACCTTCCTCTTTGACAAAGTGTATAGTTAGGGCTGGCTTCAGGCAACCCTGAACCACCCCTTAGTTATGCCGCTATAGGCCTAGACTGCCCGAGGACCATCGGTGCACTGAGCTCCCCTACTTTGTTGCTGTTCTTTTCTCTCTGCTCTATCCACTCACCCCAACCGGTCGAGGCAGATGGCTGCCCAAACTGAGCCCGGTTCTTCTGGAGGTTTTTTCTTCCGTTAAAGGGAGTTTTTCCTCTCCACTGTTGCCAAGTGCTTGCTCATAAGGGAATTGTTGGGTTTGTAGTTTTAGTTTTTGTAAAGTGCCTTGAGATGATTTGTATTGTGATTTGGCGCTATACAAATAAATTGAATTGAATTGAATTAGTTTTAGTTTTTGTAAAGTGCCTTGAGATGATTTGTATTGTGATTTGGCGCTATACAAATAAAACTGAATTGAATTGAATTGAATTGAATGACAGGGTCTCTAAGTGTCTTTTCAGTTTATTAGCTTTCACACTGCCACACAGAGTTTTGACACAGAGGGAACTTTCTTCATCTACTACAAACATGAACACAGCTTCAACAACAGACGCAGGTGGCATTTAATCAGTGGGCACACCAGCACGGACGTAGCTCCGTATAACACGTGGGCGAAGGAAAAAAGAATCAATATTGGCGCTATCAAAGTTCATTTTCTACGAGCTGAAAATAAACAGTGCTCATTATGAAAGTGCCTTGATTCATAGTTAACACATTCATTTAATATTTTTTAGTGCCTACTTTCGACTAGCATAGCTTTTACAGCTGCTGGCTTAACCCATAGGGAGATGACAGTGGCACACAACTTACCAGCACAAGCTGCACAGTTTACATAAGATCCATAAGATCAGCAGTCTCCAAGGCAGATGGGAACTTATGTAAGGGAACAAAGTGCGTCATCTTGGAGAATCTTTCTACAACATTTAGGATAACTGTGTTTGTTGGGGTCATGAGGTCAAAAGTACAATTGTTGTCATTGTGTAACATGATTTGAAGACAATACCATGTTTGTGTTAGCAGGTGTCTATCTTACCAGATAAACCACATAACTTTTTGTCCTGTGAAAATGATGAGCTAAAACTTCTCACTGCACCCACGCATCATGTGCCTTGTTTGTTCCTCACTATAAAAATAAAGGACTGCTCAGTGAAAGGGGGCGAAGGCGAAGGAGAGTCAAGGTCGCATGGGGGAGAGAAGAAAGTCTCTTCTCTCCATCTGCAACTGAGGCCTTTTTTCACTTGCAAAGTATATACTCGGTACAAAGTTGTCGTGTGTTTCATTGCCTTCAGGGAAAAGAACCATGTCAGTGTAGCATAAACCTGACATATTTATTGGTGTTTCCGCCCGGTTTCCAATACGACAGTTTGGATGAAGAGGAGGATGTGGACGCCGTGAATCTCTGCAGAGTCAGCCGTTAGACGGCTGGAGAAAATCCACCCGCGTGAATTCGTTGGGAAGTCGGCAGGTCCCCGTCTGGAAAGATCCTCTCAGCCCTACTGTCTGACGGAAACCTTGAAGGCAACCTTCGCGTCAAATCAGGTAAAAACCCGCGGGTGAAATTGTGTGAATGGACGTCAGAAAAATAATGTGTGAGTCTAAATTAAATACCGTTGCAGAGCGGGATTAGAATCAAATTGATTCGAATGCACGGACGGTGAAAGTTGTTAGACCACTTGATACCTGTCAGGGACAGAGGGATAAAAGACCATGGAAAAAATAATCTCCCATGTCAGGAACATGGTCGAGGTGTATCCAGTGTCAGGGACACTAGGAAGGCATTAAAACAGTACTGTGGAGTGAATGTGAATGCTTATTTGTTTGGTTATTGATGAATATTTGTTTGTTGATGAAAAGGGAACGTTGGACAGGCAATTGCCAACCGAGTAGAACGGTGTCACTTCCCACTGAAATTGTGTGTTATTTGTTGGGCACAAGTAAAAATTGAAAAGTTGAGTATGTTGGACGGCTGTATCCGCAGGTAATTAGTACCTGTAGAAGCCTGATACAGTGGACGATCCACACGCTGTTGTGACTGATCGTTTGCTTGTGCCAAGTTGCAACTATGGGAAAGGGAAACAGTAAACCCAAATTAACGGGGGATCCTAAATTTATGAACACTCATTCCCCAGGATCAGTAAGATATTTGGGTGAATGGAAGAAAAAGTATGAGTTTCCAGGAAAACTGGAAACCTGCGCATGAGATAAATTGGTAACTCAATTAAAAGCAGAAGCAGCTATAGCAGGACCTAAGAAAATTGATAAATTTAAATTACAAATTATAGAAGCTGTTAAATGGCAGGAACAGGCAGAAAGAAGGCAGCTTTGTGGGTTACAGACAAGAAAGGAAAGAGATAAAAAGAAAGGTGATAAAAAGTCCCTCATAGCAGCTCTCCACAAGAGGATCCAGCTGATTTTGTAGGGCGCCCACAAGCACTAATTCAACAGGAAGAACGCAGAGAGCAGCAGAGACGTCTGCTTGCACAAGCCGCAGCAGTGGCTGCGGCTGAGGCAGGGGCAGCAGGATCAGCTGAAACCCCAGCTCCCCCAGTCCCCCCCAGTGGGATAGTGGGACCTGTCCTATATAGCCCCAGTCACACTAGAACGGGAAATCTGTACAGTCCCCTGGTTAATGAGGTTCAACAATTGGCAGCAGCTATGTCTGACACAAACCTATTTAAAAATCCCCAGGGCGGTGGGCCGTGGCCTGGGCCTCGCCCCGACCCACCTCCCTGGTCACCACTGGAAGATCAGACTAGCATCTTTCCAGCTATAGAGGTGCCTAACCCCCACTATGGAGTGGGAGGTGATAATAGGCCCCTTCTCCTGGTAAGGAGACCCTGGTCCTGCAAAGAATTAGAGGATGTAGTAAAAGGACTGGGGGACCCCCTTGCTAATGTTCGCCAGTGGATTGTTAATTTGCAACAACTTATAACTTAGATGGACAGGAAATAGACTCAGTATGTAGAAAAGCCTTAGGGCATAGGTATGGGGGAGTGAGGGGAGGATACACAGGGCGGACCCCAGCAAGAGTGGTCCTGCCCCCTGGAGACCCAGTGTTAGGTAATCAAGTTACGGCATGGATAGAATACAAGTAGCATTTGTTAAACCTCCTGATTACCAAGCTATTGCTCAGTGTAAACAGAAAGATGATGAGGATGTGCAGGAATACAGAGGAAGGTTAGAGGAAGTGTTTAAAGCAAACTGGATTGGAACCTGATGAGGCCCCTGGTTCAGCCTATCAGCAACAACTAAAACAAGCCTTGCTGAGTGGTTTCCGCCCTTCCATTACGCATCACATACGAAAACTTAACATTAATACTCCTACAGATGGAGTCACTCAGATAAAGAATTATGCACAGCATGCACAAGACATGCAAAAACATAAATCAGAACAGCAATCTAAGGCTGCTGTGTTTGCACTTCTGGATGTGATGAGCAGTGGCGGAGCTGGGGGGGGGCCCTCAGCATTTCAGTAGAGGAGGATTCACAGGAATAGGCAGGGGCAGAGGAGGCCCAGCTAGGCAAGATAGCAGGTTCAGAGATGAAGGAGAAAAAGATGACACATGCTACAACTGTGGTCGGCCAGGTCATTTTGCACGAGAGTGTGATCGACCACGACAGAGACAGAATAGGAAGAGGCATAGAAGGCCAGATGAGTACAACCGACCTGAACCCCATAACGTTAATGCATGACTAGACCCCTCAAACACTGAAGAATTGGATCTTAGTGAAATTGTGGAGACTTATTATAATGCAGAAGGGAATAAAGTGATGCCCATTAGGATGCTAAAAATTAATGGAGTAAAAATAAAATTTTTGTGTGATACAGGAGCAGACAGAACAGTATTGAAGGACAGAATTCCTGGAGTGACAAGAGGTGATAAACATATCTTTGTGAAATCAGCAAATGGACAGGTCACTCCTTGCAGTTTCTCTCAAAGCTTTGTGATTGAGGATGAGGCATCTGGCTTCCGGGAGAAGGCAATGGCAGTTTTATGCCCAAGCTGTCCAGTTAATCTACTGGGCAGAGATCTGTTGAGCAAACTAAAAATATCCTTGGTGCCCACTACCAATGAAATGGCAGCAATAGGTCCAGGGGAAGAAATCCCCTCCTATGTAGTGCTAAAACAAGGGGCGCCTCACTACTGGTGGTCCCTAGACCTGCCCACGCCTGACCCCGGACGGACAGGGGAGGAGCTCCTGCGTCTATTGCCTAATCCTCAACCACTCCACACAGAGAGCCTCACTCCAGAGCAGATGCATGTCACTCTTCACTATAAACACACTCCAGGCCCTGACTTAGATTATGCACAGAAATTTGAAAAACTACGGCCACAAAGAATAACTCTTAAGACTCTTTACACTGACAGAAAAGGAAAAGCAGTCTGTTCTGTAGGACTCACCCAGGAAGCTAAACGTCTTGTAAAAGGGTGGACACCTAATCCTCATCTGTCAGTGTCTAAGACTAATGATATGCACTGGGAGGAGCTGAAACAGTTTTTAAATGAAGCAGAAAGCATTTATGGTTGGCACGAGGGCGAGGGGGGCTGGTTCAGTAACAGTGTGGGAAACCGCTTTTACAAAAACCTAAATTGGGTTGTAACTGCCACTCCCGTGCCCACCTGGGGGAAAATGACCGAGAATGTGTGTTGCTTTTGGAGGACATAGATCCATGTTTGGCTGCAGTGCCTGACAGTTTCTGGTCCCGAAGCAAAACTGATGTAGGCCTAATGACCACAGCCTCAAAAGTCATAATCAAACCTAAATCAGATTATAGACCTAGAATAAAACAGTATCCCCTAAAACCAGATGCTTTAGCAGGAATCAGGCCCGTAGTGCAGGAGATGCTCGATGCAGGAATCCTGGTGAGAGCCCCAGAGGCTCAGTGTAACACCCCCATATTTCCAGTCAAGAAAGCTGATGGAAAAAGTTGGAGGATGATCCAGGATTTGAGGGAAGTCAATAGGGCAGTGGAGAGTTGAGCACCATGTGTCCCAGACCCCCACACCCTGATGAATCAATTAAGACCTGAAATGAAATGGTTTACAGTAGTAGACCTTAGCAATGCTTTCTTTTCTATACCAGTGCATCCAGACTCACAGGGATGGTTTGGTTTCACCTTTGAGGGAAAGAAGCTCACATACACTAGGTTACCCCAAGGCTATGTGGATAGCCCCACCATATTTGTATCTGAATTAGGAAATTGCTTATCTACATTCCACATGCCTACACAGCCAAATTTTGACTTATGTTGATGACATCTTAATCGCATCAGACACCCAGCAACACAACAAAGACACTGCAATAGCGCTGTTCAAACACTTAGAAAGAACAGGCAACAAAGCATCCCCAGAAAAATTGCAGTGGGCTACCTCTGAAGTTGTATTCCTGGGTCATAAACTAACACCAGAAGGCAGAGCCCTGACTGAATCCAGGAAAACAGCTGTTCAGCAAGCCTGTAAGCCTATCACTAAGCAACAGATGATGCAATTCTTAGGGCTGTGTAACTATTGTCGACAGTGGATTCCAAACTATGCTCAGGTGACACAACCCCTGTTAGATTTAATTTATGAGACTCCAATGGCCATGAAGCAGGAAATAAAGTGGACTCCTGAAGGCGAGCAGGCTTTCAGTGAGTTAAAAGGAAAACTAGTGACCACACCAGTTTTAGGCCTACCAGATTATAGTAAACCTTTTGTCCAGACAGTAGACTGTAAAGGGAAGTTTATGACCTCAGTGTTGACTCAGCTGTCAGGAGGAAAACAGAAGCCAGTAGCCTATTACTCAAAGAAGTTAGATCCTGTCTCAGCAGAGGTGGTACTTTTTCACCCACTTACACTGCTAGTCCCACACTCAGTTGACTTGCTTTTAACAGAGACCAAGATGTAATTTTTGTCACCAGCCAGACATCTGTCTGTCATGGCTCTCTTAATGTCTCAGCCGCATTTGACCATAAAAAGATGTTCTACACTTAATCCATCTACTCTGCTGCCCACAGCTGAGGAAGGCACACCACATTGTTGCATTACAAACACTGAAGAGACGTGCAAACCTCGTAGTGATTTGAAAGATGTTGCCTTAGCTGAGGGGGAAGTGTGGTTTGTAAACGGCTCCTGCTCTAAAAATGACAAAGGAGAAAATATGTGTGGTTTCGCTGTAGTGTCACAACAGGACGTTTGTGCAGCAGGTCAACTCCCTTCACATTTCTCAGCACAGGCTGCAGAGATAATTTCTCTAACTCAAGCATGCAGACTAGCAGAGGGAAAAAGTGTTACAGTGTACACAGATAGCCAGTATGCTTTTTCAACACTTCATTTCTTTGCTGCACAATGGGCTCGCAGAGGAATGAAGACAGCTGGAGGACAATCAGTTAAACATGCCTCCCTCCTAAAAGAGTTATTGCAAGCTGTTATGTTACCAAAGCAGATTGCTATCTGCAAATGTGTTGCACATACACAAGGTATAGACTCTGTGTCCAGAGGGAATGAGAAGGCAGATGCAACAGCAAAAGCAGCTGCACAGGGACATTTTGGCAAATGTAATCTATATGTTGTAGAAGAAGTAAAACAGCCCATAGACCATGAGGTACTTTCAGACATGCAGAAAAGAGCCCCACCAGTTGAACAACAACTCTGGCTCAAAGAAGGAGCCACAATAGAGCAAGATCTTTTTAAGATCAAAGACAAACTTTGCCTACCTAGAAGTCTCTATCATACGGCAGCTATTTTGACACATGGGCCTTGCCATGTGTCAACAGGAGGGATGGTACATGCAGTGGAAAAGTATTTCCACGCACCAGGATTTAATAACTACTCAAAAAAATTTTGTAAATCCTGTTTGATTTGCTGTAAACATAACCCACAGGGAAATCTCAGACCAAAGAGAGGGAAATTCCCCAACCAGACTATCCATTCCAAGTCATTCACATGGATTTTATAGTGTTGTCACAATGTCAGACATACAAGTACTGCCTTGTTCTTGTCAGGGTTGGTGCAGGGGGGTTGGAAGTTCGGACCAAGGATTGCCCACTCTGGTACTCAAGGTTCAAATGAAACTTTATTTTAAACAAAACTCCAGAAAGTCAAAACGTGAACATAGAGAATTAACGGGACATAAGTATATAAGCCAGGGGCCAAGACAACACAAACCAAGGATACGAGACAAGAGGGTCAAGGTCACACACCTAGGGGGTAAACAAACACGATCAAAGGCCTGGGGTCACACACACCTCGGGGACACACCAGACTCACACAACAAGCAAGGGTCGAAGACCTGGGATCACACACACCTCGGGGACGCACCAGGCTTACGCAGACAACACAGGGTCGAAGGTCTGGGGCCACACACACCTCGGGGACACACCAGACTCACACAACAAACAAGGGTCAAAGGCCTGGGATCACACACACCTCGGGGATGCACCAGGCTTACGCAGACAACACAGGGTCGAAGGTCTGGGGTCACACACACCTCGGGGACACACCAGACTTACACAGAGACAAGGGTCAAAGGTCTGGGGTCACACACACCACGGGGAGACACCAGACTTACACAGAGAGACAAGGGTCGAAGGTCTGGGGTCACACACACCTCGGGGACACACCAGACTTACACATACAAACACGCAGACTAAAGGGAACAAGCAAGAGACAAGACAAGACTGAGACATGAACAAGGCAAACCTAAACACTAGGGAAACAAAGCAGGAACAAGAGGGACTAAACATATGGCGAGCTAAACAAGAAGACGAGACATCGTGAAAAACACATACGAACAGAAGCAGATAAAACTTAACTTAAACCCAGGAGAACAAAAGGCAGTGACAGATCCGGCAGTAACGGCAGACAAACGCATGTGAGGGCAGACAACCACATATCAGGGCAACAAAATTCAGGACGAGGCATCCTGAACCACGAGTCCAATCAAGTCCTGGGGAACAACAAAACAAAAGTCTGGAGCCCCTCGGCTCTTACATAAAACAAGTGTCCGAGGCCACTCGGGTGGGCGGCCTCTCCGGCGGGCGAGGGTACGAGACCGCTCTGGCGGGCGGCCTCTCCGGCGGGCGAGGGTCCGAGAAGCTGGAAGCTGAAGAAGACTCGGGAGTTGAAGCCGAGGCGGGTCTGGGAGCTGAAGATGAAGCAGCCTTGGGAGTTGAAGATGAGGCAAATCTGGAGGCTGAAGATGAGGCAAATCTGGAAGCTGAAGGTGAGGTAGATCTGCAAGCCGAAGCGGAGGCGGATCTGGAAACTGAGGGGGATCTGGAAGCTGAGGGAGATCTGGAAGCCGAAGCTGAGGGAGATCTGGAAGCTGAAGCCGAGGCTGAAGATGAGGGAGATCTGGAAGCTGAAGCCGAGGCTGAAGCTGAGGCTGAGGCGGATCTGAAAGCCGAGGCTGAAGCTGAGGGAGATCTGGAAGCTGAAGCTGAGGCTGAAGATGAGGGAGATCTGGAAGCTGAAGATGAGGCAAATCTGGAAGCTGAAGATGAGGCAAATCTGGAAGCTGAGGCGAGTCTGAAAGCTGAAGCGGAGAGAGATCTGGAAGCTGAAGATGAGGCAAATCTGGAAGCTGAGGCGAGTCTGAAAGCTGAAGCGGAGAGAGATCTGGAAGCTGAAGATGAGAGAGATCTGGAAGCTGAAGCTGAAGGTGAGGCGGCTCCGGAAGCTCTGGAGACTGTGGCGGTTCAGGCCAGTCCAGAGGCTCCGGCCCATCCAGTAGTTCTGGCAGCTGAGGCGGATGTGGGAACTCGGAGATAGAGGGAGGTAGACAGTCCAGGAAACTCCGGGAGTTCGGGCAGACCTGGACACGGTAAGGACTGTGTCCGTTCCGGTGGTTCGGGCCCTTCTGGCAGCTCTGGCCATCTGAGTGGCTCAGGAGGTTCCGGCCATTCCGGTAGTTCCGGTACGGGCCGCTGTGGTGGTACTGGATGCGGTGACCGGCGAGGTGGCACTGGAGGGGGTGACCGGCGAGGCGGCACTGGCAGCACTAAAGGTTCCAGTAGCTGCGGCGGTGCTGGAGAATGCGGTGCTGGAGAATGTCCCTGCTTTTGTAGCTGTGGAAGTGTGAGGGGAATCTCGGGGGTGGTGAGTTCGTCGGGCGGCTGAGATTCTCTAGCTGGTCTCTTCCGACGGTGGCGACTCCGTCGCTGTCGTTGAGGAGGCAGGCCAAGTGGATGTTGTGGCGAGGGAGACTGTGGCAAGGGAGACTGTGGCAGAGGACGGACTGGATGCTGTGGAGCTGGGTTCCCGATGAGGCTGTTTCCCTCAGAGGGCCCCTCGTCCTCCTCCTCGTCGAGGGTCTCCCAGTCTGAGTCGCTGTAGGGGGGCTGATCCAGGGTCAGGTGCTGACGTTGGCAGCGTCTATGGCATGGTGTGGGCTGTAGATCCACAGAATCGTCTGAGGAGTATTCGCTGTCGCTAGGATCCTCAGAAACGGCCCCCACGGTGTATCGTGGGTCCTGTTTCCGGACCAGATTACACAAAAACGTCAGGAGGTCCACTTGTTCATGGGCTGGGGTGTGATAACTATTATTACTTGGGGAGGTGTGTGTGGGCTGTAGTAGGTGACCCCCAAAATGCTTCACGGGGACGTAAGTAGAGGGGTCATTCAATTCAATTCAATTCAATTCAATTTTATTTGTATAGCGCCAAATCACAATACAAATCATCTCAAGGCACTTTACAAAAACTAAAACTAAAAACCCAACAATTCCCTTATGAGCAAGCACTTGGCGACAGTGGAGAGGAAAAAACTCCCTTTAACGGAAGAAAAAAACCTCCAGCAGAACCGGGCTCAGTTTGGGCGGCCATCTGCCTCGACCGGTTGGGGTGAGTGGATAGAGCAGAGAGAAAAGAACAGCAACAATAAACAACAAATAGACACTGCAAGTTGGTGGGGCCAGTAACTGCACATCAGCGATAAACAGCTCCAGGACCAGGGACACCTGCAGAAGGTACAGAGAGAGAGAGAGAGAGAGAGGGAGGGAGAGAGCACAAACTAGGGGAGAGAGAGAGCACAAGGTTAGTAACATTCAATTGTGGAATATACATGAGGTGGGAGAGAAGGGGGGGGGGGGGGGGTAGGGTAGGGGAGCTCAGTGCACCGATGGTCCTCGGGCAGTCTAGGCCTATAGCAGCATAACTAACTAAAGGATGGTTCAGGGTTGCCTGAAGCCAGCCCTAACTATATGCTTTGTCAAAGAGGAAGGTTTTAAGTCTAGCCTTAAAAGTACAGAGAGTGTCTGCCTCCTGAACCCAGGCTGGGAGCTGGTTCCACAGGAGAGGAGCTTGATAGCTAAAGGCTCTGCCTCCCATTCTGCTTTTGAGAACTCTGGGAACCACAAGTAGGCCTGCACTCTGAGAGCGAAGTGGTCTATTGGGATAATATGGTACTATGAGGTCTTTAAGGTATGAAGGAGCTTGATTATGAAGGGATTTGTATGTGAGAAGAAGGATTTTAAATTCTATTCTATATTTTACAGGGAGCCAATGAAGAGAAGCCAATATAGGAGAAATATGATCTCTCTTGCTAGTTCCTGTCAGGACTCTGGCTGCGGCATTCTGGATTAATTGGAGGCTTTTTATTAAGATATTAGGACATCCAGATAGTAATGAGTTACAGTAATCTAGCCTTGAGGAAACAAACGCATGGACTAGTTTTTCTGCATCATTTTGAGACAGGATGTTCCTAATTTTGGAAATGTTGCGCAGGTGAAAGAATGCAGTTCTAGAAATTTGTTTTATGTGTGAGTTAAAGGACATGTCCTGGACAAAAATAACTCCAAGGTTTTTTACAGTAGTGAGAACTCATCCATGGAACTGTCTGATGAGTACTCGCTGTCTAGGGGGTCCTCAAAAACGGACCCCACGGCGTATCATGGCTCGCGCTTCCGCACTTGGTTATTAAAGAAAGTTAGGCCTAGATGGTCATGGGTCGCATGTGGAGCGACGAGAGAGGAACTGGTAAACAAACTCCCCACTCTTAAACAGTCCAAAGCTGAGGCTAGTGGGGGACATGAGGAAAGCTGTTGTATGACCTTTCTTCGGTGTCGTCTGAAGCGTCGAGAAGACATGGTGTCAAAAAAAAAGAATCCTGGGTGGTCTGTGGTGAAAAACAGGGGGCGAGGCAATACAAAAAACTACTGGGCACGTGTTGTACCAGGGAGGTGGAAAAAAAGAGCGTGGTCCGTTGGCTTCCGTTTTTAGTTGGCTAGGTCATACTGTCAGGGTTGGTGCAGGGGGGTTGGAAGTTCGGACCAAGGATTGCCCACTCTGGTACTCAAGGTTCAAATGAAACTTTATTTTAAACAAAACTCCAGAAAGTCAAAACGTGAACATAGAGAATTAACGGGACATAAGTATATAAGCCAGGGGCCAAGACAACACAAACCAAGGATACGAGACAAGAGGGTCAAGGTCACACACCTAGGGGGTAAACAAACACGATCAAAGGCCTGGGGTCACACACACCTCGGGGACGCACCAGGCTTACGCAGACAACACAGGGTCGAAGGTCTGGGGCCACACACACCTCGGGGACACACCAGACTCACACAACAAACAAGGGTCAAAGGCCTGGGATCACACACACCTCGGGGATGCACCAGGCTTACGCAGACAACACAGGGTCGAAGGTCTGGGGTCACACACACCACGGGGAGACACCAGACTTACACAGAGAGACAAGGGTCGAAGGTCTGGGGTCACACACACCTCGGGGACACACCAGACTTACACATACAAACACGCAGACTAAAGGGAACAAGCAAGAGACAAGACAAGACTGAGACATGAACAAGGCAAACCTAAACACTAGGGAAACAAAGCAGGAACAAGAGGGACTAAACATATGGCGAGCTAAACAAGAAGACGAGACATCGTGAAAAACACATACGAACAGAAGCAGATAAAACTTAACTTAAACCCAGGAGAACAAAAGGCAGTGACAGATCCGGCAGTAACGGCAGACAAACGCATGTGAGGGCAGACAACCACATATCAGGGCAGATGACCTAGCAAAGAAACAAAGACTGAACCAAGGTATAAGAAGGGAAGGAACACAAACGAGGCAAGGGTGCAAACAATCAACTAATTGGGTCAAAGTAAAGTGGAACAAGGGAAAACAAAACCATATCCTAAAGGAACTACAAAATAAAAGCACAAAACAGGAACTCAGAAACACAGATCCTGACAGTTCTGATAGATGCATACTCTAAATGGGTTGAAATTGTGCCCAGCAAAAGTGCTGATGCATTAACAGTGGCTAAAGCGCTGTGCAAAAACATTATTCCAGATCATGGAATTCCACAGCGAGTTTACAGTGATAATGGTCCACATTTTGTGAATGAAGTAGTTACACAAATGTCCAAACACCTGGGGTTCGAGTTAAAAAACCGCTGCTCATACCACCCCCAGAGTGCAGGATTAGTTGAAAGAACTAATGGCACTATAAAAATGAGACTGAGAAAATCCATGGAGCAAACGGGGAGGACATGGGTAGAGTGCCTCCCCCTGGTAAAAATGTACATGAGGGTTACGCCAACAGACAGAGGCCTGACCCCATTTGAAATCCTTTATGGAAGAACTTTTACACTTCCCATTTGTGAAGATGTGTGTGAAAAACCCCAAGGAGAAACTACTCTTGCAGAGTGGATGAGTAAAATGCTAAAGACTAAAGAAGTTGTGAGTGCAAATAATCTGCCAGATGACCTTTTGTCTCCACAGGTGCAGAGAGTTAAGCCAGGAGACCAAGTGCTGATAAAGGTCATCAAAAGGAAAACCTGGTCTACACCTAAGTGGGAAGGACCCTACACCGTGATCCTGACCACACCCACAGCTGTAAAGATCCAAGGGAGACCCACGTGGATTCATCAGAGCCACTGTAAGAAACTGCAACACTTGGTGTCGAGTGTCGAGTAGAGGTGGAAGTCGGCCGGTACCAAAACCCTTGGCTGCTGAAGAAAACATCTGATCCTCGCTCCCAGCTATGGCACCCACCGCCTGCCCGAGAGGGTGGGAATGTGTTTGTGTACTGTTATGGCTCTGTCTGACTATTCTAGTGATTTTCCTCACTATGGCAGACCTGGAGACGACAAGAGACAATCACACCATGGAACATGAGAAACTGAGAGCAAAGCAATGGACATGGACAAATCCTAAAGACTGGCGTTGGACTCAGGACCCAACAGGAACACCACATCCATTCAAAACTAATATGTGGTATAGGTATGCTGCCCATGTTGCCAAAGGAAGGAATAAAACTAACTGTTTTGTTTGTTCATATATGCCTAAGTCAGTCACACATCCTACATTGTACGCTAACCCGCTTAATTCAAATGACAGTATGTGTTTTGTTGCAGCATCCCAGTATGGATGGGAAGATGACAGGACGTTCCCTGTCTTTGACTGGACACATTATAAGTCTAATGTGCTAAAAATTCTGAATTGTTCTGGTATGCATACTGTTAACTTCACTTCAGCGTTATCTTATAATGGTACACTGAATCTAACGACTATAACTCAGTGTGGAGGAGTAATACATGATAACACATCTGTGGCACCCACAGACCCCACCGCCTTCACTCACAATGTGTCCTGCAATGCAACACGTATTCAACCCTTGGTAATGAACGTCTCAGGCCTCCTACACCCCGGTCTAGCTGTAGTCTCAGAGTTCGATGATGTATCGATGCTATGATGATGAACGGCACGATTACTAGTTCCCAAAGAGCAGTGTTACCCTGGTGTTTCCAAAGACATCAGAGTGATAATTATGCCATTCAGGTCGGTACTATACCAGAAGACAAATGTTGTGTAGTATGGCGCACCCAGCCCAACTCTACAGGCACATTTTACACTGCAATGATGGAGGGTGAGTGGTGGCTGTGCGGTCATAGCTTGTGGGCTGTGCTACTCTTAAATTGGACTGGACGATGTGCCCCAATTGCAGTAAGTGACCATACTTATATTGTGCCTGTTGGGGCAGTTCAAAGTGCCCGCACTCGTAAGAAACGATCCCAGCTTTTTTTTCAACCCCATGACAGCGTGTCCGGCTCAGATGTGCCTCCAGAGCATAAATTGTGGTCGATTCACCAAAAGGTATCCCTGTCAATGTTCCCATGGTTGGGCGTAGGGAAAAGCCTTCTTCGAATAGAAACCATAGATTAATGATTTAAATCATTTGTAAATATGACCATAAAAGTCAATGAAGCCCAAAACCGTGAAGTAGATGCTGTACGCTTGATGGTCATGCAGAATAGAATGGTGTTAGATTTGTTAACTGCAGAGAAGGGGGGGGTATGCCACATGATAGGGGACTCATGTTGTACTTATATTCCTGATGAAGTGAACACTAATATTTCTGAAGCTATGCACGCTTTAAAACAGTTCCAGGGAGCATTAGCCCAGGATAAGAAGGCTGCCAATTGGGACCCACTTGCTTGGTTTACTAGTGGTCCCTGGTGGCAGATCATTATGAAGCTAGTAACACCTTTTATTGTTGTTTTAATACTGTTTTGCTTATTTACTACATGTATTCTGCCATGTATTAAGTCAATGATTACCAAAATGTTCACTCAAGCCTTTGTGTCTTATACTCTCCTACAAACAATTCCACCGGAGGAGGAAGAGGACCGAGTGTAAGAGAGATGTGTATATATTTCCTTTTATTTTTATCCTTTTTTACTTTTTATCTATATAACGTTTTAAGGTAGCAAGCCACAAGGTGACTGCCCTGGTGTGGGAGTCGGCTGGGAATTTCCCCTAAAGGAGGGGTTTTTCGCCCAGCCTTGCTACAGTGGGTACGGAAAGTATTCAGACCCCTTTAAATTTTTCACTCTTTGTGTCATTGCAGCCATTTGCCAAAATCAAAAAAGTTCATTTTATTTCTCATTAATGTACACTCAGCACCCCATCTTGACAGAAAAAAACCAGAAATGTAGAAATTTTTGCAAATTTATTAAAAAAGAAAAACTGAAATATCACATGGTCATAAGTATTCAGACCCTTTGCAGTGACACTCATGCTGGACTCACATGCTGTCCATTTCTTCTGATCCTCCTTGAGATGGTTCTGCTCCTTCCCTGGAGTCCAGCTGTGTTTAATTAAACTGATTGGACTTGATTAGGAAAGGCACACACCTGTCTATATAAGACCTTATAGCTCACAGTGCATGTCAGAGCAAATGAGAATCATGAGGTCGCAGGAACTGCCCAAGGAGCTCAGAGACAGAATTGTGGCAAGGCACAGATCTGGCCAAGGTTACAAAAGAATGTCTGCAGCACTCAAGGTTCCTAAGAGCACAGTGGCCTCCATAATGCTCAATGGAAAAAGTTTGGGATGACCAGAACTCTTCCTAGACCTGGCCGTCCAGCAAAACTGAGCAATCGTGGGAGAAGAGCCTTGGTGAGAGAGGTAAAGAAGAACCCAAAGATCACTGTGGCTGAGCTCCAGAGATGCAGTAGGGAGATGGGAGAAAGTTCCACAAAGTCAACTATCACTGCAGCCCTCCACCAGTCGGGGCTTTATGGCAGAGTGGCCCGATGGAAGCCTCTCCTCAGTGCAAGACACATGAAAGCCTGCATAGAGTTTGCCAAAAAACACATGAAGGACTCCCAGACTATGAGAAATAAGATTCTCTGGTCTGATGAGACCAAGATTGAACTTTTTGGAGTTAATTGTAAGCGGTATGTGTGGAGAAAACCAGGCACTGCTCATCACCTGCCCAATACAATCCCTACGGTGAAACATGGTGGTGGGAGCATCATGTTGTGGGGGTGTTTTTCAGCTGCAGGGACAGGACAACTGGTTGTAATTGAAGGAAAGATGAATGCGGCCAAGTACAGAGATATCCTGGAAGAAAACCTCTTCCAGAGTGCTCAGGACCTCAGACTGGGCCGAAGGTTCACCTTTCAACAGGACAATGACCCTAAGCACACAGCTAAAATAACAAAGGAGTGGCTTCGGAACAACTCTGTGACTGTTCTTGACTGGCCCAGCCAGAGCCCTGACCTAAACCCAGTTGAGCATCTCTGGAGAGACCTGAAAATTGCTGTCCACCAACGTTCACCATCCAACCTGACAGAACTGGAGAGGATCTGCAAGGAAGAATGGCAGAGGATCCCCAAATCCAGGTGTGAAAAACTTGTTGCATCATTCCCAAGAAGACTCATGGCTGTACTAGCTCAAAAGGGTGCTTCTACTCAATACTGAGCACAGTAAGATTAGGATAACAATAGTGTGAATGCTGATTCAGCATTCACACTTATGTTATCCTGTGTCTTTATTAGTGTGAATGCTGATTCAGCATTCACACTATTGTTATCCTAATCTTTATTATTAGTGTGAATGCTGATTCAGCATTCACACTATTGTTATCCTAATCTTTATTAGTGTGAATGCTGATTCAGCATTCACACTATTGTTATCCTAATCTTTATTAGTGGGAGAGCTGAGCTCTCACACTTATGTTATCTTCGCTCTTTATTATTAGTGGGAGAGCTGAGCTCTCCCACTTATGTTATCTTCGCTCTTTATTATTAGTGTGAATGCTGCTTCAGCATTCACACTATTGTTATCCTAATCTTTATTATTATTTTTCTTTTTTTACTTTTTCTTATTTTTCCCCCCCCTTTTTCGGTCGCTAACTCCTTCCGCATACTTTGTGCTAGAAAGACCGTTCAGGTATCAAAACGTTCAGCTTCTTAAGGACATTCCTGCTTGTATTCAACTTTTTGATATCTTTCATATTTTTAAAGATATTCAGCTTTTTTCAAATTTTTTTTGCCATAGAAATGAATGGAGAGAGGGTTCAAATCCTCTAAAACTTTGTCCTCTTTCAGCTTTAACTACTTCAGCATACTTTCAGCTAGAAACACCATTCGACTTTTAAACGGGTCAGAAGGCATTAAGCTATTAGTCTTGTATTCAGCTTTTTGATATCTGTTATGGTTTTTCTTTAATGGCAGTTTAAGTTTTATGGTTTTTTTAGGAAATTTCTGAATTTTACATTGGTGTGTATGGGAGAGAGCTAGAGCGTGTGACGTCACGGCTAGAGCGGGAGAAGCTGTTAAGTTTATTGAAAATTTTTCTCTATAACTCGCCGTCACGGCCACAATTTTGACTCTTCATACACCATTTTCTCAAAGTAGTAGAGATTTTTGTCCTCTTTCAGGCAATGCTTTTCTTTTTTTCATAGGACCTACGGTTTTTCCGCAACGTGGCCAAACAGACAGAGAGTGACGGCTCAATCTCTCATTCACTCCCATTATAAAACAGGGCTAGAGTTTTGGGGAAAACACAAATGAAGGCTGTTTCTAACTCGCTACGAATCCTTCATTTTTTGGAATATCTTCACAAAAAGCGGATCAGTCTCTTCGTTGAAGCCTCCTGGTTCTGTTAGTGAAAGAATTATTTCGATAGGTCTTATAGTTTTTCTGTAGTCCTCCGTTTTGTGAGGTGAGGTTTTGTTAGATTCTGCTTCACTCAGCGTGTGCTAACTGCTGCGTCAGTCCCCCTCCCACTCTGGGCTTAGGTCACCATAGTAACAGCTCAAAACAAAGCTCCGTAGCAGCTGTCTGGTTCGTGAGACATTGTGTGTGTGTGTGTGTGTGTGTGTGTGTGTGTGTGTTCACAGATACTTGACGTGAACATCGGAGCACATTGACTGGCGTATTGTGAATTTTCATTAGGCGATTAAGAAACGTTATATTTCCTTTAATCTCATCCCGTATTGCCAGCGCTAGCTTGCAGCACTTGCTTCCTGCCCGAGAGCGAGAGAGCTAGCGATTGCTGCAGGGACAAATTTAGACTATATGCACCTTATTATTTTGGTTTGTGTGAAGATAACATACCAGAAGGGATTGGAATTATCATTTGTCATGTGTCATTTTGACCTCACTTTCTCACCTGAACCTAGTTGTTTTCTTTGACAAAAAAAAAAAAAATCTTTAATGTAAACATAAAACTGAATTTTCTTTTATCTGTTAATGACAAATGATAATTCCAATCCCTTCTGGTATGTTATCTTCACACAAACTAGGGATGCTCACACTGTTAACTAGTGTTAACTGAACCATTCCCCCCTGGATGCCTGCCCCTCTCCCCTGCTCTCTCCCACCCCCCCGTGCACACTTCCAGGACCCTCCAGAGAGCCCTGCTTCCCCCTGGATGCCTGCCCCTCTCCCCTGCTCTCTCCCACACCTCCGCTGCACACTTCCAGGACCGTCCAGGGCCCACTGCTTCCCCCTGGAGCCCCGCAGCTCACTGCCCCAGGCCCCACTCTAATCTTCCAGGACCCTCCGGAGCCAACAGCTTCCCTCTGGAGGCTAGCTTCTCTCCCATGCTGTCTCCCACACCTCCGCTACACACTTCCAGGACCCTCCATAGAGCCCTGCTTCCCCCTGGATGCCTGCCCCTCTCCCCTGCTCTCTCCCACACCCCCGGTGCACACTTCCAGGAACCTCCAGTTTTCTTTTGGCAATTTTCTGTATTTTACTCAACATGTGATGTATGTGTGTATGTTTTTTCAGGCCTCCGCCACTCCATATTGCTTCATATCTTCGCTTTTTCAGTCTTTCCTTCCATCTTCCCTTGTTTCTCTAAGAAAACCGTCCTTCAAATATTTGTGATTCGCTTACACAGCCTTTACCTTCTTTATTTTTCAGCAGTATTTATTAGTTTTTAAATTATACATTGTTTCTGTCTATACAGTCTTTCTACAAGTTCACTTTTTTGCTGTTTCATTCTTCCCTTTTTTAACTCATATACTCAAATCCTTTAGTTCATCCATCGTTCACTACACTGTGTCTTCTTTCATGTTAGTTTAACTTCTTTCTTTAGCAATTTCTACATCATATGATTTTCTTTCCAGCCTTTTCAGCAGTGTTGAGTAAGTTTTTAGTTAAGTTAAGCTTCCAACTCCGGTTTCACATTTCAGCTTCCAGGATTCTTCAGCATTGCATTTCAGCCTTCAGCTTATTCAGCATTGCATTTCAGTCTTCAGCTTATACAGCAATACATTTCAGCCATTTTCAGCAATGTTCAAAAGTTTTTTTTAGCTAAACGGGTTAAGCTTCGAACTCCACTTTTACATTTCAGCTTCCACGATTCTTCAGCATTGCATTTCAGCCTTCAGCTTGTTCAGCATTGCGTTTCAGCCATTTTCAGCATCGTTGGGCAGCTTCATTCAGCTTTCAGCATTCACACGCATCTTCCGCAGGAAATGCATTTTCTAGTTAGTGTGAATGCTGCTTCAGCATTCACACTTATGTTATCCTGTGTCTTTATTATTATTTTTATTTTTCCCCCCCCTTTTTCGGTCGCTAACTCCTTCCGCATACTTTGTGCTAGAAAGACCGTTCAGGTATCAAAATGTTCAGCTTTTTAAGGACATTTCTGCTTGTATTCAGCTTTTTGATATCTTTCATATTTTTTAAGATATTCAGCTTTTTTCAAATTTTTTGGCCCATAGAAATGAATGGAGAGAATGTTCAAATCCTCTTCAACTTTGTCCTCTTTCAGCTTTAACTACTTCAGCATACTTTCAGCTAGAAACACCATTCGACCTTTAAACGGGTCAGAAGGCATTAAGCTATTAGTCTTGTATTCAGCTTTTTGATATCTGTTATGGTTTTTCTTTAATGGCAGTTTAAGTTTTATGGTTTTTTTAGGAAATTTCTGAATTTTACATTGGTGTGTATGGGAGAGAGCTAGAGCGTGTGACGTCACTGCTAGAGCGGGAGAAGCTTTTACGTTTATAAAAAATTTTTCTCTCTAACTCGCCGTCACGGCCACAATTTTGACTCTTCATACACCATTTTCTCAAAAGTAGTAGAGATTTTTGTCCTCTTTCAGGCAATGCTTTTCTTATTTTCATAGGACCTACGGTTTTTCCACAACGTGGCCAAACAGACAGAGAGTGACGGCTCAATCTCTCATTCACTCCCATTATATAACAGTCGTAGCGTTTTTGGGGAAAACGCAAATGAAGGCTGTTTCTAACTCGCTACGAATCCTTCATTTTTTGGAATATCTTCACAAAAAGCGGATCAGTCTCTTCGTTGAAGCCTCCTGGTTCTGTTAGTGAAAGAATTATTTCGATAGGTCTTATAGTTTTTCTGTAGTCCTCCGT